>NC_074719.1:33511768-33827268 GCF_947242115.1 Biomphalaria glabrata | reverse complement strand
GAATTATTATCAGCCATGACTCGCTTTTAAATGATTCTCAATTATTTTATTTGACACACCCATTTTGTATCCATTTATACAGGCAATTTCAAAAATACGAATGAATAAGACAATAAAATCCTTGAAATTATATAAGCACACAAATATTTTTACAAAACATTAGATTTTACACCAGATATGCCTCATACCGAACAAATCACTATTATTATTGCTTCTGTTTCTTACATACCTCATGTTGCTATACATGAACATTTTCTTGGGTTTAGCCCACTTATTGATACAACTGGACAATGACTTTGTGACTTCGCAATAAAAAAAATACAATGCAAAGTTAAAATAGGAAATATTTGGTATATAACAACGGTGTGAAAATGAAAGGAAAAAAAGGAAAATTCTGAAAAAATGGATTTAAATCAACAAGCGCTTTTGGTACATGGCCCAGCTCAGTCATAATAAAAAAAAATCTTTAAAAAAAAGGGGGGGGGGGGAGGAGAGTATTTAATTTCGTACGCAGGCGGTCACAACCCTAGCGGCGGCCCTGATTGTTATTTCACTGCTCAGCTTAGTTGGAAAGGCTTGATTAATACTAAAGTGGTTGCAGATCATGTCGGAACGAGTTTATCCAGAGTGGGTAGATGCCTAAATAGTGTCATGTAAAGGAAGCTTTTCAAAACAAAAAATAAGTAACAAGTACTAATTGAGAACTTTTGAAACAAGAATTTCAGATCACGAATTTTAGAAAACGATATATTTGATACATGTCATCAATTATAACAGCAAGTTAGGTATATATCATATAATTTAGCATCATTAATGAAATATTGATTTTTTATTTTTATATTTGAAAAATATCTTTCTACATTCTACTGTAATTAAGTCCACATTTCATAGTCCCTCCGTGAATGCTCCAGTCATATCCTAAACAGTAAACCCAGGCTCCACTACTACCTGGACATGTATATGTTGAGTAGGTAAACGTTTTATTTTTTTTTCTTACTATAGATTTCTCATCCCATTGGCCAATGCTAATACGTTTACAACAACCATGAGGATGTGACACTAGAAACATCAATTTATGAATGTCTCTTGTTTGTCTGTACTTTGCTGTAATTTCCTTTAAAAGAGCTTCATAACGTTGAATCATTTTCTCCAATTTGTTAGCAAGTTCTGTATCACAAGTCACACAATTAAACCAGCAATAGTCTGCATCAACGTTTTTGTATAATTGAATATTTCGTGCACATGTAACAGAAACATCTTGGCTTTCCTCTGTATCATAAAACAACCTCAACGTCGCATATTTTGCCTCGTGGTCGTTGTATACAACATTGGCGGCTGTTCCTACTCGTATAGTCCACCAATCAGTGTTTGGTTTATTCGAATGTTTACAATTATCACATGGACATATTGCTTCCAACCCTGTCATTACTTTGTTTATCATTCCACTTCCAGTCCTCAGGTGTGGCTTTTCTTTAGATTTATGAAAAGGATATGGAACATTTGTACATGGCCAAAATTCAGGTCTTTTTGGACTGGTTGTAGCGACACTTATTTTTACTGTCAAATCAGCTGCAGCTTTCATTAACTCATACAAATCGGTATCACGGTGACCTTCAGGTAGATGATATAATGTTAATGTAGTGACAGGTATAAAATGTATATGACCTGGATTCTTCATGCATTTTTTTAGATATTCTTGAGGATCAACCTTTCCTTTTCCCATTATTTGTTGTTCATGTTGATCTGTTTAAAATATTAAATACTTTTGAATGTTAATATTTTAAAATGCAAAAAAAAAAACAACAAAAAATAAACAATTAAAAGAAACACAGTAGCAAATCATAAGAAGAAAATAAAACAAACACTAAACCATACATTAAGTAAAAAAAAAATTAATCTTGCTTGACTGACCGAATCCATACTTCTAAATATTTATTAAGTGGTTAAGATACAGAAAAGAAGTCTCTTTATCCGTTTTATACTATATTTTGTATTTTCATGTGTCAGAGTAAAAAACTATCTTTGCAAAGTGTAGTTCTTAAACTAGATCTAGATCATTTCGGTCTTGTCGCACGTAAACATAGATATATGATCTAAATTCATGAAATAGTAATACTTTTATAGAGTTGGGCAACTTTTTAGTATAGTATATATAATACAGCTAATTAAATGTTTTTTTAATGATTTTTTTCTTATACTATTTATATTTTTTTCTTTTTAATTCATACGTTAATATTTTATACTAAAAGTTAGTAGCTTGTGTATCGAAATAAAAAATCCCAATTTTTAACAGGATTCGAACCTTTTCATAGTGGTTATTGACCAAGTAATTTTTTTCTAACCGCGCCTCCTTTTTACCTTAAGAAATCCCTCTGTTCCTTTTTTTAAACATCTATTTAAATGTATGTATAAATATCATTCTAAATAAAATTGCAGTTTACTATTAATTACATTGTTTACAACCAGGAACAGAAAACAATAAACTAAAAAACATCTCTTTTTCTTTCTTTTTGCTATCAGATTTTATTTTTATATTACCTTGCTCAGTTTCTATGGATAAGAGTGAATATTAATTATTTCAATATTAATTATCGTTTTTCAATTGCGTCTAATTCGATATTTGTAATAAACAGTTTACAAATCTATTGACTTAGCATTGATTTTTATTATATGTTCATTACTTTACCACTATTATAGAAAGAATATAAATATATATCTTTTAAGAAGTATGATAATTACTAATATGCCATGTATTCGAAATATAATTACCAATATAATCAAGTTTTTCTAACATATTTTGATGTCTTTGTGGTATTTTCTCTGCTGCACAGTCATGGTATACCTGTAAAAATATTTTTGCATAAAGTAAAACTTTATCAATGTTAAATTATATTTAATAATATTCCAAACATTTCATAAATATTGTTATTGTTAGTGTTTCATTGTTAGTGCCCCTTAAGGGGAAAATCCGCTATTAGGTTTGTGCAGACTGTGTATTTTCTGTATCACTAAGTCAAATAAATTTTTAAAATGTCCAAGAAATTTTCTCAACTAATATAAATATAAGTTAAGGTTTTTTTTTATGGTCAACTAGCTGCTAAAATCAAAAGATAACTTGTATTTTGTTTATAAAGGGTAAGAATGCACTTTGTATGTAAATATTACGCACATTGTTTTAGAAATGGACTTTTTATGCCGGAATTTTATGCAGTAGCGTTAAGGCCGCGGAAAAATTTTGCACTAAACTAGATCCCTTAAAATTTTTAAATAATCAGATTTTATTTATTTTTGTTTAGTGCCCCCATCAGGATAAAAGCTACTTATTTATGTGCGTTTTGTCTGTTGGTCGGTCTATCCGTCACGCTTAAATAAAATCAACACCTAAAGCTATTGAAAATCTGATTTAATCTTTAATGTTCCTTCCAAAACATCGGAATAGTTTTAATTATCTACAATAGATTATTCCAGATGTTTTTGTAGAAAAAACAAATCAATTCCAATGAATGTTTGTTTGTGTTACATTATTGCCAATTGTACAGTATTGGCTGTGATTTATTGATCATTAAAGTGTTACGTTATTTTGGAGCCCTGAATTGTCAAGTTCTTTAAAATGATGGTGTCGTGTGGTGCAGTTTGCAGAGAGCCTGAATAAAGAGAAACCTTACAATTTTAATATCCGGAACAATGTATTATAGATGCTTAAAACTATTGCAAAATGTTTGGAAGAAAATTAAAGGTTAATTAGATTTTGAATAGCTTTTAGACTTTCATTTATATGAACATGACAGACAGACTGACAGACAAAACGCTCAAAATGAATTCTTTAATCCATGTGATCGGGTATTTCTTTCTGGGGGGGGGGGGGGTTCACATCATTGTTTGATAGTTAGTGACATTTATTGGTTGTTATCCACGAGATTCACTTGTTTATGAAGAATGTGGTCTCGCACGAGGAAATCGAGTGGCCACTGTTGCATTGTGGGAAAAAATCTTTTTTTTTTTTTAAGAACTAACCACATGGTCAAGAGGCAGTCTACGCCATGTAAGCTGAAGAAAACAGGTCCTGTAGAAAAGCTGCTCTCTGTTGAGACCTTTATCTACATATGGTCATAATATTTTTTTTTCAGAATACTTACTTATTCAAAATTTACCTGAGCTGAAGCTATTGAATTATTGATAGGATTATATTTTACTATCCTGTTATTTTTATGGTGGATTATATTAACTTGAACTTATTAAAGCCTCTATTGGATTACCAGATTATTATGTTATAATTACTTTTGAATTATTTGCAGCTATACTTGCATTACTTCTATCTAGTGATCTATGGATTATCATCTTATTTCATTATTGTGCTTCATATTAAGTGGATTACCTATTGGATTACTATTGGATTACCTCTTGGATTACTATATAATTACTTGATTATGAGAGATCTGCATTAGGAGGATTAAAAAAAGTCTAACTACACTATGCTACACCAGAAGCAGACTGTAAGTCATTATTAAGTAGTGAATATTTGAATTAGTTATACATTGAATTATATTGAATTTTTCTGTGATGTAAGTAAAAATTTGATAAAGTAATTGAAATTGAATATTGAGGATAGTTATTAATAATAAACTACAGTTATTTTTTTTTTCATTTTCATTCACTGTTACCAAAGGGTCGTTGGAGTGGGACTGGTTTGTGAATGAAATATTTCATTTCTATTACTTAATAGGATCTGTAGGGCTCATTCATACTGTTCTCTTAGCTCGATAAAGCCCAATGCGGTTGAGGCCATCCTTGTTGTAAGGAGCTATTAGACCACATTGAAAACTGTCTGTGTACATGTATAGTCTTTTTTGTGAGATTGTCATTGTAAAATTTTGTTGTAATTTATATTGTTTTTTTGTGAAGGTCCTGTTTCTTTATATCTGTAATTTTCCTGTCCTATTTCTTCTTTTTATTAATTTATTTTTATAGCAGACTGTGGTGTTCTATATATTGTTTGGTGCTGTGTCCTAGCACCTACACTGTTCAGTATCATGTTCTCCGCTATGCTGACAGATGCATTCACAAATAGAGAAAACAACGGGATAAATATATCATACAGATTTGATGGTGGCCTATTTAACCCGAGGCGGCTTAAATTAAAATAAAAAACAAATGCAGCAGTAATCAGAGACTTGCTATTTGCTGACGACTGTGCCCTAAATGCCTGCTCTGAAAACGATCTGCAGAGCATCGTCAGTGACTTCTCAAGAGCATGCTCAGACTTTGGCCTTACCATCAATACGAACAAGAATGAAGTCTTATATCTACCTGCTCTTGGGAAAGCCTACTCGGATCCAAGCATTACTATAAATGGACAGGATATAAACGCAGTGGACAAATTCACATATCTTGGCAGCGCACAATCTCCAGAAATGGAAAAATCGATAGTGAAATCGACCTGCGTATCGCCAAGGCCAGTGCATCCTATGGCAGACTGTCTACAAATGTCTGGAACAGACGTGGTATCACGACAAACACCAAGCTAGGGGTATATAGAGCCGTCATCCGCCCTACATTTCTCTATGCCTCAGAAACATGGACAGTGTACAGTAAACATGCAAAAAAACTAAAGCACTTCCACATGACATGTCTAAGAAAAATACTAAATGTCAAATGGCAAGACAAAATACCAGATACAGAAGTCCTTCGAAGAGCGTGTCTGCAAAGCATCCACACAATCCTGATGCAGTCCCAGATGCGATGGGCAGGTCACGTCTACAGAATGGAAGACCACCGCATCCCTAAACGACTCTTGTATGGCCAATTAAGCGAAGGAAAGCGCTCGCAAGGTGGGCAAAGAAAGCGTTTCAGGGACACCCTCAAAGCTTCTCTGAAGGCGTTCAGCATAGCCCCAGGCACCTGGGAGACAGAGGCACATGACAGAGCATCATGGCGTCGCGCTGTGAAAACTGGCGCACAGGTTGCTGAGGAAAAAAGAACAACGCTGGCAGAAGAAAAAGCCACAAAAGAAAAGCAAGACAAACGACACTAGCCCCAGCTGAAATAACCTGCCCAGTGTGCGGCCGAACATTCCGGGCTCACATAGGTCTCACCAGCCACATGAGGAGGCATAAAACCCCAGTGCAAAGCCCTCAGCTCCCTGGATGACAAAGTGGTCATAATCGAACCACGATGGACGAACTATATATCATACTAGACATATGTTACCCGCGACCCGCGGGTCTTTATTTGCGCATTACTGTCGATATAGTCACTGAGAGTGAGAGTAAACAATTAAACGAAATAATAATGTAATAAGTAAAGCGAATGTGTCAATGTAAAAATAGTGTGAATGAAGCTATCAAATCAGAATAGCTAATAGGCTTAAATACATTTTTTTTTTTAAATTAAAACATTTGCTTGTAGGCCTACATATATTTGATTAAAATTTGAGATGAATAGACTAAATTTTGTATGTTCATGTGTATAAAGTATAAAGTAGATCTTGAGGTAGACATAGATCTAAATCTACACTAATCTAGAGCTTTAATAGACTATTGAGTTCATTCTGTGCTGCGCATGCGTGAACTTTTTTTCATGAATGAATATAGGCCTATCTTAACACGGCTACGCAGCTTTAGCGAACAGCGAACGAATATATTAAAAATGCTTTAGAAAAACAAATTTGAATGTTAATTGATTAAAATATGAAATGAATGGACAATAATTAGAATTAAAAATCATCTTAGAGTTCAATAAGAGTTTTAGACCTAGGCCTAGGAATAGACTCAGTAGAGAGATGTGTTAATGTGTAACCATTAGGTAATGTCTAATGAAATAATGTTCGCCAGGAAATCTGTAGTCACAGATATCAGGAACTAATTTATGTAAAAATGCTTTTGGATAATCTAGTGGATTGGATTTAGATGTATGTTAAACGTAGCTAATGATCCTTTCACGTTATTTCTCTTTCGCTACGAAAATAAAATTAGTTTTGCGAAAATCGGTTTACCCGAAGTCGATACATTCTTAATCTATTAAAAACGAAAAGAGTGATAGCTTTGTTAAATGAATGGGATTATAAAGTGAACAATTAAACGAAATAATGTTTAGTACGCGATTCATGAATGAATATAGATCTAGGCCTATCTCAACTCGGCTTCGCAGCTTTCGTGAGGGAATGTAGCTTTAGAAAACCAAATTTGAATGTTTATTTGATCAAAATATGAAATGAATGGACTTTAATTAATATGTTTATGTATTAAAGTATAAAACTATCTGTTCGAAGAGAAGTTTTATCATCTTAGAGTTGAATTAGAGTTTTAGATCTAGGGATGGGATTATAAAGTAAACAATTAAATTAATTAATTAATATTTAGTACGCGATTCATTACGGAATTGTCTAATGAAAGAATGTTCGTCAGGAAATCTGTAATCACAGATATAAGGAACTAATTAATGTAAAAAATGCTTTTGAAACACAAAATTGAAGGTTAATTTTATTATATAATGAAATCAATGGATCTTCTTTTGTCTTTTCATGTGTCAAAGTAAAAAACTATCTGCGCAAAGTGTATTTCTTAAAATTAGATCTAGGTCTAAATCCTTTCTATCTTTTCTCATGTCAACATTGTAGACATGGCCTAGATCCATAAAATACTATAGCTGTAATAGAGTCGGACAACTTTTTTTTTTTTGAGGGTCTTACATTTGTTTTAGGGCTACAATACATTCACTAAGGTCTAAGTTGGTACCCAAGGAACATTCCTGCCTAGTTTTATCAAGATTGGTCAAGCGGTTTTGATGTCTATAAGTAACATACATACATACATACCCCTCACATTCTACTTTATAATATAGATATATATTGTTTCTATGTTTGTGTTACGTGCGCATCTTAGTGTAAATGTGAAATGGTGCGAATGCGTGTTGAAAGGAGAAGAAGAACCAAAATGGAGGAATATGAACAAGAAAGTGTGATTTGTCGTTTTCATGTCTAAAGAGTCTCATCCAATATGAAGACGTAACAAGTGGCGCCCAACGCAAAGGTAAAACCCACGTATCCCTCTATACACAGTGGATCTCCTGTCAACAGACAGTAGAGATAGTAAAGTCTAGATCTAGAGACAGGAGAACATTCGATTCGATATTATTAGTAATAGACTATGGCGGACAAGGCTGAGGTAGCAGCGTTGAAGGAAGAGGGAAGGTTGTTGGAGCTTGAAGGGGCAGAACTATGAAAATACGTACAAGAAAGGTTGATGGAGAGGGAGAGATTAGTAATGGAAGGAGACAAAGAAAAGGAGAGATTAGATAAGGAGGACAAAAGAGAAAGGGAAAAAAAAGGAGAGATTAGCGATGGAAAGAGAAAAAGAAAAGGAGAGATTAGATAAGGAGGACAAAAGAGAAAGAGAAAAGGATAAGGAGATAGTAGCAATTGAAAGGGAAAAGAAA
Organism: Biomphalaria glabrata; assembly: GCF_947242115.1. Taxonomy (NCBI): domain Eukaryota; kingdom Metazoa; phylum Mollusca; class Gastropoda; family Planorbidae; genus Biomphalaria; species Biomphalaria glabrata. The sequence goes on along the minus strand of NC_074719.1, from coordinate 33,818,835 downwards.
AATGAATTAGTCGCCATTGAAAGAGAAAGATTAGCGTTTGAAAAAGAGACAGCAGAGAAAAAGTTAAAAACAGACCAAGGAAAAGAGGATGATAAAAGAAAGAGTGACTCTACAGGGAATAAACTGGCAAAATATAAAGGTTTGATATTCAACGAAGACAAAATGGACATAGACATTTTTTTGAAGAAGTTCGAGATAGAAATGAGAGAACTGGAGTACCCTGAAGACAAATGGACATTCTTATTGTCGAGATCATTTACAGCGGAGGTGCCTTCAAAAATATGTATGAACCAGGGTAACTACAGCATTGTGAAAGAACAACTACTTCGAACTTTCGGGAAAACAGAAGCTTTCTATCCCCAACAGTTTGTTAATTGTGAGATAGAACCAGAGGATGATCTGCAGACCTTCTTGGACAAAATGAGCAGCCATTTCGATAACTGGATAGAAATCGCTTAGGTAGAAAAAACCTTTGACATTCTTAAGACATTTCTCATGCTGGACAAAGTGATGTACGAGTGTCAGGAGGAATTAAAAATATTTCTGTTGGAGAGGAAACCGAAATCCATAGAAGACATAGTAAGACTGATAAGGGCTTATAAAGTGGCACATCCCGAGAAGAAATTATCTAGAGGCAGTGATATAGAAGAAATAGTTGCCTTTAACAGAACATGTGAGACACAGAATAACTCTCACAGAACAAGGGAGACACAAGATAGACAGTATAGAAGTGGTACATATGAAAGACAAAATGATAGCCGCAACGGAAGATATCAAGGAAACAGACAGGAAAGAATGGACTGGGAGAAAGGTAGAATAGAGCAAGGCTTATCATTGTCATCTGATACTGGAACATTGGAGATTTTTCAGAAATTCGTAGGGAAAAAGGCAGCCAAGACCATCAGGGATACAGGGAGCACTATTATTGGAGTGAATAAGAATTTAGTGGAAGACCATGAATATACAGGCGAATCTAGGAAGTGTGTTATGTTTAATGGGAATATTGTACAATTACCGATTGCTAAAGTTAGTATAGACACACCGTATTTTTAGGGGACAGTGGAAGCTTGTGTTGTAGATCAGGGTGAGATAGATTTAATTATTGGAAATATTCATGGGGTGAAAATATGTTCAGTAAGGGAGATTGAGAATTGGAAGAAATATTATGGGATAATGTCTACGCGAGGTAGAAATAGGGATGTGGACGAAGACATAAGATATCATCCATCAGATGACATGGGTAGCAGAGAGCACGAGAAGAAAGAATTAACAGATAAGGTAGAAAGCAATGCAATAGGAATGGGTCCAAATCAAAGTAAAGTAAGGCAATCAGTGGTACAGAGAAAGCGACTTAAACCCACATATAGACGTACAAGTCCATACATCTTATGCTTTAATTGTGGGAGAAGGGGGCATATTAGAAGACAGTGTCAACAGTTAATTAGAATTAAGGATTCAAGGTACAATAGTGAAGAGGCGTATACGAGAAAAGAGAGGGATATTAGCAGCCTAGAAAACAGTACAGCTAGAACATTCGGTAGTAGGATCACAATGGGACATCATTGCAAAGGAGGGAAGCGGAAAGGATGGCATGTCAATAATGTTAAAATTATATAGATATGATTAGAAAAGGTAGGAATGATGGACACTAATTAATGTTCTATTCTACAATGAATAAATATATGTGTAATGAATTGAATATTGTTGTTACAATATGCATGGAGCAAGATAGACTTTGTTTGTTAACTATTTGATTGCGACAGGAATGATGGTGTTTTGTACAGGCATAAAATTATGAGTGGGGAGTTGTATTAATAGAAATATGATTACTTATAGATACATGTTAAAATGTTGGAATTGTATTGGTATTAACATGACATTGTGTTTGATTTTGTTTAGTTATTACATTATGGTTTTATATGTTACCGATTTTTTAAAACTTGGAATAGTCTGATAATATATTCAGTGATTTGTATTTTGGACGTTCGATGTGCATCGAACTTGTTAAACAGGGGGGGTGTTACGTGCGCATCTTAGTGTAAATGTGAAATGGTGCGAATGCGTGTTGAAATGAGAAGAAGAACCAAAATGGAGGAATATGAACAAGAAAGTGTTTTCAGTATTAATAAAGATTAAAGTATTTATAAACTGTGATTTGTCGTTTTCATGTCTAAAGAGTCTCATCCAATATGGAGACGTAACAGTTTGTTTCTTATATATTTCATACATATTTTCTTCTTTCCTCATTAATTTATATTTTTTCTTATTATAACCTGGCACATTTAATAGCCATACATAATTGATCTTTGATCATATATTGAGCAATTTTCGGATCTATTTGATCTGTTGGTTGAATATATTTGATGTATAAAAATTGATGAAGCACATTGGATTTGATTATGACTAATTGGTGTTGTGTAAACATCTTGTAGCATATTTCACACATTTTTTGGTGTTAACTGACACTTATTAATGACTGATGTATAATATTTTACAATTTTTTTTCATAGCATACACTATCGTTTACTTTGTTCAGTAACAATTGTATATATGGATATAGAGCTATCATATTGAGTACATATAGACCTAACCATGGAACTACACTAATGGAACACCAGCTTCGAGATTTTATGATCAGAGTGCCGTCGCGCATCTTTTTTCCCGCACCATACCATTAGAAAAATCGATGAGGATGCCAAAGAAGAAATTTACTCCGAGAGCCACTTGGATTGACCTTCATTGAGAGTAAAACTTCCCCACACTATATTTTATTAGATCTGTAAAAACTTTATCCATTTTCTGACTATCTGATAAAATAGATACAATTTCCCTGAATAAGGGATCGTCACAAAAGATTTTTTTTAAGGCCATTTCGTTAAAATAGGTGTTTCCAGTACTTCCTCATTTGGGTATTTTACACAAAATCTGGAACTTTTTTATGTACATGTCATTATTATCATCTGTCCCGTGCAACCAAACCATCCACTTTTCCCGGTCACCAATGTTCTTAACAAGATATCAAGAGAGAGAGGCTGGTCCATTATTTGCGTAGTCCAGTCAGCTTTTTTTTTGACAACCTTTTTTCGTTCTCTCTCATGAAGGATATTTTTTTAAAAATTAGTTTTACAAAATACAATTCCAAATCAACTCATGCAGTTAGCGTCTTTTCACAATATTGAGGAGTCATCCTTTTTGCTAGCCAGAGTGTTAATTGGCAAAAGTGAAAAATTCATTTGTTTAATTTTTTAATGTAAATATTCATAACTATATCTTTTATATAATAATATATTTTTAAAATAATAATATCTTTTATATAGACATGCTTTAATAGATCTAATAAATGATTAACTCGGACCTACCAATATGGGTATATTAATACTTAAATCTGGGTATTTAAAATTTCGAATGCGAATTTTAAAAAAACCGATTTATATATAGATCTAGATCTATATAGATCTCTTGTATAATATCTAGAATAATCTAGATCTACAACACCTAGACTAAGGTCTAGATTTATTTAACGATTTAAAAAAAAAAAGATCTAATATAGTCTAGTCATGAGACCCACTCTATTTTCTCTAGATCTAGACCATACATGAGATCAATATAAATATTTATATTATAGATCTAGTCTAGATCTAATCTAAAATCATCTAGTCAGACTAGTCTATTGTATAGTCAATAGTCTATAGCTATACTGTATAATACAGTATACTGGCTATACTATAGTTAGTATAGTTAATACTTATTAATAGTAGATCTATAATAAATAATACTACTTTTTAATAGTAGATCTATATAATCTATCAATTCTATCTAAATCTAGACTTCACTTTCACATCACATTCACACGATTATTGATACAGACAGTGAATGAAACGAATGCAGTGGTTATACTGATTAAATACTTATAGTGACGATACTACTTATAGATCTACTAGTTGATAATCATCATAGATAATAATCTACATCTATAATCATAGTGCCCTTTTTTTAGTCAATATAATCAAGTCAAGATAGTGGAACGTAAACTCGAAGGTTTAATATAATACGGTATAAGTAGAGTCTATGAGTTAGTATAAGATCTAATTATTTTGTTACTTAGTATGTGACAGTATGTCAATGTCTCAATTAAAATAATTAATATCATTAGCCATATCATTTTAAATATTTAAAAAAGTAGACATGGCGGAAAACAGATTGAGCTCTCAACATTCTACTTTAAGGACCATTTTTTTGACCAATTTCAAAATTACTTTTATTGACATATTATATATCAAATTTATTGCCCAAGAATAGAGGAATTCAAAAAAAATAAAATCAGAAGCAACAGACAATTATTTAACTTGAAAAAATGAGGTCAAACACACTTACCCCTAATAATGAAAAATTCCTCACTCACAGAAGATATGTCCCATAATCCATGAATTTCACAAATTCACAATATTATTTATAGAAAAATATATCCCAAAGTAAAGTATATTTATAGAACATTTGAAAAAAATATAAAAACAAGTTTTTTAAGTCATTTATGCAAATTAATTGAGCCACCCCAGACCCCACCCCCTCCGTAAAAAAAATTAGGTTGCAAATTATACTTTATCATTATCCTAAATAACAAAAACATAATCAGTTTAGACATATTATGTATCAATTTTAATGCCCAAGAAGAGAGGAATCCAAAAAAAGTAAATTCATTATCATCAGACAAGTATTTAACATAAAAAAATGAGGTCAAACACACTTACCCCTAATAATGAAAAATCCATAATTCACAGAAGATATGTCCAATAATCCATGAATTTCACAAATTCACAATATTATTTGCTTAAAACTATGTCACAAAGTAAAGTATATTTATATAACATTTGAAAAAAAAAACAACAACCTTAAAAAGTATTTATAATTAATAAATAAGCCCCCTCTTCGGCCCACGCTACCAATAAAAAGTCTTTTTTTTTTCTCTTATCTTCATGTTTTAACATGATACTATTTATATCAATTTTAGATAAAGGTTATAGATATGTATAATTTTAGACTAGAAAAGATCTAATATTAAATGAAATATTAACAAGATTTAGATCTATTCTAGTTCTTGATCACTTTTTAGATCTAGGTCTAGAGTACTCTACTTAGAGTTAGACCTAATAAAGCTTAACTTGCATGGTGCATGATCTATATCTATTGACTATTCTGTTTACTATCTCAAATAATCTCAATCTTTGTATCTGTAGTAACTGTTGCTGAGAAAAAAATAAAAACAACTTTTATAATTTGGTTAATATGTGTTTGTTGTTATTTTTAACTATGTCACTATGTCTATTGAATCTCTTCTACTCTTGTTTATAATTGACTAGGTCACTAGATCTATCTAGATTTTTTCCACTTTAACTTTAAGTAATTTAAGATGTAGATCTAGAGATCAGATCTAATTTAACCCTACTGAGTTTATAAGATCCTATGAATTAGATTTAGATATATAAAATCTTAGATCTAATCTACATTTAGATTCCTAGATCCACACGTGTACATCGCTAATTGACTATCTACTAGTAGTACTAGTTACTAGATCTAGAAATGACTAGATAGTAGATTTAGATCTCATATTTTTTTCCATTTTAAAATCTAGTCCTAAGTCTTACTATGAATTATATTTAGACGTAGATATAAGGCTATATAAATTATATAGATCTAAGACCTAGAGTCTACATTTAGACTTAGACTAGATCACTACGGTCTTGATTCTTGATCCACGTGTGTACATCGCTACTTGACTATCTACTAGAAATGACTATATATAATAAATATAGATCTAAATCATCTAGTTCTAGATCTAATCTATCCTGATAAGAGAATTTAGATCTAGATCAGTAAATATTTAAATAATTTCACGCTTATTAACTCTAATGACTAGATCTAGACTAATCTAATCTCAGAATCTAAGTCCAGTGACCTAGATCTAGTCCTAGACCTAGAGATCGATCTATGTCTAACTAATCTAAAAGCATTTCGCTAGATTGATTTTAAAATATGGTTAAGATCTAGTCTTTATAGATCTAGATCTGTAGAAACTATTATAGATCTAGAGATAGATTAATTTAGATCTAAAATCTAAGTTCAAAATGTGCCCCCCCCCCCCTCGCGCTGAAACATCGCATTGCCGGGCCGATTTTATGACGCATGCAATGCACCAATATTAAAGTAAAATAATTGCCGTAGTAGTCGATATTAATTTAAAAATTATAGGTTTTTAGCTTTTACAGACTAGGATCTCAATTCAGAGGTGCACCTTCAGGTTGACTAAGTCAAAACGCGTGTTTTGTTTTTTTTTCACCGCGCGCGCCTGGCTTAAGATAGATACCCGTGTTCCCGTCCTTGAAGTTAATTATTGAAGATTACGACATCCTATTATTAAAGCAGAATAATTAACTAAGCAGTTGATATTATGAACTGAATTATCTGTAATAGATTCTGTCTATAATTACCTTTGCTAGATGCTATCGCTTCGAATTATTCTGAGCGAATGATTTTTAAAAAAAGCACATTGAAAGGGAGGTCATGAAGTTAGTTCCGGCGACCTCCATTCTCATTGGTTTAAAAAAAAACGAGATTTTATAAATATTTTTTTTTTAAATAACCAAAAATAAAAAAATAATAATAAATTATTATGATGGAAATACAAAAATAAGTGTTTTACAGCGAAAATCGGCAAAATATAAATAATATTTAAAAAAAAATGTACACATTGTTTGGCGACATCACAAATTCAAAAATTGCATCGAGGCTATTTTTTTTCAAATTTAAGACAAAAGAAGCATTTTATTTACTTTTTTTTTTCTTTATGGTGTGCAACAATCATTTTTAAATACTAAGTATGTATTTTATACATGAGTTATATTTCTAAAATATGTTTCTTACCTTTTGAAATGGGATCACATAAATCCAAAAGTAAATGTTGTCTGTCTTTTTGGCAATACTTCATGATATTCACAAACGCACAAATTCAATATAAAAACGAATTTCACAAAAATTTTGCTAATGAAGCTTCCAGAAACATAGATCTAGCCATCAGTAAAAGCAAATATACCACAGATGGTCTATATTCAGAGATAATGAATATTGAACTCGAAAAATGCATTTTCAATAGAGAATCTGTTTTCCGCCACATAGATTTTTATTATATTATAAATAGATAGATTAGATCTATATATAATTTTACAAACTTTAGAAATGATTGATTTTATTTTTAATTGATCAGCCTTCTAGACTAGATCTACCATCTCTAGCTAGACTCTAACATAGTAGATTGTAGTTCTTGAAATTGGATCGAAGATCGCCTTCCTAAATTGTCTCTAAAGTCTGTAGCTGATTTGAGACCCAACGAGGCAAGAGTCTATTAGTACTCTGTCTCTTGATCTATCTAGTAGGCCTACTAAGCTAGTGCATTAGCCTTAGCCATAGTGTAGTCAAATCTTGACAACTAGTCTTCTAGATCTAAGCTTCTAGAATAATTAGATCTAGATCCAGTTTAGATTTAGAATATAAAAGTATTTTACTACCTAAAATACTAAATCTACTGGTCTAAATTCTAGATATAATAATAATAATAATAATTTTTATTATCCGTAAGGAAATTTGTCTTACAATTTGTGCATTACACCAAACAAAAAACATTATAACTATAAGAAACCAGAGTGTACATTCACACCAGACTCACTTATAATTTACATGTGACAAAGTTTATACCAGATTGTTCTTATTTAATGATTTGATTGCCAGGGGAACAAAAGAGTGTTTGTGTCTGTTTGTCTTTGCTATCGGTGTCTTGTATCTCTTTTGTGATGGTAAAATCACAAAATCCTGACACAAAGGGTGATTCTTTATTTCGAGGATCTTGTTAGCTTTTTTATAGATGTTTGTCTCAAACAACTTCCCAAATGGGGTTTGTTTTTTGCCAATGATTTTGCCAGCAGCCTTTAGGATTCTATTAAGTTTATTTTTATTTTTAATGCTCAGATTGCCATACCAGGCAGTGATATTGAAACTTAAAATATTGCAGATGTGAGCGTGATAAAACATAGCCAAGGCCTTTTCGCTAACATTAAACGAGGACAGTTTTCTTAGTAGTCGTAATCTTTGCTGCCCTTTTTTGCTGATATAATCAGTATTTCCAGTAAAATTTAGTTTATTGTCTAGGATAGTACCAAGGTATTTAAAGGTTTGCACAATTTCAATAGTCTCTCCAGCTACAGAAACAATATCATTTTCCTTCTTGTCCCTACGAAAATCGATTATCATTTCTTTGTTTTTTTTTACATTTAATAATAAAAAATTATCTTTACAGTATTCCTCAATGTGTTCTAATTCTTTGAAATACTCATTTACGTCTGAGCTCTCTGAGAGCAGGGCAAGAAGAGCCGCATCATCAGCGAATTTTGTGAAGGAGCAACAAGAACTATCGGATTGAAAATCATTGGTGTACAAAATGAACCACAATGGCGATGTCACAGCCCCCTGGGGCGCCCCTGTGTTAACTATGCGTTCATTAGATATAAAATTGTTTACCCTAACCCTCTGAGCTCTCTGGGTCAAAAATTCATTAGCCCATAGTATTATGTATGGACTAATCTGCAACGCTTTCATCTTTTCTAAACATTTAGACACAATGGAAGTAAGTGAAACAGGTCTATAGTCATTCATTTCCTTCGGTTTGGAAACCTTTGGCACAGGTACAATTATAGATGACTTCCACACAGGTGGTATCTCATGGTTTAGTAATGAAGTAGAAAATATATAGATCCAGTTTAGATTTGGAATACAAAAATATTCACTAGCTAAAATTCTAAATCTACTGATCTATACTTAATTTGTTAGATATTATATCACATTATATGACATCTACAAAAATTATTATTAAGATATAATTATAGATTCTAGACTAGTTATATATGTACATAAAATATATAAATAAAAGAAAATTTATGCAGGCCTAGATCCCATAAATTTATAATTGATCCAGATCTATCAGTAAAAGTTACCTTCGATTGGCAGTTTTACCCAATCTAATCTATACAAGAAAATTTATAATCCATGCCTTGCCTACACCCCATATACATTAAATAATAGTTTCCATTCCATGCCATGCCCAGACCCATGAGTTCATGAAGTAATAAATGATGTGGTGTCAAGTTGGATCTATCCCCTGAAATTCAGTACTTTAATATAAAACTCACATACCCGGTATCTAGTTAATTATTTGCTATGACACTCTGATAAACTTGGACTTGTGTGATACATATATATGTTTCTTATCAGATTTAATTAATGAAGTTTTGGTGCATTTTAACCTGTAATAAGGCTACAAAAGTATCATCAGGTGTATTCTAAGCATTGGTATTTTTCCTGGCAACATTTCTATTCTAGTCTGTGATAAATTATAAATAAAAAAAAAATGTTTGTAATGTTTCAGTTATTAACAAGGCAACCAGTTCTGATGATGTACCAGAATGGCTCAAGGATCATACTTATACTATTTCTACTCTCTGGGCATCCATTCAATATTTAATGTAAGTACTACTATACAATTTTTATTTTAGTTATCTAATAGATGTTTTATGAATTGTGTGATTTTCATGGTCAAGCAACATCCAAATATCTGGGACGGAATTTAACATTTTTCTCTAGTTTTTTTTTATTTATAACACTCTTAAGCACATTCATCTTTCATGAATGCCTAATATACCTTGGCTGTTGTGCAGTCCATTCCTTTACAATAAACTGTTGGATGAAATTAGGCAAAATTGTCTGATAATGTGTATGTTTGATACAACAATGTTTTCAATTTAATAATATTATTTTTTTAACTTTAATGTTTTAAAAGAAATTAGCCAATATGCCTAATTGTATAATTACAGTTATGTTTGGAAATGCAAGAAAAAGGCATGCATTCCTGAAAAGTCAATGATTGGTTGCACCTCTTAAAGGTAAGGTACTGCAATTTTTCCCTATGCACTTTTCTTATAAGCTGAAGTACTTGTATTTTTGAAAAATTAGTTTTCCATGAAAATGTAAATCATAATATGTTATAGTTGCTTTTAGATGAGTTCAATGTGCATCAAATTAACTGAATATCTGCCTTCACCTATAGTAATAATTCATAACTATTAAGGTCAGGGTCATGTCTACACATTAACGCAGTAGCTCCTTTTAGGTACGGTACAGACTATTTTTAGAATGGAAAAATTATATAATTATACTTAATAACATATATAGGTTTAGCATGGTCAACACTTATGTCACATATTTTTTTATTTTTTTAAAATCCTTTTATTTATTTTTATAACTAGATAACTTTCTGTTATGAAAAAAGATGAGATTCTTGGACTCCTGCATAGCACCACCAGAAAGGAAAATCCCATCATGTTGCAAAATAAAAGTCTTGGACCAATTTTAATTAAAGTTATATATATATTATGCTGTAAGCTCTATACATATTTATGTATATCCTGTCATTCAGCCAACAGGTTTGGATTTAGTATTTCTTTAAATCTGTTTGATATTTACTTTAAAACTATTAATCTGAGCCCCATTAAAACAAGAGGGAGTGCAGTGGATGAGTGGTAAAGCACTTGGCTTCTGAATTGAGGGTTCCTGGGTTCGATTAAGACTGGTATTTTCAATTTCAGAATCCTTAAGGCTACTCTGAGTCCACCAAGCTTTAATGGATACATGGCAATAGTAAGGAATAGGTAAAGGCGGTTTGGGGATCCATGGCTGAATGGTTAAGTCATGGGTTTGAATCTCTGTGAAGACTCAGATTTAAAATTTTTAGATTTTTGGGTGCCCGTGAGTCCACCTAACTCTAATGGGTAGCTGACTTTCGTTTTGGAAAGTAAAGATGGTTGGTTGTTGTGCTGGCCACATGATGCACTGGCCAAAGAATCAAATGACCTTAACATCATCTGCCCTATAGATTGTGAGGTCTGAAATGGGATTTTTTTTTAAAAGGTGGTTGGTCGTTGTGCTGGGTACATGACACCCTCGCTAACCATGGGGCACAGAAACTGATAAACTTCATATCATCTGCCCTATAGATTGCAAGATATGTAAGGGAAATTTTACTTTTTAAAAATTAAAATAAGAATCTAACAAAAGTAAACATATAAAATATGGTGCATTCTCCTTAAAACTAAAACCTGGTGCGAAGGTTTAAAATGTTGGCAAAAAAAGCAACATCAATTAAATAATCTTAATTCCCTTTGAAAAACTTACTGAGAAGAACATGCATGTTGTTCCCTCATAAGTTTCTTGACAGAGGAAATCTTGTTTATATTAGATTTGAATTAAGCAAATTAAGAAAAAAAATATAATCATTATTTCAAATGGTTGTATCTAAACCTTATGAATTATTTTTCAGTTATAAGTATATTGAAATGAATGGATAATCATGAAATTGTTAAATAATTGCTGCTATCATTCCATTGACTAAAGAACCATATTTTTTTTTTTAATTAATTTCAAAATGATTTTTTTCAAGCATAGAGTTCACATAGATCTTGAGTGAATTTTTTTTTTATTATTTGACTAATGCTTTAATTTTATTGTATCATTAGTTTTTTATTTTTATTACCCAGAATATTTAAAAAATGAGTACACTATTTTCATGTAATAATGTAACTTGGTATTCACACATCAAAATACGCTATAATCTTTAGGCCATACAGATTTGTATAAATTAACTTGTTTAAATACATTGTAAATGTATATTGTTAGGATAAGAATAAAGTTTTTCTGTAGACAATTATTGTTCAAGATTTGTTGATGCTCCTGCTTAATCAATTATATATACAGGTCATTAGTTTTAACACGCGACTGGCACAAGAAAAACTGGTCGCCCCCAATTTCGTTACATAGATGTAAAAAAACGTGACCTCAAATCAGTGAACATCAATACTGACAATGGGGAAGACATAGCTCTAGACCGCAATAGATGGAGAGAGACAGTGACCAAGAAAGCTATGGACAGTGAAAGTACATGGGTCTCAGCTCAGAAAGAAAAACGTACAATCCGAAAAACGGCCAGCTCCTCTACCACCGAAGCAAAAGACACCTTAACCTGCGCTATCTGTGGACGGGAGTGTCTCTCCAAAATAGGGCTCCACAGCCACATGAGGAAGTGTGCTCTGAGATGAACCATAGTCGTTCTACGACTGAAGGAGGCCAATGATGATGATGATGATACAGGTCATTAGTTTTAACACGTCTGATAATAAATGACAGTACAAGTTATTTAATGAAATTTTTTTCAGCTGCTTTAGACCTACATCAATGTGAGGTACCAGTACTTTGATTGTGTCATAGAACAATTTAAAGCAACATTTTGAAATGAATAGTGTGTAGAATTGACAGTAAATACATTTAAGTGATGGGCTGTGATCTGCATGAATTGAGAGCTGATCATGTATTGAATTTGTGTTTTTGATCTTTACTTCAAGTAAATGTTAATGAACAATTAATTTTTAATGAATAAATAATTTAAAAATAAATACAAAGAAACCATAAACATCTACTTTAGTTTAATTTCTTTTTCATCAGAACAGAATTTCCAACTTTGCATTCTTAAAATAAAATATAATTTATTTAGAGTAGAGTCAGAACACAAAATCATAGTTTTGAAATTAAGTAAATTAAGCTAAGGTGTGATCTCTTATAAACATTTATATATAGACTACACACAATTTAATTATTATTTTTTCAAATTGCAGGAACTAGTACATGTACTTATGCATATTTGACAATAAAAAACCTTAGTCAATGAAATAGTAATACTAGTAAATGAGATAAAAGTAAACTAAATATCATCAATGCTATTGAAGCCACACTTGTTTCTTTTTATCTTGTTTGGTGGACTGCAATTAATGTTGCTATTAATTTTAGTGATCGTCTTAGCTGAAATGCCAGTGTCGTCTCTTTGAATCCTAAGCTTATTTTCTTGGTAACTGGAAGTCCAGATATTTGGAGTTTCATTTTAAACACCTATACTTTCTGAAATGGCCTTCCGATAGGCAAAACCAATTTGCCTAACATGTCATATGCACATAAAGAGGTACCACAGAAATGCTTTAAAACAAGCTTAGGCGCCAACTTGCTTTAACTGACATAGAATAAGAGAGCACCTGGTTGCATACAGCTTCAGAATGAGACAGTTGGAGGTCACTTACAAAGGTGTGGTATACACCAATGAAAATTAATTGCCGAGGGTAGACGGCAAAAAAAAAAAAAACTGATTCTGCCACATGTGGACAATGGTTATGCCTGTGCTCAGTGTGGCATAATATGTAGGTCACAGCTTGGGCTGAGTAGCCACTGGAAACATAGCATTCCTCATAAGTCTTCGGAATCAAAGACAAGCATATCATTTTTGTAGCTTAGTTTGTAGCTTCTGTAAATGCATGAAATGCCGTCACAAATGACACAAGTCCTCTGTGAGTTTGATGGATTATAAACATCTTACTTCTTTGCCTTATATTAAATGATCCTTCTGTCTGTTCCACTAGGTACTTGCGTTTATCTAAATATCATTGATATATCGTAACATGTCATCAAAATAAAAACGAGAATCTCTGCAACTGGTTTACAAGTCAGAAGTCATCAATAACACTTCCCAGTTAGTAAAAAAAAACAATTTAGATTAGTCAAATTAGTGACTGATTAAGATTATTCGATTCATTTAGGCCTATAAATGTTTTTTTATGTGAATATATAATGATACTTTACACTTTGTGGCTTTACTAGTAGATCTATACTTTGGAGTAGACTTGTTTGTTGAGCTAAAGTACACATCTAGTAATCATCTAGCCAAATGTAGTGATCTACTAGATCTAGATCTAGAAGTAGTCTAGTAGTAGAGAGAGTATCTGTCATATCGTGATCAGTAGGCGGCTGAAGTTTTATAAATCTATTCCATGACAAAAACCCTGGCTAGATTTAGATCTACTGGTCTAGACATCTAGATCTAACTAGAATTAAACAAGAAAACTGAATTAGAGAAGTAGCTTTCTGGATCTAGAACTAGAATCTATATATTATTAATATTAGATCTAGTTGCGTCGAACGCTTGATTTTTGGTTGTTGTTTTCAATAAATGCACATAAAATACATAGTATTTTGGCAATAAAAATACCCAGTTGGTAGTCAAGTAATTCTAATAATTAATTAATGAATGACTCTATCAGTATTTGTTTATTTACATCTGTATCATATGACTTATTATTTATACTTATTTTATATCATTCGTCCAAGAAAATCTAGCTCTATATCTATTTCATTTTAGATTAGGCTATAGGTTTTTTGTCATTTTATTTAGGCTACAATATTACCAAGATTAACTTTTTCTTTGTTTCCCACGAGACGTGTATGCCTATAGCCTAGTCCTTTCGATAATAATAAAAAAAAAACGATTAGAAATGCTTAGCTTGGAGTGTCAAAACTGTATTAGGCCTCCTATTTTTATTTCGTGCAATTTAGTATATCGTAACAAATACGCATTTAGCGGAACGGTAGACATGTCTTCATCCAGATTTAGTGTAAATAAACCAAACACTGAAAGATTGTATTTTCGGAATTTAGATTCTATTTTTTGGAAAAAAAAGTGGCATTTTATAGGGTGATCGAAAAAAATAACTTTTGTGACGATCAGTTATTCAGGGAAATTGTATCTATTTTATCAGATAGTCAGAAAATGGATAAAGTTTTTACAGATCTAATAAAATATAGAGTAAGGAAGTTTTACTCTCAATGTAGGTCAATCCAAGTGACTCTCGGAGTAAATTTCTTCTTTGGCATCATCATCCATTTTTCAAAATGGTATGGTGCGCGAAAAAAGATGCGCGACGGCACTTCGACTCTCTTTGTCTTTGTAAAAAACTCGAAGCTGGTGTTCCATTAGTATAGTTCCATGACCTAACTACTTATTTATATTAACACATATATTTATTAATATCCACTTATCATGTCTTCTTATGACAAAATACTAGAATTAGTTTAATTAATGGAGCTTACTGGGGATAAGAAGAGGGAATTCATTGAATGATATTTTTTTTTAAAAGCAGAAAGAGAGAAAGAAAAAAGCAGAAATTGATGAAAGGGAAATTAGAGAAAGATATTTTTCCCACAATGCAAATGTGTCTCGTTGATTACCGTGTGCGAGATCATATTCTCCATAAACAAGTGAATCTCGTTGTCCACAACCAATAAATGTCACTAACTATAAAACAATGTTGTGACAGGGGTTGAACCCCAGAAGTTTTCGAAGTACAAGCTCGATACATGTTTTTTTTTCAATTACAAATCAATGCGAAAAGATTAACCTCGCTCGTCTGACATATTGCACATATTCAGTAGTTATCATTCCGAAATTTATAATAAATCTTTTAAGCTATTAGTTTGTTATTAAGTTAACAGCAATGCCTAGTCGTGTGATTAGTGGACTGGAGTTATTATCTTGACGATCCAGGGTCCATAGCTGCCCCTTCCATCCCGTCGTCCAGCGTGAGGTTTGGACTAGGAAGTAGTTTATCTTTAACTTTAAAGGAACATCCTAAACATGTAAATATTTTACACAAAAAAAAAACAACATTTTTACAACTCCAAATGATTTTTTTAAAACATTACTACTTTTGACAATCAAAACAAAATGAAGTCTTGAATATTCCTTGCAAAAAGGCGGATCCGATAGGGATCCGTCATCACACAAACTTTCTTTGTAATCTTGTTTATTTATGGGGTGTTAAAAAAAGGATGAAACAATAGATTTTTTTGGTAAAGTTGGCCTAGCGTTGGCATACAAAACAATTTATCGAAGACTAAGGGCTTTTATTGTCATTATAAATATGTAAAGCAACGGACTCACCAAATATTTTACAATTATTCTCACCGTTAAGTCTTCTTCCTTGCACATTGCTTTACTTTCCTTGAACTCCTGTGACAAACTTTCACATTTAGTTTGTAGATAAGCCATAAATCTACTAGCCGCGTAAAATTCACTTGTAACTTCTTCTTTAAGTTCAACATATTTTTCATTTAAATTTTCTTGTAATTTTGTGCATTCCGCATTATCATCGACACACTTGTTAATTCTTTCATCAAGCATTTTATTAATTAATTTTTGATGTTTTAATTTTTGCTGTACTTTCTTGAATTGTTTACTTTGTTCAGTAAAACTTGAATTTATCTCTTTAAATTTTTCTGTTAATGTCTGATACTCTGTGAATGATACACAATGATACAAAATATGTATTAGTAGTCAGAATAAAATTATCTTGTTATTATTGCTAACAAATTGTAAAATATAAAGTCGTAGAAAAACATTGTGCTATAATCTGGTTGCTTTTTTTTTTTTTTTATAGTTATTTATAGTATTATATGCTTGTAACAAATGTTCTAACCTGTTGAGATAGAGTTTGACACTTTAAAGGATACAGGTTGTAGAGGTATGTTATTTTCTAAAATTGTGGCTGAGTCGGCTACCATTTTTAACTGACTACCTAAATTGGAAAAAAAATCGTTTTTATTAAACTGCATGGATCTAAGTTTATTTACTTTTAATTCTCCTTCTCTGTTTTTCTCTTCACTCTTTTTTTTCTTTTTTTCTCTCCCTCTCTATTACACTCTTTTTTCTCTCTTTTTGCTATTGTTGTTGTAGAACTACTAGGGTTCATTTCGTAGACCACTTTTTCATGTAACTGTAGAGCACTACTACTCTAGAGAGACTTATACATTCACATATGACGGAGCCATTTTTGGTTTGGCACGCTTTTCAACCTGAGATAATGCCACTGATTATTTTCGCTGACCATAGTTGTTTTTGTCAACATCTTTTTCCACATAGTGCGGTTGTTATGTGTTTATGTCTTTGCAATAGTCAAAATCGAATTCTACTGCTTCGATGTCCTGCTTCATTACATTCACATATATGAGGCTTGCAATCGAGAGTTGTCCAATAAAAATATTTGATACAGTGGTCTTCAAACTTTTTTGTATATTGTTCTTTAAAAAAAATTCGCCAGCTGTCCCCTCTAATAAAAATACTAATAAAGAAGCGTGAGAAGGTACATTGAAAAAAAAAATGTCATTATGTATTAATTTTCGTGCTGTCAAAAATATAACTATTGCACAAATAGGCCTATAATATAATTATCAGGACTTCGATTCAAATCATTTGAATAATTCCTCCATAAGTTATATTAAGACCTACTATATTTAGGTTAAATTGTAAACTTAGCTTTATTTTTCTAACTATTATTATTGCTGAAAGGGAACCTTGTAATTACTGCAGTTTAACAATATTTAAAAATTTCAAGCTTTAAATTATCCTAAAGTAAGGCGAAGGTTTTTTTTAGTGGCTACGTCCTGCTACTTATTAAGTTTTTTGCAGCCCTAAATCCAGTTTAACCTTGTATATTTAGGGAAAAGCTAAAAAATAATTCCACTTTCGACCACAGTTTTTGAATTGCACATGAACATTTAAGTGCAGTCATATATCTGTTGTGCCTCCTAAGTTAACATTCTTTTTACTGCAGACATAATTTTGTAAATGTATTTTTTTCTTTTACTTAATTTGAACATCAGTAACTGATGTTTAAAAAGTGGCATTTATTTTTAAATTTATTACATCCCAGAAGCGAAGCGTAAGTTTATTATAGAGCATTGTAAGGTCTTTAGGTAATAAATCATTTGTCAGCAAACACGTTATGTGAGATTATAAAACTATTTAAAATAGATTTAATATATCTCGATAAAAGAGAAAATGATTTAAGCAATGAAAGTTCATTTCTTTCCTTGCAGTCGGAGGTTGGTTTCATTCATTTGCGCTACATACCTACCACGTAAAACACATTTTTTGACTGCTTTAAGTCATCGCCAAACCGTGAATCTTACTGTTACTAAAAATAAAAATAATCCAAAATTGTATATAACTCCCTTTTGAAATCCAGTGAACCCCAGTTTATAATAAAAGAGTTTAACATGTTGCTCATCATTTGTTTCACAAAGGTATTGAAAGATGAGCTTATTTTCTGCTTGGTTTTGTATTTTATTAACAATTTTTTTATAATTAGATTCAAAGAGGAAATAAATTGTAGAATAATTTTTAAATGTTTCCAGAGTATCACAAATCAAACACCCCTGAAATGAGATCCCCCCTCGCAGGGGGGGGGGAGATCGGAAATAAATGGCTAATTTTTTTCTTTGATTTTGTTTATTTTAGGTGAGATTTTAATACTAAACAATCACTTGCCCAAGCACAGCCAAGGGGGTTTTAAGTTTAAAACGCCTTACCAGTGTTTTTTGAGTTTAAAACCACCTACCAGGGTAACGAATGTATGCTACCAGGGGTTTTGCAGTTAAATCACCCT
Source organism: Biomphalaria glabrata (assembly GCF_947242115.1). NCBI lineage: Eukaryota > Metazoa > Mollusca > Gastropoda > Planorbidae > Biomphalaria > Biomphalaria glabrata. Next base: position 33,800,422 of record NC_074719.1, on the reverse strand, counting down.
CTTCTATAAAAAAAATTCAAAACAAGAGCACAGCTAAGAAAGATTAAGATTTTAAAACCCCTTTTGAATTTTTTTTTTACGATAAAACCCCATCTTCAATATTAGACTAAAGCATGCATTCGTCACCAGATTCTATGAGCAAGCCAAGAGGATGTTTGTGTTTAAAACCCCATACAGCGGGGTTGGAAGCTAAAAACCACATATTAATTATAAAAAACAAATTACACACTCAAAATTCTATGAGCGTAGCCAATAGGGGTTTTGAGTTTAAACCCCCTTTCAGAGTGATTTGAAGCTAAAAACCACATTTTCAGTATAAAAAAAAATTACACACTTAAGATAAAAACCTCTCTTCAATATAAAAAAAGCAATTACAAACTCAGATTTCTATGAGTGTTGCCTAATGGGTTTTGAATTTAAACCCCCTTCCAGTGTGGTTTAATGTTAAAAAATAACTATTCAATATAAAAAAAAAGCAAATTACACACTCAAAAATCAATGAACGTAGCCAACTCAAGTGACTTTTTAAGTTTAACCCCCTTCTTCCTGATGGCTTTTTTAAAGTTAAAAACCCCTCCAGATTGTTTAGAGTTTAAAACCCTCCAACAAAGAGTTTTGAGATTGAAAACCTCTCTCTTCAATATTATTCTAAAGCAAACTACAGTCACAAAATTCTATTAGCATAGCTAAAAGGGTTTTGAATTTTTTTTTAAATCTTCAGAGATTTTTTAGTTTAAAATCCCCCAACACATGATTTTGACGATAAAAACTCCCTTTTCGATATAAAACTACAGTCACCTAATTCTAAGAGCGCAGCGAAGAGATGCTACAAATTTCTACCAGTGGTTGGGCTCCATTAATAAAATGCAGTGAATAGTCATCTGCCCAAATTGAAAAATAAAATACTAAATATGGCTAAACAAAGATGGCTAAGACGGATTTTAGGAGTCAGTTATAGAGATCAGGTCTAAATCAAGGAAAGCCTATGGCGAACTGGGAGTCGACCTCTTAGTAAGGTTGTGATAGAGCGTCGCATGAGGTTAGCGAAACATGTTCTCCGACAAAATGAATAACGCATAATAAGAGTTGCGATGGCATGGAGGCCATTAAAAATAATAGTAGTAATTTTATAAAACAAAATGTAGGCTCAAGGCGCTGTAATAACATTACAAACACAGACACGACGGATAAAATGACAGCTAATCAACAAAAGATTTAAACAGATAGGCCTTAATGTTCTTAAAAGTGGTGTAGCATGTTGTCTGTCTGAGATCAATGGGGAGGGAGTTCCAAACCTTTGGTCCGTTAACTGAAAAAGCCCGCACACCGTAGCTTTTGAGGGAGAAACGTGGCACTACTAAAAGCGTTGAGTCCATTGAGCGAAGGGCTCTCTGGCAGACATATGGAGTAATCAGTTCGCTAAGGTACAATGGCATCTCATTGTTATATATATACTGAGGAAAGCACAAACAGAAACTTCCTAAAACAACTTGGCGCCAAACTTTCATGGAGGTCCTCAGAGCATGACTGAAGAGGCTTCAGACATTGCCAGTGTCAGATTTGTGTGGAAACAGATTGTCGCCCAATGCGCCGAACGGCGCGGGAAGATCTAAGTCAGTAAGAATAGCACATTAGGTTTTTGAAATAAAACTTTTTAATAGCGGAATAATGCACTGTAGAGATACCTCAGAATATGCATTTTGTTGGCTTTCAATACCGAAAATAGTGCTTGGCGGCTGGGCTTCGCCCGCGCTGGGGGAGCTTCCAGTGCTCCTCCAGACCCTTTTGCTAGCAAGGTCGGGGAGTCTAATTTCTCCCACTAACTCCAGGAAGAATCTATTCTAGGGTACAATAAACTTCTTCCAAAAGAATGAAGGGTCAGAATGTAATAAAGATTAATTATACACACAAACACACACTAACACACACACACACACACATATATATATATATATATATATATATATATATATATATATATATATATATATATATATATATATTTGGCGGGGGGAGAAAAATCCCCCCCCCCCCTGAAAAAAAATCCTGGCTACGGGTAAAAGGTACACCTATTTAATATGCATAAAGTGAACCTCGTTCCATTAATGTCTGTCATACAATGTATTAATGTTAATATTACAACATAATAATGTGCTTAAAATTAGGACATATATGAATATGCACCAAACATCTTTTATTATAAAGACAAGGTGTGTTAATATAAATAGAAACGATACTGTACATTATAAATGCGCTTAACATACAGAGCAGGAATGGCTGGCACATTTATCATTTTGTCATGACTGTTAAGATGTTACATTCCTTGACCATGTCACTGTGACCAGACGTCTGTCTAGCTGTGCTGGTATATCTCCAGAGGTAGAGATGAACAACTCCCATTTTTTTAATTTGTTTTGTCCAAAACATTGAGTTTATGGATACACAGGTGACCACAAGTCAGATTCTATGAACATAGTTTTAATGTCAGCATATTGACACTCTCTAGAGGTCACACCTTACGAGGGAACTGAGTTTGTTTACTTGGTAGTAAATCTTTAGTAGGAGGCTGGACTTCAAGCCACACCTCTACACAGGTAACCAGGTATATCTCCAGAGATAGGGATAAACAACTCCTACCCTCTTTTATTTGTTTAGTCCATCACGTTGAGTTCATTGATAGACAGGTGATAGGCAAGTGAGATATGATGGACGTAGACACTCTCTAGAGGTCACATAAGTTTGCTTACTTGGTAGTAAATCTTAATTAGGGGTCTAGACTTCAAGCCACACCCCTACAAGTGTAATCAGACAATGAGTTTGTTTATTTAGACAAAAATCTCAATCTTTTGGCTGGACTAGAGGCAACACCTCTTCACTTGTGCCGAGTTACTTCGATATAAATCTCAATTAATAAGCTGGACTGAAGATCACACACCTAAACGAGTGACCATTTGCTACACAGATCACAAACCGCGTGATTTCATAGCCCAGTAAGCCAGTAACTAATTATTTTGTAAAAAAAATGTAAAAGGCTCAGATTTGTGTATATTAGCGTAAAAGACACGACCAGGCCTATCTTTTAATGAAAAACTAAACACCCCCTACTCCTTATTTTATTTATGTAGTCATTGACACTCAAATTATTGATAGACATTGACCATTGTTAAGCCAGAATGGAAAAACACAACGATCTAAGAAATCATACTACACTGTAAATAAATATTACGTTGATTTACTTTACCTAAAGTGTTAACTTGAATAATACTGATGCGTTAAGTGTCTTGATTTCATAACGATATTGTTAATAATTTGGGCTCACATAGGTCTCACCAGCCACACGAGGAGGCATATAACCCCATTGCAAAGCCCTCAGCCCCCTGGATGACAAAGTGGTCATCATCGAACCACGATGGACGATTTATATATAAGTCTCGCAGACACTCACTACAGGACTCTAAGTTTATTAATGATGAGATTCAGAGACTACAAAAAGAAGAAGTAATAGAACCTTCAAAGTCCCCCTGGCGTCACAGGTTCTAATAACAGCCAATAAGAGGCACAAAAGACAAATGGTTATTTACTATAGTCAGACGATTAACAGATTTACGCTGCTAGACGCTTACCCCATGCCAAGAGTGGATGAATAAGCAGAGAAGATAGCACACATTTTTCTGTCTTCAGCACTCTGGACCTCAAAAATGCCTATCATTAGATCCCGATTAAAGAAGAAGAAAGACTGCTGGGGTACAAAATATCTAAAGGTCAGCTCAAGCCTGACCCAGAAAGATTCCGAGCCTTTCTCTAAATACTCCGCCGAACCTTCGAGAACAGAAACGAATAGTGGGCCTGATGGCTTATTTTTTCTCTTTAGATTCCTAATTTCTCAGACAAAATAAGCTTTTTAACTAGAAATAAATGATTTCCTATCCCTGAGGAGGTCAAACAAGCATTCCAGAACTTGAAGCAGGAGCTCGAGATATCCGCTGTTTACACCATAGATCACAATCGCCCGCTAATAGTGGAGACAGATGCGTCTGACATAGCTATAGCAGCTACACTTAACCAAGATGGCCGGCCTGTGACCTTCTTTTCCCAGACACTATCGCAAAGCGAAAGGAGACACTCAGCAGTGAAAAATGAAGCGTATGCAATAGTAGAATCTTTGAGAAAGTGGAAATATTTTCTTATCGGAAAACCCTTTACCATTGTCAAGGGCCAGCGATCCGTGTCCTTTATGTATTGTAGACAAAATAAAGTCAAAATCAAGAATGAGAAGATCCAAAGGTGGAGGTTAGAGCTATCCTGCTTTCACTACGACATCGTTCACAGACCAGGTACACAGAACACTGCTGCTGACACTTTCAGCAGAAATCGCTACTTATCCGCAATGTCAAGTAACGACGTAAAATTACTCCACAATAGTTTGTGTCACCCTGGTGTAACTCATATGCTACATTCCGAGATAAAAAAATGTACCTTTTTCTTGCGATGACGTCAGAACAGTGATCAATCAGTGCCAGTCATGTGCTGAACTTTAACCTCGATTCTTCAGGCAACCAACAGGCCAAGTAATCAAAGCCACTCAGCCATTCGAAAGAATAAGCATGGACTTTAAAGGACCTCTCTCTTCCAACTCACGCAATAAATATCTACTTACCATGATCTACGAATTCTCTAGGTTTCCTTATGCCTTTGCATGTCCAGATATGTCATCTGCTACTCTTGTTAAATGCCTAAATGAGTTATTCGCCTTATTCGGGCTACCCTCCTATGTCCATACCGACAGAGGTACTTCCTTTATGTCTGCTGAAGTACAGAAGTACCTAAGCGAAAGAGGAGTGGCTACGAGCAGGACCACGCCTTATAATCCTAGAGGAAATGGTCAAATTGAGAAGCTGAACAGTAGTCTTTGGAAAGATATAACCTTAGCTTTACACTCCCAGGACTTGAGTACGTCTCAATGGGAACTAGTATTACAAGACGCGTTGCACTCAATTCGGTCACTTCTGATCACGGCGACGAATAAAACTCAACACGAGAGACTCTTTGGATACTATCGCAGAAGTACTTCTGGAACATCCCTACCAACGTGGTTAACATCTCCTGGACCCTTGTTGTTAAAAAAAAATAATAGATCCTCTAAGTATGTCGTTTTAACAGAGGAGGTAGAGCTTGTGAGCAGCAACCCTCAATACGCTCTTATCTGAACACCTACGGGCCGAGAAGAAACAGTTTCTTTAAGATTGTTAGCGCCCAAAGAAAAAGACTGTTTCACAGAGAATGTGAGACCCCCTGTGCTAAGAGACGGTTCTTTCGGGAATGCGACACCCTCACTTCAGAGCGAAACAGAAAACGACGCAGAGAACTCTACTCTGAATCCTACTGCTAAGCAAACAACCAAGTCATTCTTATCGGGGGAAGTGGACTCGGTTGAAGCCCCGACCATCGAGTCACCAAGTAACGTTGTTGTTACTGATACTGATAGTACTGATAGTACCAATCCAACCTGCCGATACAAATTTGCCTTGTATTAAAACCTTTAGAAATAAAGCTAAATTTATTGTATAATTCTATTGATTTCAAATATAACGGACAAATGTAGACTTTAAATTACAAACCTGGTGATCAGTTGTTGATCTGAAATTCATGAATATATACATCCACCCACTATACAATCCAGATTGCACTATACTTTTAAGAGATTTAAATTAGTAAATAGTTAAATATATATTTAAATATTTTACATTGACCCTCTCCCACACACCCTTTACAGTTGGTGGCCTCGTACACAAACACACACTCATACTACACAGATTAGTTAATTAGGCCTATCTGTTTTAAAAAAACCTGTTAAGTTTCAATTCATCAGTCAGTAATAGAGTTTAAAACAAAAAAAAAAGTATATAAAGGAAAAGAAATCAATACGAGTATAGGTATGTTATGTAACAGTTTTGCAAAATGTTCAGAAACACAAGCTTTTTTCAAGACATGTAGGTATTCGGCTCCGGCTCCTGCCAAATATCATATTTTACTATTTGGCAATATGCGTCTCTGGCCGAATATGAAAAAGTACTATCCTGTGCTCCCCTATTACATATAGTAATAAGCATTCTCGCAAGTTATTGTCAATGGTTACTTTGTAAAATAAAAGGTTCAATTATTCTACATGAATGTAACCTTTAGCTTTTTTTTTTAAATAACATTTACATATTAATATATTAACATTTGAATATTAAATAAACTATAATCTGAAAATCGTATTATGTAGTTTGTTTAACAAATCATAAACGTTTACGCGCACAAGAAAAAAAAGACATTAGATACCCTCCTGTTACTGCAACAGAGTAATAGTTTAAAGATAGATATAAAAAAAAATTCATGAATTCAGTATGTAACGTTTTTTCTATTCTTAAATTGTAGCTGTATATATTTAGTTTGCTAGCGTGAATTTCGAATCCATTTTTAGATTTGTTTTGTTTTAGTGCCCTTCTAGTTTTTTTTATTCCATCTTTACGTCCCACTGTTATGCCTAGCGCCCTCCCCCTACAGCCCACCATAGTACAGAGCGCCCACCTACAGCCCCCTTTTGGCTCCCAGCGCCCTCCAATATCACGTAATCTTCCCCCTGGGGGCACTAGCACCTGCGTTGAAGTCCACTGATTTAATATATTATTTAAAATAATCCTGTACATTAAAAAAATAAAAATTAAAATATGATTTTAACATTTACTTGTTACGGAAATGCAACGTTGTAAAATGTCTTTCGTTGTCTCTGTTATGTATTCTTTGACCTCCGTGAAAGTTAATGTTTCTTTTTCTTGAATCCATAGTTCACATTTATTCTTCACCTGTATATGAACGAACACATTATATACATGTTATATAAATATGTTTAGTGAAAACGTTTCTCTTGTCATTTCTTGTATCCTTTTATTTGTAGAAATAAATGAGAAATGATGGAGAGCCTAGATAGAGAGGCACCAAAAATTGGCCTCCGCATAAACTTTGATAAGACTAAAATTTTGCGAGTGGGATATAAGGAAAAGGATGCCCCGGTCAGACTTGGCGATTCAAAGCTTATAGAGCTGTTCAACATATGCAACATGGAAGTTGTCTGTCAAAATTGAGAAAATACTAAATGAGGCTCAACATAAATGGCTGAGACTGCTTTTGGGTGTCAGTTACACAGATCGGGTCTCAATTAAGGAAATCCTATTCCGAACTGGGAGTCGAACACTTAGTGAGGTTGTGACAAAGCGTAGCATGAGATTTGCGGGAGATGTTCTCTGACAAATGAACTAGGCATTCCAAGAGTTGCGATGACATGGAGGCCAATACGAGGAAAACGCAAACAGGACACGTCCTCGTAAAACTTGGCGAGACACTTTCATGAAGGACCTCAGAACATTGAACACCAGGTGGGAGGAGGCTTCAGACATTGCCAGTGACAGATCTTTATGGAGACAGCTTGCTGCCCAATGAGCCGAATGGCGCGGGAGGACCTAAGTCTAAGTAAGTAAGTCAATACTTTTTATTTAGCTTATATCATCTCACTCATTGTGTTTGTCTGTCTATATGTCTGTCTGTCTGGTAAAAAGTTTGTACACGTTATATCAAGTTGAAATTTTGGACTATTATTTATTGGCTTATACAATGCATTCAATTTATTTATTAATTATTTTGTTCGATACCAATAAGGGAAATTAATCCTTCAGTATTCACAGATACAGATATGTGGGGCTTCATTCCCTTAGATAATTAAACACGTTATTTCTCTCACACCCATTCTTAGATCAAGTTGAAACTTTAAAAAAATATTGTACTTAGCAAAACATGAATACATTAAAAAATTAACCAATTATATATTTGAGTATTAATAATTTATTATTTTGTTTGATATTCAATTAGGGAAATAACTACTAAATTATCGATATAGTTAAGCTTGGTTATTTTTTTTTTTTTTATATTCTGGTGTGTTTGTTTTAAGTTTTGCATTTCTAAAATTCAATTAATAAAACCTATATTGAAGTTTATAAGAAATATTTTTATACATTCTTAAATGTGTCATTAAAAAAGGTTGCTAATTGATAGTACTAATTAAATACTGTCATAATCTCGGGTACAGCTAATTGTATTTTTCTTGATTTACACCAACATGTTAAGTGGAAGTTGTTTTTAAATTATTGTTTTAATTTGCATATTTATTGTTTCTTATTATCCAATTGTTGAGGCAATAACAATAATTGTAATTTTTTTTTTCATTTTTGTTGTGAATGTTACATTTTTTTTTTTGAGAGGGGGGGGATCGAAATAAATACTTAATTTTCTATTTCAGCACTCAAAAATTGTTTAGAAAGTATCAAAAGCTTGTTTCTTGAGCCCAGCATGAGGAAAGAAATGTTTGTTTTAATTTAATGTTCATATAATAAAGAGAAGAAATGTATTATTATGGAGGAAAAAAGTATTTTCTAATAATTATATTGCTCTGGTTATGAACTTAAAATATTAACTTACCAAAGATAATTCCATTACAATATTCTGAAAAAAATCGTTTATTTCCTCTAAATTCTCTAATTTTGAAGAAATGTCGGCCAACTCTGAGTTAGGTCTCATCTTCAGTTGTATGAGCTTAAAAATATTTAAATTACAAATTTTACAGTGATCTTCGTAATCTCTCTCTCTCTCTCTATATATATATATATAGAAAATTTAAAGAAACTAATGCAGAAAGAGTTTACAAAAAGTATATAAAAATTAAACACTTAACCCAAAAAGTAAGCAGACAGCTGCAGAGTGAATACATAAACAATGTAATATCTAAAGATAACAACAAAAACCTATGGTCATACATTAAGTCTAAGAAAATGGAAACAACAGGCGTAGCGCCATTAAAAGATGAACATAACATAATACATAATGATAATGAAACTAAAGCAAACATTCTAAACAAATACTTTGCATCAGCATTCTCAGCCCCAGGAGACAAAGACATATTACTGAATTTGAACCAAGTAGACAACATAGAAGATATAGTAGTACAAGAAAATGGAATTCAAAAACTATTAGCCAACACCAAACCAAATAAAGCTTCTGGACCTGATGGCATTCCAGCTAGATTACTCAAAGAACTAAGTAATGAGTTAGCCCCAGTGTTCAAAATACTCTTTCAGGCTTCACTTAACCAGGGCAGAGTACCAAAGGACTGGAAAGAAGCTAATGTCACCCCCCTATTTAAAAAAGGAGAAAAATCTGACCCAGGAAACTACAGACCAGTATCACTTACCAGCATCACATGTAAAATCCTAGAACACATAATATGTAGCAACATCATAAACTACTTAGACAAACAAAATGTCCTCACACCATACCAACATGGCTTTAGGAAATATAGATCATGTGAAACACAACTAATAGGACTAATTGATGATTTTTCAAAAGGTTTAGATAATAGTGAACAAATAGATGCATTCTTACTAGATTTTTCTAAGGCTTTTGACAAAGTTCACCACCATAGTTTGCTTAAAAAATTAAAATATTTCGGCATTAATGGTCCATTGCATCAGTGGATTAAGGACTTTCTGATAGGGAGAGAACAAACTGTAATAATAAATGGCTCTAAATCAACACCGATAACAGTAAACTCAGGTGTACCTCAAGGAACAGTCTTGGGTCCACTACTATTTTTAATTTACATAAATGATTTACCAAATTGCATTAGTTCAGGAACAAAAGTCAGATTATTTGCAGACGATTGCATAATATATAGAACAATAAAAACAACACAAGACACAGATATTTTACAAAGAGAATTAGATGAATTACAGAAATGGGAATCAAATTGGAGCATGTCTTTCCACCCAGAAAAATGTCAGTTGTTAAGAGTAACAAAAAAACTAAAACAAATTAATTCCACTTATCTTATTCATGGCAAACCAGTAACACAGACTAAAAACGCAAAATACCTAGGTGTTATAATAAATGAAAAACTGTCATGGAATCCACATATTGATGAAACTACAAAAAAATCAAACAAAGCATTAGGATTTATTAAAAGAAATTTCTGTAAATCAAATAAGAACATAAAACTAAAATGTTATTTAACTTTGGTTAGGCCAATAATAGAATATGCATCCTCCGTCTGGGACCCCTCAACTCAAGAAAACATAAAGAAACTAGAACAGACACAAAATAGAGAAGTGCGATTCATAACAAACGAATATTCACATTTGACTAGAGTAACACCTTTAGTAAAATCACTAAATTTAGAAAGCCTTCAGGACAGAAGGCTCAAAAGTAAAGTAGCAATCATACATAAAACACTGAACCATAATCTTCATATACAAAAACAAAATTTAATAAAATACTCTGAAAGACACAAAGATAAAGGCACATTCCTCGTCCCATATGCTAGGACAAATTTGTACAAATACTCCTTCTTCCCTAGTGCTATTAGAGCATGGAATGGGTTGCCTGAGCTAGCCAGGAAAACCAGTGACTTGGCAGAATTTAAGTCATTGGTTAATATGCATGACTAAATGCATGACGCGTAGGACGTAATCATCTTCTTTTTTGAAGTAACGTCTGTATTATATAAGATAAGAAGAAGATAAGATATATATATATATATATTGTTATGACTTTGCCATGCGCACCACCATCCAGGCTAGTGCAGAGATGCGCACTTCTAGGAACCAAACTAGAACAGGATGTTGACATGAAGAGACTAACGATTTCCGCCCAAGTAGAGAGCCAATATGGAGATGTTGTACTCAAGGCAGATGCCCTTTGTGTTTGTCATGTCTCTATGTAAATAAACGTCTATGTCCTCGTTGAGATGCCTCACTTAAGTTATTACAATATATATATATAATAAGGCTTGTCTTTGTAGGAAGATTAATGGGGAATGAAGTATTTCCCGTGGCTTCGCAGTCCCACCCCTGAACTACATATTTAACCACATTCAGGGCAAGCAAACCATTGTCCGCGGGTGGTCGATTAAGATTTTCTTTTCGCCGTCTGTCCGCAGCAGAGATATTTCTTTTTGTCTTAAATGTGTATCCCATGACCTTTGTGAGGGACCTCCAGCTGTCTCGTTCTGATGCCGCATGCAAACAGGTGCTCTCTTCTATGTCAATTAAGGTAAGTTGATGCCTAACCTGGTCTTTAAAGCGTTTCCGTGGGGCACCTCTGTTACGTTGATCTTCTTTTAGCTCACAAAAAAAAAACACATTTATTTTATAATCGTTGCTACGTAAAATATTTCATTCTTATTGTCTAAAGAAAATTCATTATTATTTTTGTCGATGATTCTGAAATAAAGAGTTCTTTTTCCATGACTTTTTCGTGGTGTCCCGAATTATATATATAGGTAAGAGACTGTCTTGAATTGCAAAGATTAATGATGCGTGCAGGATATTAACTGACCATACGAAATTAGTTGCGATTTGCATATTTTGCCAACCTCTAATGACGTCAAAGTCTTTTTTCTACAGGAAATGTATGTAATTCTCCTTTTGTCGTCTGCGCTCTTCTTTGGGGTCTCTAATGTGAGTCCCTGCAACCTTCGTGAAAATCTCCAGCTATTTTAGAGAGTGAAAATTGGGTCGGATTGAGTATTTGTATCTTTTCCAGAATTGGGAACTTTTTATTCGCCTCCCATCTCCCATGTTGGATTGGTGACCGAACCAGCACAACTGACAAATAGGAAGAAGTCCACACCAGCTTCTAGCAGATCATGGTTAAAGCAAAATATATGAAAAGAGAAGATAGTTGTCTATTTCTTTAGACAGTGAATAATCTTTATGTACTGTGCTACTACGGTACGTATAGTGGTCTTCAACATTTAGGATAAGGCTATTCACATTGATTTTTGGAATTTTCAGTTTGGGAATTTCTTGAGCATGATGATGGTAGGCAGACCGTAAGAGGCAGCAGCCTTTGAAAACTTATTAACGGTAAGTTAAAGCTTCTTATTGAAGTTAGATCTTAGGTCGCCTTTGTATCTTATTTCTTTTTGACCCAATTGCAGTAGCACGAGAATAGAGATAACTCCTTAAAATTACAATTTTAGATATGATAGATGTAATGTATTTACAAACCAACAACACTGAGTCTGTCTTAGTGTCTAATTTCTGTATTTAAGCTATAATTTGTAACATTAAATGCTATTCAACCTTAGTTAGTCCTATATTACACCATTAGTAAAATCATGGGCGTAGCCAGTGGAGGTGTTAAGGTTGAACCCCCCTCCCACCACTACCACCAATAAATTCCCTCCCAGGCGGTTGGAATTCAGTAACAGTTTTTTTTGTTGCTTTTTTTGTTTATTATAAGTGATATTTTAATATAAAACTATCAAGTGCCTCAGCAAAGCCATAGTGGGTTTTGAGTTTAAGCTTCCAAACAGAGTTTTTTTTTTTTTACGTTAACCCCCCCTCCTCTTAAAAATAGAAATAAAGCAAACAAGTCATCAAGAGACGTTTTGAGTTTAAAAACTCCCACCAGAGTGTTTAAAGTGTAAAACCTTTCGAAACCCCCACTATTGGGTTTTGAGGTTAAAAACCCCTCTTCAATATACAACTAGAGCCACATACAGTCACAAAATTCTAATAGCGTAGTTAAGGAAGGGTGTTGAGTTTAATCCCCCCCCCCAAGAAGAGAGTTTTGACTCAATAACCCAACTACAGCGGGTTTGACAGTTAAAACGCCCTCTTCAATATTATCTTTAATTATTATACAGTGGACAATTTTGAGTTATAAAAAAATCACATGGTTTTGACGATAAAGCTCCCCTTTTAAAAAAAAAATCGAAAGCAAACTACAATGACCAATTTCCATTATAATGCTATCTAAGATGAGTCAACCCTCCCCTCTTTGGATCAAATTACTTAATTTGATTAGCGTAGCCAAAAGGGGTTTTGCGGGATCCTTTCTTTATGCTCGCTCTCCATGAGGATCTATCTAGTGCCACTTTTCACTTTTTCCCACTTATTAGTGTCGATTTTGAAGAGCTTCATGTCGCGTTTGCAAACATCACTATACTGTTAAAGTAGACGACCAGCGGCTCTCCTGCCTTCTGTTAGATCAACATATAGAATATATTGTGGAAGTCGACCTTGAGGCATTTTATGAACGTTTACGGACCAAGCTTACTTCAACTGATACATTTTGTGAATATTGTCTTTGTTTCCCCCTAAATTGTGAAAATTTATTCAAATTTTATTTTATTAAAATGCGATCCTATATCCTTTTTTTATTATTGAAGAGAGAACTTTTAAATTATCTTAAATAAAACAAAAAGTGTAATGTATTTTTTTTTAATTAATACTGGTCTACATTTTATTTGATAAATATAAAAATATTAAACGCTTCACTACTTACTGTTCCAAGAACTTCGAAACTAAACATTGGTACACAAACGATATCGGAATTTTCCTATTATTTTCCTCGTCATATATTCTTAAAAAAATAAACGTCAGGGGAGTATTGAATTGTTTTTACTTTTTAAAAAAATCTATTTGACAATGTATTTAAAGGTTACAATGATAACACAAACTCTCTTTATGATCTTTTTTTTTTTTTACCTTTATATTTGAAATGTTAAATTTCTTATAACAAACGCTAATGTTCTGTTAGATTTTTCAATAATTACATCAATATGGAATTTTATAAATTTCATTATCTTAACACCAGGTGTTTGATGTTTTCCATCTGCAAGACTGGTTTACCATAAATAAGATAAGTGGTATTTTTTTTGGGTCTAAATTTTATTTTAGTCTTAATAGTTCAACATTTTCTGGCTGGAAAGACATTCTTTAATTTAATCCTAATTTCTGTAATTCATCTTATTCTCTTTGTAAATTTTCTTTGTCTAATTTTGTTTTTATTGTTCTAAATCATCCAACTTTGTTCCTGAACTAATGCAATTTAGTAGATCATTTATGTAAACTAGAAACGGTAATGGGTCTTAGAATGTTTCCTGAAGTACATCTGATTTTATTGTTTTGTTGTTGATTAAGCGCCATTTATTATTACTGTTAGGTTTTCTTCGAATTAGGAAGACCTAAATCTATTGATATAATGAATCATACTATATAACTAAAAAAAAACACAACGATAATCCCAAAGTATTTTAGCATCTCTCAGACTTGTAAAGAGTATGGCCTAACCATTAGCACAAAGAAAATTAATGTTATTGGATGACCTGCTATAGCACCACCCTCCATCCTCATTGACGATAACAAGTTAGATGCCATGAATTCTCCTACTTTGGAACTAAAATTCAAGATAACCTGTCTCTAGAAGAGACCTTCGCAAGACTCCGACCAAGAGTTTTGGAAAACCAGAAGCTCACCACAGCTACAAGGCATGCGTCCTTAGCACGCTACTGTACGGCAGTGAGTCGTGGACTACCTACACAAAGCAAGAGAGAAAACTAAACTCACTCTAATTGAGCTGCTTTCGAAGGATGTTGAAAATAACAAAGAAAGAAAGAGTGTGTAATACTGAGATTCTCGCGAGAACGGGCTTTCCCAGCATCTTTACAGTCCTCAGGCAACTCCGCCTGCGCTGGCTCGGACATGTTCGCCGGATGGAAGACAATTGCATCCCGAAAATCATTCGTCAGGCTGAAGAAAAACTGGTCGCCCCCACCTCAGTTACGATGGTGTAATAAAATGGTCTCTTGCTAGTTTTTTAATGGATTCCCAGCTCTTTCATGTCCTCTTGGCTTCATCTAGTATACTGCGTCGCCATGTTCTTTTTGGTCTTCCTCTACGTCTTGTTCCCTGGGTGTTCCACTCTAAGGCTTGTCTAGCTCTGTTGTTGATATCTTTTCTAATCTTTTCTAAGGGTGTGAACAATCCATCTCCACTTCCTCTTTAAGATCTGCAATTCTATATTTTTCTGCCAAATCATCTCCCACAGTTTGATTTTTTCTACTTTGTCAAAGTAAAATGGCTTCTATTTGCTCATTATTATCTAATTTATTTTGAAAATCACCAATTTGTCATATTAGTTTATGTGAGTTTCACCTGAACTACATTTCTTATAGCCATGTTGGTATAGTTTAAGCATATTATGTTTATCTAAGTGATTTATAATTTGGCAACGTATTATGTATTCTAGTATTTTACATTTGGTAAGTGGTTAGTGATACGTGTGAGTACCATTGGGCATCAGGAAACACAGGCAGAGCTATGTACAAAGAAATGACTATACCAAACAAATAGGACTGTATTAACTTCGTCACCCACAAAGAGCAATCTACGATCTTCCAATTTAGTTCAGTACACACACCTCTGTTAAATTACTCTCTTTAACAAAATAAATCCCACACAACTCCCCCTTTTTAGACATTTCGAAACTGTAGAACATATCCGCTTTTAAAGCCCCTTCCTATTCCACCTTGTCTAAACAAAAGAGATCAAAATTCAGCAGCAAAATGCTGACTAAAAGAAGAAGTCAATACTTTCCCGGATCAGATTTTTCTCTTTTTTAAGTAGGGAAGTAACATTAATTTTTTTCCATTCCCTTTATTACTCAACCCTGATCAGGTTATACCTGAAAAAGTATTGTAAACACTTTTGTTATCTCGTGGCTTAGATCCTTGAGTAATTAGCTGGAATACGATCAGGTCCAGATGCTTTATTTTGGTTTTATGCTAGTTAATAATTGTTTGATCTTTTTTTTTGTACATTTTTATCTTCTATGTTTTCTACTTGGTTTAAATTTTGCAAGGTGTCTGTAAAGTGGGGCTGAGAATGTGTATTTATTGTATTTATTGAGGATGTGATCTTTTATTTAGCTATCTTTATGTGTTAAGTTATCTTTACTTTTCAATGGAGCTACTCTTGTTGTTTTAAGTTTCTTTAATTTAATTCTCATATATTTCTTTGCTTACGTATTCACTGTTCAGCCTTCTGCTATTTTTATGAGTTAGGTGTTGAGTTTTAATATTTTTCAGAATATTTTTATGGACACTTAATTTTTTTAATTATTTTTTTTAATAGGTTTTCTTTTTGTTAGCAAAGTTTATTAAATTTATTAAACCAGCATCTTTTTGATTCACGAGTATATAGTTTGTTTAGAATTTTCTCTAATGTTTTTAAGATGGCTTTTTAGACAGTTCCAGAAATCATTAATTTGTTAGTTAAAATCTCTTTCTGATAGAAAAGATTTTTAAATATTAAGTGCATCTTGATTTTATTGTGTTATGTTAAATGTAACATATAAATTATGACTAGAGTCTGATGCGAATGTACATTTTTAGCGGCCTCCGAAAGGGGAAAAGACGCTATTAATTTTGTGTGGCCTGTCTGTCCGTCTGTCCGTCCGTCCCGTTTAAATCTCAGAAACTAGAAGAGAAAATGAAAATCAGACATCATGATATTTTAGATCATTCGAAGTTCTGATGCAACGACTGCTTTTTTTCTTTTCCGAAAGTGAACCAACTAATTTTTAAAATTCTATATGCAAGCAGATTTTTCAAAAAAATTACACCATTTTTCAATGAAAAACTTCAGGGGACTTAAGTCTTATTAAAAAAGTTCACAAGCTTCTTTATTAATAAATCAAGCTTCATTCATAGATTCGCGCATTGGTACCTAAAAAATTCAAGTGATGTCAACTAAGGTCACGATTGAAAAAGTATCAATGGATCATTATAAAAAATGATTTTCCATTTATTAACTAACTCATGGAATAGAATACTGATTCGAATGTTGTTTTTAAAAAGAATTTTAATACGAACGTCGTTTCAGTTGTAAGTTTTAAAAAAACACTACTTTTAACAACGCAGCTTTCACACATCTCATTAGGGCTTAGGCTATACACTTGACAACAATCTGAATCTAAATTAAAATAAATAGAGGCCAGATCTACTTATACGAGTTGTAGTCTAGATATAGTAATTTTTATAGCAAGATTATAGATCTAGATCTAGACTTAGATATAGACTTAGAGTCTTAGATCCAACTCTATATCTAGACTTTGAATAGAAATAGACAGACTCAAACTTAGAATGACTTAAATCTAATTCTATATCTAGATAAGGAAAGATTTTAAATATTTTGTCGATTTAAATATGTGTTTCCGTAATGTAGTGGTTATCACATCTGCCTAACATGTAGAAGGTCCTGGTTCGAAACCCAGTTGAAACTTCTTTTTTATTTTAGTTAATTAAAATTTTTTTAAAGTATATCTTTTACTGCCTAATATGTTCTATCCTCTATCAATGTCTAGATCTGTCCGTCTGTCTCTAGGTGGACCACTTCGGGGGCCGATTTTAAGTTTGTGTGTCCACACAAACTGTCTTTGCAACCTTGTTTTTTATAGTTATGATGCTTTGTTTGGTGCAATGCACAAATTGGAAGACAGATTTCCTTACGGACAATAAAGATTATTATTATAATTATAATTATTATTATTATTATTAATTGTTCCAGAGCTTATGTTTTTTTTTAGTTTTATATTGCTTACTGTAATTAGACTATTTTTTTTAACGATATCATGATCCATGGATTTACATTAGTTATCAAATAATAGTTCTAAGGCCTATATCAGTAATATAAGTATCGCATTTCAATTGACTGGATAATTGAATGCTATTCCAGACAGAGTAGTGTAGACTAAAAGTGACAGTGACATAAATTAATGAAAATAATGTCACCGTATCACAGATTAACAATTATTTTATTAAACTGTATTTCATATAGTAACACAAAATTGTATCATAATACAATTAATATTTCTGTATCAATTATTTCATTACAAAATGCAATGCAAATTAGAAAACACATGATTAGTATAAAAGAAAAGGTCTCTAAAAAAGAAAAATTATACACACGTGATTGTCTATGATTATTTATACTCTCACTCTCACACACGCAGTCAAACCTAACTCACTAGTTGAAATTTGATTTCAATCGGGATAGATAGAAAAATCATAAATACTTATAGTTTCCTAATTTGCCATGTATTTAGAAAAACCAACACATTTTTAAGTTCACTTTCAAAACGGCGGAGCTTTACTTGTACAAAACTATTTTTCTCTCAGTTTCGTCTAAATTCAATTCAATAAAGCCACCTGCATTTATTTTATAACACTAAATAATATATGTTCCTATAATTTTTGTCATCATTCAATCCACTATTTTGCGCGTAACTTTTTAATTTTTATTTTGTATGTTTAATTTAAACATTTTTGTTATGTCTTTTCATTTTATCTTCCTATTTTTAAGAGAAAAAAAAAAAATGGAAAAAAATAAAAAGAATCCTAAAAACCTTTCTCACTTTAATTTAGATGGCGCGCGTGTGTGTGGAGAAAAATACTACTATATGAGATGGAAAATCTGTATTACATATTTATGTGTTCTGGATAAAAACTAAATAATTGTCATATTTTTTAAAAAGAGGTAAAGTTATTTATGGTAGGGTCATTTCTTATTTTATATATATTAATATAATTTTTTATAAGGGTTCCGTGTGTGGGAGGTATAGTTATGGTCTATAAATAATGAATTAAAACTTGTGTAGAGCGTTGGCCTCTAAAGCGCGGACTGCATGGTTAATAGTAGTTTCACTTTACCAGGGCAGATTTTGCGAATTGCTGGGCCCAATTCATTGGATACTTCCGAGACCTCTCTTCTAATTTTTTTTTACAACTCTTACTATTAATTAGATCATTATATAAAAAAATATTATACAATATGCATAGGAAGCAACACAAATACAATAGGCGCCTTTGATTTAATTAAAGTTACGTCAATCATAAGATATACTAAATATGTTCACCTTTAAAGTCTGTGACAAGAGCCTTGACTGAATGTAAATTGCGGAGCCCAACCAAACAAGGGGCCTATTTTGGATCAAGGCCGGCCCTACACTATACAACTCTTCCATGAGATTGGTAAAACTTAATGTTTCAACCATACTAGCTTCAATAATGTGTAGACCAATATGTGTTTAGTTTGAGGGCAAAAAGAGACTAACGATGCATGTTTCCAGAGAGAATGCAACCTTTTTTTTTCTGCAACTGATGGACCAAAATGTTTGAGCGGTGTCTAAACTGTGTAAGACTGGCCTTTCGATTAGATGATGCAAATTAAACAGAAAAGGTTTCGGTCAAACTGAACGCACATAGAATTTAGTGTGCATATTCTTATCTAGCGGATTTCTGTGGGAGAGAACTACACAAAAGCCCATAGCCCAAGACATCACAAAACGAAAATGGAGCTGGATAGGACACACCCTGCGATAACCAGCTACCAATGTTGCAAGGCAGGCATTTGACTGGAACCCGCAAGGAAAGAGGAAAGTGGGCAGACCCAAGCAAATCTGGAAGAGGTCAGTCATCAGTAAAGCTGAGGGCACTGGAATGACTTGGGAGCAAATGAAGAAAGCTGCTCAGAACCGAGTTCCGTGGAGAGGTGTGGTTGCGGCCCGTTACTACAGTCTGAAACTGATCTGGTCTGTCAAAAACGCAAACTAAAATTATATCGCCCTAACCCCTGGGAGTACACAGGATTAAGAGAGAGGGATTTCTGGTAGTTTGATTAAAGGCGTTTAAAGATAAAACATAATTTCTAGAATTAAAGGGTATAAAGAAAGTGGCGGAATGAGGGGCGACTAAGTGCGTCATGCTAACAAATGTTTTGTAGGTAAAATTGTTATTCAAGGCTGTTCATTTACGTGTTTCAAAATGTAATTCGCTTAAGATAAATACTAACCGACTAGTTCATTTAAACGTAGCGAACCTCTGTTAACAGGTAATACTTGTACAAATTATTGATTAATTGGAATAAAAAAAGCCAAATATCTTTGCTACCTATCTATTGGTATTGATACAAATCTCTACCATCTAAAAATTAAGGAAGTGATATTCATATTTCAGTCAATGTTTTATTCCAACAAAGATATAGTCTCATTGCTATAGTTATGTCCAGATGCCAAACTTCCACAGTGGACATACGCACCATACCCCAGACAGTGGACACAAGCACCACTACTTCCTGGACAGGTTGCTGTTAAATACGTGAGCATATTAAAATCAACTTTGAATTTTACTTTATTCTTCCACTGCCCAAGACTTAACTGTTTACTGCACCCATGTGGATGTGACACTATAAACATTATTTTGTCAACATCTCTAGTATGTTTGTATTTATCATTTACTTTCTTAGAGAGGTAATTATAATGTTTTACCATGCTGTTAAGCTTATCAACTAGTTTTTCATCACAAGTTACACAATCGAAAAGACACCAGTCTTTAGAAATATTTTTGAATAGGTGATATTCTACACCTTTCAAAACAACTTCTGGACTATCTTCTGTATCATAGAAAAAACGAAATACAGAATGACCTGCCTCAAGACTATCAAAAATGACACTGGCTGCTGTCCGTACAATAACTGTCCACCAAATATTGTTTGGTTTTTCTGAAATTTTACATTTTTCACATGGACATTTTTTTTTCATTTCTTTCCTTACATTAATGACATTTCCACTTCCTGTTCTCAAATGTTTACTTCCTCTCATGCTGAATAGAAAATATGGAATGTTTGTGTTGGGCCAAAATTCTGGTCTTTCTGGACTGGTCAATGTGACACTTACTTTAACTGTCAGGTCAGCCGCAGCTTTAATAAACTCGTACAGATCTTCATTTCGGTAACTTGGAGGTAAGTGCTCTATTCTGAATGATTTAACAGGAATAAAATTTGCATGATCAGGATTCTTGTAACAGTCGTTTAGTAGGTTATACAGGTCAGCCTCCCCTCCTTCTGATATTTGTTGTTCATGATGACCTGTTAATAAAAGAAAATATGATACATCAATGACGAAATGCACCTTTTTTTCAATTTACTACGATATTACTACGATATTACAGTTGACTTTACTAATATCATTGGGGACTGGTGTAAGACCACTGTAAATGGATGAAAAGGATGCTTACTTTCACCGACACTTTTCAATATCTTCTTTGAAATGGTAATGCAGAATGATTTGTAAGTATTAGCGAAAAAATAATTTCTCGGTTGCACTTTAAGGTTGACATAGATAGTCTGGCAGATACAGCTAAAGTAGTAGAACTAGATGACTAGGTGATACTCATAGATAGGACAACATAAAGTACGCAATGAGTGAGAAAAACGAACTCTACTCTCTGTAACAAAGCAAGGCTTAAAATAGGCATCAGTAGTAGAATCGAAAAACTAACAAGGGTCTGAAGTTTTAAATACCCAGGAGCTATTGCTTCAGATAAAAGAACCAATATTATACTAAACTAATATTAAACTAATGGCCAGAATCGCACAGTCCACAGTAGTACTTGCACGGTAACGACATATCTTTCAAAGCTAAAATCAGACTGTTGCGTTTCTTGATCATATGCTTGCGAATTTCGGATGATAAATGCAAAATTAGAAACGAGGATTCTAGCAATGAATATATGGATCAATAATATCATCTACACAAATCTCATTAGAAAAGAAAATCCAAAACATGTTGACAATGGCAATACGGCCCCTAGATAGAGATTCTCATACGTTCTTGTTCCAAGGATCCCTTCATATAGTCAAAACTTGCCCTCGGACCCTTAAGTAAAAAGGAACATAAATGCATATTAATTAAGTAACAAAAAAAACCAACACATTTTTGTAAATGATCTTTTCTTGAGATTGTAATTGTAATTGTAATGGATTTATCAGTGATTGGGCTCTGAGTCTTTTCACGCGCAAAACAGTTTAATACCTAGTTGAGAATATCTAAGTGAAGAGTAGCTACGCATTAAACAGTCATAATGGGAGAAGTCATTATTGATCAAATTATCCGATCGGATAACTAGCGTTAAGCTTAGACGTTATTTTTAACGTTATATAATGTCAGCGACAGGTTTAAATGGAGTCCCGTTACCACAGTCTGAAACTGATCTGGTCTGTCAAAAACGCAAACTAAAATTATATCGCCAAATTAACAGCTTTTTAGGACCAAAGCATTTCTGCAGGGAACAGTACAAGGGAAAAGAAGAGTCAGCCAGAGAAAGCGATGGGAAAACATAATTAAAGAATAGACGACCTCTCATTGAAAGAGATTCTTGTCAAGACAAAAGATAGAAAGGAATGTTGAATATCGGTCGATAGATCATACTTTGAATATAAATGGTCCTACAGTCAGAATACCGTTAGATTATTATGACGATGATTAAACAATTGATGAGTTACTTAAACATATAATAACTACAATTAAATACTGCACCCTTTATTAATTTTCGGACTCGAAGACAAGCCTTATTATTATTGTTATTATTACTACATTTTTGTAAACGTTATGTTTGACTAGTATTATACATAGATGTAAGATTAAAATGTAGAATCGCGCATTAATATCAATGTGTCGCGAATGCTGTAGGATGCTGGGTTCGTGCTTCCTGGAATCACATTTAACAAGTAACCAACATAAATGGTATAGATTAGCTAGAGTGCGAATTTTAGCAGAAGAAACATAACGTTTGTTCAATAACAATATACTGCACTTCTAGTCGTTACACCAAAATATCCAGTTTGAAGTATGACTACAACCGCATAACAACGATATCAAATATACAAGTCCTTTAAAATATAACTTCACTACTAAAATACATCCGCATCACCGCAGGTAAAAATAAACTTCAATAGTATGCATCCAGCTCTAAGTACAGAAAACAACTATTAAAAATACGCTTACTGTCTCGAGTGACTTCAAGTTACTACCGTCTTCGACTGACCAAAATATACTACTGACTAAAAGTTAATTTAGTCATTTTTACTTCCTCTTTCTAAGTAAGAGGATTCAAGTGTCTTTCACCCTCATGCCTCGAGGTTAACGTGTAACAGGTAACAGAGACTGTGACAATTTTAAATATTTAAAAAGTTAATGTTACCTATGATATGAGGACAGTCAGCAACACAGGGAAAATCGGATAGGCCAGTTTCTTTACAAAAAAACTCTGAAAATACATATTTGTCATCTATATAATAATCTGTAAATGTTTGATATCAATACATATGAAATTTTTGAAAGTCCCATTTTATTGTTGTAAATAAGTAATGAATACATTTGATTCTTTAAAATATTGTCAAAATTTGTTTGCAATAATCTATACTATAAAGTATAAAGTAAGGCGTATGTATGTTGTATGTATGTATGAATGTGTGTATGTATGTATGTATGTATGTATGTATGTATGTATGTATGTATGTATGTATGTATGTATGTATGTATGTATGTATCTATGTATGTATGTATGTATGTGTGTATGTATGTATGTATGTATGTATGTATGTGTGTATGTATGTATGTATGTGACTTATAGACATCAAAACAGTTTGACCAATCATGATAAAACTTGGCAGATATGTTCCATGGGTACAAACTTATACCTTAGTGTATGTATTGTAGTCTTAAAACAAACTTAATATCCTAAATAAAAATAAAGTTGTCCGACTCTATTACAGCTATAGTATTTATGGATCTAGGCCATGGTTAACAATGTTGACATGAGAAAAGATCGAAAGGATTTAGATCTAGATCTAATTTTAAGAAATACTCTTTTCGCAGATAGTTTTTTACTTTGACACATGAAAATACAAAAGAGGATCCATTGATTTCATTATGTAATAAAATTAACCTTCGATTTTGTGTTTCAAAGGCATTTTTTACATAAATTAGTTCCTGATATCTGTAACTATAGATTTCCTAGCGAACATTCTTTTATTAGACAATACCGTAATGAATCGCTTACTAAAAATTAATTCGTTTAATTGTTTACTTTATAATCCCATCCCTAGATCTAAAACTCTAATTCAACTCTAAGATGATAAAACTTCTCTTTGCACAGATAGTTTTATACTTTAACACATGAACATACTAATTATAGTCAATTCATTTCATATTTTGATCAAAATAAACATTCAAATTTGGTTTTCTAAAGCATTTTTAACAGACTACATTCGTTTACGAAAGCTGCGAAGCCCAGTTGAGATAGGCCTAGATCTATATTCATTCATGAATCGCGTACTAAAAATTATTTCGTTTAATTGTTTACTTTATCATCAAAATTCATTTAACAAAGCTATCGCTCTTTTCGTTTTTAATAGATATGAATGTATCGGCTTCGGGTAAACCCATTTTCGCAAAACTAATTTTATTTTCGTAGCGAAAGAGAAAAAAACTTGAAAGGATCATTAGCTAAGTTTAACATACATCTAAATCCAATCCACTAGATTAGTAAACACAAACCTAGACCCGCAGGCCGCGGGTAATGTCAGGCTAGTTTAAATAAAAAGGAGGAAAGAGATTGAATTTAAAATTTTGTGAATTTGGATATGTTTATGCACTATAAAAAATGAACAAATTTTTAGTATTAATTATGTTATTGACCGTCTATTTTTAAATTCAATATATTCATTTTTATTTTCTTTAATTAAATGTTTAACTAACCTGAAATTTCATTCATTTTTTTCCTCTTCATTTCTCTCTCAAAATTCATCACTTTTTTTGAGTGTTTTGCTAAAGAACGTAATATAAATAATACAGTGTTTCAGTTTTAGTTGTTTTTGTTTTTTTTTTCTTTTTAATTAAATATTTTAATCTTTTTTATATCAAAACTTTTTTTGAAATTATTAGATCCTAAATTAAAACAATAGTTTCAACTACTTACAAATATTTTCCTTAACTTCAAGGACGTCTTTTTCCAGAATGCTTATACGTTCAAGCGCTTGCACAAAATGTAAATTGTCTGCATTTTTTAAATGAAAAAAGAAAAACAAAGGGTTGGAAATATGTCTCCAAAGAAAGTAATAAAAAAAATAGCTACATATTTTTAAAATCAAACACCTAAAAATTACTATAAAATTTCCACGCCTATCAAATTTTATCTTTGTTTAATAAAATCACATATTTTTTAAATCAAATGTTATTAAATATTTTTTTAAGAAGACCAAAAAATCATAACAAACAAAATGGTTTTTTTTTAATGTTTAATTTCATATTGAAAAGTCCTATATATTCTAGAAATGTATTAATATATAAAAAACTATGAATCTAGAATTTGTGTTTTATAACTTCTCCCTCATAAAAATGGGTGACCGGTCACTTCGTCCCCGGTCACTTCGTCCCCGGTCACTTCATCCCCGGTCATTTCATCCCCGGTCACTTCATCCCCGGTCACTTCATCCCCGGTCATTTCATCCCCTGGTCACTTCATCCCCCGGTCACTTCATCCCCCGGTCATTTCATCCCCTGGTCACTTCATCCCCCGGTCATTTCATCCCCTGATATTTTCATCATCTGTTCATTTTATCTAACTAATTGTAATTTTAAAAAGCATTAAATGAGCAATATTTAATGTATTCCTTTTTTATTTAAATGACAAAATTGTAACAGAATAAAGTTAAAATTAAATGCCATTAAAAACTATAAAAATTTAGCATGTAAAAATAAAGAGGTAATGTAAAAAAAGTGTTTTTGTGTTTATCTACATCAGTAAGATAAGCTACCGATTGTAAGTACAGAAGACGATCCATCGATTCATATTGATGAACAATGTTTGTTATTCTCTTAGCCAGTGTTGCATATTTCTTCCTTGGGCGTTCTTCAGTGCCGGCGCTAGCCTGTAAAACTGATGCCTTGTGCAACTGACTATCCTTTCGTAAACCATCTAGAAATGTCCACATAGTTGGATGGTGGCATGAAAATAGAGATTGGAGGGCGTGATGCCAACCCTCCACAGCGTTATTCGTTCTCGCAACACCACCGATTACGTCCAGGTATTTAGTCCATGTACTTGGAGGGAATAAAGCTGAAGCATAGTTATCTCCTCTGCCACGCTGTTTGCGACCACGTACATAGGTATGCTCGAAGTAGGATAACAGTTCCGGCATCCGATCGTGTTGTGGCATGGAATCAGCGAGTAATTCTAAGGAAACACTAATGTGTTCTTCACGTACATAGGCCAAAGCCGAAAGACATCTTACCATGCCACGTAACTCGTTACAACCGTCATAGTCACTTTTCATGCCCAATTCATTGACTTTACGTAATACAGCTTGACAGAGGTGAAAATAACTTCCCGTTAATCTGCATGTCTGAAACTTCTCTTGTAAAGCTGTCATGGGGGCTTTCTCAAAGTCTGTAACAATAATTTCTGGTGTTACATTTGGTACAAATTCTTTAATTGCTTCCAGCAATCTATCATACGTAATCTGGTTTTGTCCTGAAGCAAGCAGTACAACACTGATGGAATCACACCCTGTGCATATTGAAAGTGAATTGTGTAGAGTTGATAAAATAAACAGGGGACAACTTTAAAAGTACCATCGACAAACCAACATTTGCTACGTCCGAGCCATTCTAGTAACTGTCGGTCACCGAAAACTAGAAATCGATTATTTTCGCTTTTCTCCAAGGAGTCGTATAATAGAAACTCTTTGTACACTGCTGGTACCTCAAAGTTTGCCTCAGCCGTAAGAGATGGCAAAGCTCCACCAATGTCTTTGTTTCTGAGTCGTTCACGATGTCGTCTGAGAGTCCTGCTTATAACACTTTTCTGGGCAAAGTCATCAGAACAGAAGGAGGTAAGTCGATGATTACATTAGCCTGACAAGCCCCCGGTGTTGTTGTGGTTTCCGACATCTTCTCCTTCATTTTTCTACTGCGTTCTTTGCAATGGCTTTATCTCTGTTACATTCATGATTGTGAGTAGATGATTGATTGATTACATCATCTTGGGCAGTAACTAATGTTGAGCCAGAATTCATATCCTTCATAAACTAGGATAGATCTGCCTTTACTACTTAATGTGAACTCCAGAGGCATTTCTCTAACAGTTCGTGTAGCCAGGCAATGTTGGCTATTTGAAATAGAAAACTGCTGATCACTTATAAAACCTAAAAACGATGCTGTGGAGTGGGAAAAAATACATCAGATCGACGCCTACTGGCAGAGAGAGAGAAAAAGAGAGAGAGAGAGAGAGTCACACCCTAAATATACATGCAAGATTATTTCCAATAAGCACTAAAACAATTAATATTAAGTACATAGGAAACTCATCATGATGGGCATTTATGTTCACATAATATAGACCCACCAATTTCGATATCTAAAATGAATATCAATAAACAAAATACATACTTACATTTACGTGTAGAAATGAAATATCGATAGAAATAGTCCTATAACACAATTTGTAACTTTAATGTTTAAAAGTAAGTCCGCCTTTATTAGAAAAAAATAAAACCTTATTTCAAGGCTAAAAATGACTCGCCCATTTTCAAGAAAGAGCGATTGAAAAAATAAAATAAAGTGAAACATGGTCGTACTTTCACCACACCTTGGCCTTTGATGGTTAGTTATCAGCGGCACGGTCATAATTATTGTAATCGCACATCTATCTCTCAAAAGATTTCCTCTACTTGAACCACACCTTGGCCTTTGATGGTTAGTTATTAGCCGCATGGTCATAATTATTCTAATCGCACTTCTATCTCTCAAAAGATTTCCTCTACTTGAACCACACCTTGGCCTTTGATGGTTAGTTATTAGCCGCATGGTCATAATTATTCTAATCGCACTTCTATCTCTCAAAAGATTCGCACTACTTGCACTACACCTTGGCATGTGATCATTTCGCTATAGATAAGTGCACATCCAGATTTACCATATAATAGATTTCTTATTAAGAATACAAAGTGGAAGAGGAAACACCATAAACGCATTAGTAATATGTCATAAAATGTCAAAAAGAAAGCATTCTACATAATCATATTTATATATAAAATATTTAATTGGGGATGAAATGACCGGGGGATGAAGTGACCGGGGGATGAAGTGACCAGGGGATGAAATGACCAGGGGATGTAGTGACCGGGGATGAAGTGACCGGGGATGAAATGACCGGGGATGAAGTGACCGGGGATGAAGTGACCGGGAACCTAAAAATGTCATTATATGATTACATAGTTAAAATAATATGACAGATTTTATTTTTCTATTTTGTTAGTCTAAACGAAATAGATTATTTGTGATTAATAATGTGCTTTTTTATTTTATTTTAAACAATTGTGAAAAGAAATATTTAAAAAAATTTGAAGGATTTAGTTTATTTTATTAAAATTAGTAGTGAGGAAAAAAGGTAATTTCGAGATGATGAAAAGATGAAAGCCAATTTGTTTTCAATTTGTATTTAAATCAGGGGCGTAACTAGGAATTTCCCATCGTCTTGGGGCCCGGGGGGCTTGACCTTTTTTGGGGCCCCTTCATTTTGCGTAATATTTAATTT
Organism: Biomphalaria glabrata; assembly: GCF_947242115.1. Taxonomy (NCBI): domain Eukaryota; kingdom Metazoa; phylum Mollusca; class Gastropoda; family Planorbidae; genus Biomphalaria; species Biomphalaria glabrata. The sequence goes on along the minus strand of NC_074719.1, from coordinate 33,772,110 downwards.
TTAATGTAAAAAACACTTATTTTGGGGCCCCTCTCAAGTGGGGGCCCGGGGGGATTTTCAAATTCTCCCCCCTCCTCCCCCCACCCTAGCTACGCCACTGATTTAAATACGAAAATACAATTATTGTTTTTTACATTTAAGTGTTCTGTGAATATTGCTACAACAATCAAAGATCAATAACAAAAAGTTAAGCAAAAATATAAAACTACAAAACAGTGGAAAATATGCCTACACTTTATGTGTTCCTGTAAATAGTAATTCTTAAATCATTTATAATTATAATTTCCTTAAAACACATTATTTTGTTCATTAATTATTTCCCAAAATAAAAAACAACATTATTATGACAACTTTATATTTCAAAGGAGAGAAAAAAGTATTATAGATATAATAGACTTTAATACTAGTAAAATCTGGTTTACGTTTATTTAATAAGAAAGAAAAAAAATGATTTAGAAGATAGAACAAGTTGAGAATAAAATAATGAGAGTTAAAAAAATAGAAAATAAAAAGACAATTCTTTAGAGATATTAAAAAAGACCTGCATTATAACACCCCAGTAATACACATACACATAAGAAAAAGACTCTACGTCTATCTTTTTATGCTATTAGGATTTGTTTTGTGGGTCTTTTTTTAGACAGCGTATAAAATGAGGCGGAAATAAGTAAAATATGTAAAAATAGGTAGACTTAGACTTAAAAGAAATGCTTTAAAAATGCGGAATCTATGTTCTATTTTTTTTTTATTGATAGACTGGGATCTTTTGTTAAAATACCGAAAATAAAATTCAAATGTTTTATAGAAAGCTTGCATTTTTGTTTTGCGAATTGCGTTTGTCGAGCTGCGAATATGTCAAACTGGTGCTTAGTAATAGTAATCAATGAGTGGCATTTTTGCGTATATGCAGTAGATAAGCGATGCAAGGCCGTTAGTTGGACATACCACTATTTCTAGCAATATAAAAAAAATTACATAGTAGTATAAAAGAAAGAAATAAGTAATTTCATTCTACAATTTTATAAAGTTGACTCATTTAATTATTTTTTTTATTACATAACTCATCAATATTTAAGTATATGTAAAAAGCATATACCAAAGAATCCAATTATAAAAATAGATAAATTAATTAATATAAAATTATAGCTTCTGCTTGCCTTTTTTTTAAATTTATAAAATAAATGCTTAGACACTTAAAAACTTTATAAAAATCTGGTACAATAGTAAAGTTAATACAAGCATTATAGATTCTTCTAACAATATTAATAGTATCTGAAATTTTTTAACCAGAAATCTAACTGTATCAAGTAGAAAATAATATTTTTATAAATAAAATGCATTATTTAAAACAAAATGAATTCTATTTTACTATAGTGCAGAAATGGGCAAACTCCGGCAGACATGCTAAATACAATACGTTGAAAAATCCAAGCCGTTATATATTTTATAATAATACTGTATCAATATCTTAATAAAGAAAGTATGATTCAAAGAGAAATTATTAGTAGAACGATTAAATGTAAAGCTACAACGGAAAATCTGGTTTCGGAGCCCCGATGGCATGGTGACAGTGGTAAGACCACTGCTCTAAGCGAATTCCTGCAGCCACCACCAAAAGGCGAAGGTATTTTACCTCTTCGGATCCGGTCAGTATGGAAAAGTGTTCAATGTTTAATGTAACATAAAAAGTAAATATTTTAAATATGATTTTTTATTGTGGACTGTAAACATTTTTCCCGTTGTGGAAATTTATTTAACTGAAATTTAAATGTTTAAAATTTTAAGTTCAAAAGAAAACTATAATAGTTTCCATATCTTGATATTTTTAATAATTTAACCAAATTATGACGAATTATTAACAAAAGTTCCGTGTTTTTAAATCGCATTAGTATAAATTTTATATTTTAAGATTGTTTCAATTACTCTATATTCTAACATAATTAATTATAAAGCCATGTCAAAATACAGTCAAATATCTGGCAGTTTATTGTGTCCTTTTACCTAAATAATCTTGTTTTTGTAAGATGATTTCCATTTTGTTCGAGTTATCTTGATGCATTTGATCAATTATTTCCGACTTGTTGCTTAAAACGTTAATCTAGAAAAATAATTATTTATGTTATTATTAATGATATATTGTTTCAAGCATTATTACTATATAGTCCTATATTTAAAAACAAGTTTTTTTTAAGTATCGGGAAATTTACGTGTCTGGGAATCAAGTGTCTGGGTCTTAGACTTATATATACTATATCTAGACAGGATATCTTTAACACTACAAAAAATGTCGTGAATTTTTTTTAGAAAGTTGGATCAAGGCGTTGTTTTGTAAAGTAGTTAAAAGAGGTTAAGTTTTTTTTCGACCCTAACCTATGTAACATATAATTTAATTTTTAGATCTAGATCTAGCAATTGAACATCAAAAATAAGAGTACTCTCGTCTCATAATTATTATTTTGCAATTTTTAGATACATAATCTAGAAAGATCTAGGTAATCAATCTATTTAAATTTACATAAGATGATTTAAATCAACATGAATTATTTTGATCTAGGATTTTTGAAACATTATTTCAATGGAAATAAATAGAAAATGGCGTGAATATCCGAGAAATGATTTTGCATTATTTCTAAACTTTGAAAACTAAAAATCATTACTTTTCAAAGACAGAAAAGATTGAGTGGGGTGACTCTCCTTTGAGCCTGATAAAAGAGTTTACGTACATAATATATATATATATATATATATATATATATATATATATATATATATATATATATATATATATATATATATATGTGAATCAATCAATCACGGATAAGAATTTATTTCCGGTTTCGAGTCTAGATATAATATATAAGTCTATGGTCTGGGTATAAAGTGACTGGGGAAAAATGAACATTATTTGTCTAAAAATTAGATGTCTGTGCAGTAAAGGGAAACTCCGATGGTTTTTCAAATTTGAGTTCACATATTTAAATTCTGCGTAATTAGTTGTAATAGTAAACATTTTAACATTTGTAATTTAAATACTTAGAAATATTTAAATTTAATTTCTTATAAACTAAACAGTAAATTCTTGTCATGTAAAAAAAAAAACTACAACAAAGAAAAAGATCTTTGATATTTTTTTGGTTTTTAGGTTTAACATACGTCACTTACCTCAACAATACTGAAAGCGAATCTAGATCTATAATCGTATTGCTTTATTCTTACAGTGGCTGTTTGGCTTAGTGACGGCCTAGTACATAGCTATGATACTTACCGGTAAAGTTATGTAGATTTATTAGGATAACCAACTCGATATTTGAAAAAAAAACAAAAAGACATTTTCATCCACACCCCTCCTCTTCCCATCTGTCCTTATAAATAAATAGACCTTTTGTCCGACTGATTCTAACAAACTGGTCTTTGTAATGCTAGCCAAGAACTTTAGTTGGCTATGTGTAGTCGGTCATGGAAAGACAGCCACGCGATAGTGTTTATTGTTTGTTGAGTGGTCACGCGAAAAAATACACACTGGCATGGTTTGTCAACTCTTAAAACGTTTTTTTTTTGCTTACAAGATCTACTACATCTCTTTCTTTTAAGAGTTAGTAAACTTTACTTATGTTTTTCCGTTATACAGTAAGTCAATAATTTTTTTTAAAATGAAAGTAGAAACTGTTCTGAAGATTTTAATGAGAGGAGGCAAAAATAAACCTATATTTCAATATGGACAATAAAATAATAATAATTATTATTATTATTATTATGTATGAAATGAACGAGTAATTTTTTCTTCTGATTACTCTGTCCTGTATTGCTGTAACAAAGCCTTCTGTTTCAGGGTAGAGATGACCTGCTTTGAGCCATGTTAAGGAGGCAGCCTTGTCGATGTTGTCCCCATGTAATGATGCCGGAAATTTTCCGTGGAGTGTTTTTTCTTCCCATTGGCGAATCTCATGCCCTACGTCGTCCAAACCGACATTGGCATCAACATTGTGTAGGTTCAGAGGGGTTGCTTCGGAGTCATATTTGCGTAGGAAGGAAACTAATTTGTTGCTGGAGGCGAGCAGTTTTGATCGTATTTTTAAAACTTGCATCTTACACAATTTGAAGATGTTCTGCAATCCACGACCCCCATCCTTCCTGGGCAGGTATAACCTTATGGTGCAGGACTTGGGGTGTAGGCATCGAAATTTGGTTAGTAATTTTCTAGTTAGTCTGTCAATGTCATGTAGGTCGGTGTCAGTCCATTTGATCACACCGAACGTGTAAAGGAGCACTGGGACGGCCCAGCTGTTTATTGCAGTGATGAGATTACTGCCAGACAGTATGGTGTTAAGGATTTTATTAACGCTTTGCTTATATTTACCAAGAAAGTCCTTTTTTTAAATTCGTATGGTTTATCTTGGCACTCTGGTTTATTCCAAGATATTTATAAATAGAGGCAGAGTTCAATTCCTCGATGCCTTCAAATTCAATGTTGGTGTTCGTTGCCTTGCCCCTTTTAATGCTTATGATGCCACACTTATCCAGGCCAAAAGACATACAGATATCGTCACTAAAGCATTTTACCGTTTTGATTTTAGTGTGTTATTTTTGCTCGGTTTATGCATATAGCTATAGATCATCCATGTATAATAGGTGGGACACACATTTAGTACATTTAGTGTCAACCCTAAAACCGTTTGTAGAGTATTGGAGTAATGTAGATAGAGGATTGATCGCTAGGCAGAACCAGAGTGGAGATAGCGAGTCACCCTGGTATATACCTCTTCATATGTGCACAGAACCTAGTTTATCACGATTAAGGGGCAGATTTACCTTCCAAATATTCATACAAACTTTCAATAGTTGTTTTATTCTTGGGTTGATTATATGAATATCCAGGGTTTTTATAGCCAATCATGCGGAACTGAATCGAAAGCTTTTTTGTAGTCGATGTAGCACATGTGTAAATTTCTATTTCTTCTATTAGCTTGGTGCAATATAATATCATCTATAGTTAGCTGTACTTTACAGCCTATCGACTCTTCAATGCAACATTGTTGTTCCTCTGCTAGTAGCTTATGGGTAGAGCAAAATTTATACTTTTTAAAAAAAAAAATGAGGCTAATAGTTTATATGCAACTGGCAGACAAGTGATAGGGCGGTAGTTTGATGGTTGATTCGGGTCACCTTTTTTGGAGAGGAGAGATGTTCTCCCTTCAGTGAGTTCTAACAGCATTGAAGACGGTTCTGATATTAGCTCGTTAAAACTTGATGTTAGTGGTGCATGTATGGCTGTAAGTTTTTTCAGCCAAAAGTTGTGTATATTGTCCGCCCAGGAGCAGTCCAGTTGTGGGTTTTCGATATAGCTGCTGAGACTTCCTCGGCTGTGAAATCCTCATCAGGCTTTTCTGGTATTAGGTTGTTTTTAGTTTGGATTTCCTCGATCCAGTTCTCACCAAAGCGCCGCCCAGTAGTTGGTAAAGGAGCCGTGTTTAGTGCTATCAATGGTTTAAATTATTATTATTATTATTATTATTATTATTATTATTATTATATAAGTACACCCTTTTTACTGTACACATTTTATGTTAGCAACACACATCTTGTGCCGAAGCGTATAATAGATATCATCAAATCAGTCGGTACTACTGAGATCTGTCTACATCTATAAGCATTAAGATCTACTCAAAGCATTATAATAACTAACACTGGGGGGGGGAGGCATTTTCAACAAAACACCTATCTGCCGAAAAAGTAAATAGTTCGACTAATGTTAACATCCTAGTCAGATATATGTAGGCTACACCTTTAAGACATTCTAACGTCACATAGAAATCCGATAAAAATTTAACCATTTTGGAGGCGCAAAATAAAAATTACGTCAGAAAAACATCAATTACTAAGTTGTTATTAGAGATAAAATAAAAAAATAATATATTCCTTATCTGTAACTTAAAACACATATTATAACATAAAATTGTCTATACCATTGGAGTTTCCCTTTTAAGTATATGAAGATTAAGATTCAAGAGATCAATCGTATATGAATTAAATGTCTATAAAATGAGATTTTCAGCATTTAAGGGTCTGGGGATTAGCTGTTTATGAAGTAAGTGCATGGAGTTTAAAAACTTAGGGTCTAAAGAGACTGTAATGTTATTACAAACTATTAAATGATTGGCAAGTAAAATATAAACACATATAGGTAAATATATTAATTAGTGGAAAATATAATAACTTTAGATAAACTAAACAATTTATAATCTCGCCTTTGTATCATGTAGTTCTTTATTTTCTTTGAATTCTGTTGACAAAGTTTCACACTGAGTTTGTAGTTCAGACATAAAATGTTCTTGAGTAAATTTTTTATCAAAATCCAAAACTTTTACTTCTAAAACATGCATATTCTTTAAAAGTGTTTCTGTCATTTCTTCGATGCTTTTATTTTTTGTTTCTTGATCTTTGAGTTTTCTTTCCAGTTTTTTCAAGTGTTTATTTTGTAACGTGACATCTGAATTTAATCTGTCATAATTTTCTTGCAAAATCTGATTATCTACATCAAAAAAAAAAAAGATTAGTACATTGAAAAGTAGACATGCTTATGTACTTAAACATATGTAAAGTTTAAATAAACTAATATTTAAAAGGCTGTTTACCAGAAGAGCTGAAAGTAGAGAAACCCAAAGCTAAATCTTTATTTCGTATACCAGCTTGTTCTGAAGACTGAGATGATCCTGCTATGCGTTCAATTTTATTTCCTGAAAAAAAAAATTATTTCATTTTCATCTTATCTCTCTCATTTTGTTTAGCTATCTCTTTTTTTTTCTCTCTCTCTCTCTCTTTCAATGTATTTATCTATTGGTTTTACAAAAATGTATCAACTGACTCTGTCTATCTTTGTGGTAATATGTTTGTACATGTTTTTCTCCCACACCCTATCTCGGATCCAGTTGAAATTTTGCACAAATATTTCTTTGACTATACAAAACAAGAATCAGTTAAAAAATTAACCAATTAGCTAATTAACTATTGATTATTAATTATTTTATTTGGTATCGAAAAATGGACAGAAATTGTATTTGACAGATGTGGTGGTATAAGTTGAATATTTCCTTGTGGAGACTTGAGCACTGTGCTTGAATTTAAGTCGTACGTTTTTTTAATGCATTCAAAAGCCATCACGGTAACATTCGCCCAGATATTATCCTTCTTCCCCCCCCCCCATTTCCCAAGTGGTCCAGACAAGTGGAAGGATCATAGCGCATTAAGAAAGTTGAAATCATGAAATAAAAAAAAATATAAACAAATGGTACAAATATTTCTAATCGTACTTATTTATTTAATTAATTAATTTAATTACATGACTGATTTAAACGAATTACACATTCTTTAAGTTTTTTTTGTTTTTTTTAAGTATTTGAAAAAAAAAATTCTTGTTAGATCTTTTATTTCAATAACAGAATGATTGGAATCTCGTCATTTAGAGTTGGCAATGCATTTTAAAAAGTTTGCGAACTAAAAAAAAATTCTACTAAATCTAAATGTTTTTCGATTCTGTAATTTTAACATTCGTCTCCTCTACTAGTACATTATTCATTGTTAGTAAATGCCTATGATCAATGTAAACGACTTTGCCCTAGGTTATTTTCAAGTTTAACACAGCTATGAAAAGTAAAACGAAATTTAAAAAAAAGGTGCTAAACGAATTAAGTGATCTTCTATTTTCGGCCGCATTTAGTGAGTCGTGCTATGTTTAGCATTGGATTCTACTTTTTACATACCACAATAGCTGAAAGCCCTTGTGGTCAGGGTTAGCTTCTGACTTTTGATGATCGCGAGCTCGTTCCGCGTCATGAGTCATACTATGTCGGCATGTTTCGGAAAGTCAAAATGTTTCTTTAATTGGACACTGTTTCAGGTTTATTCTTCGATGCTTTTCTAGTCACAAATTGTGTACATTACTAGATGCAGGAGAAAACTACTTACCAGCTATAGTGATATATTTTTGTAAAGCTTCTGAGGCCTTGTCACTTATGTATTGTTTCATTTCCGTGTAACTGAAATTCTCTTTATCTTCAAGCCACAGTTTACATTTCTCCATGGCCTAAATTCAAATAGTTCTACACAATAAAAATCTATTTCAACAATAAGTCTGCATAACTGAATTTAAAAAATAGAATTAAAAAAGGTAAATATCATTCAAATTCATGTTTGGCAACTTTTGCATTGGTCATAGTTTATATTATACTTCTGATGTATCATTATATGACTTCAATTTGTAGCATTGTAAGTAAAATTCCACTTTCAGGTGTAATTTTTTTTTTTACTTTATTAATGTTCAAATGTATAACCTCGTCGCCAAAAGATATGTTACATTTCATTGGATATTCAATCCATTAAACCCACAATTGAACTTATATACTTGTTACTATGGAAATGGTGTGGTGAATAAGTATTGGAATTTTCTGTAGCTATATCTAATGACCCAATGTTTTAAATATGTCTAGTATCCTTCTTCAAGTGAAAAAAGACAACATAATTCATCTTTATGAATAATAATAATAACTTTTTAAATTCCAATATAGAAAATATCAAAGAATTAAACGCACACCATATATACAATTATTACTAATAAAACAGTTTATAATTCAAATTCAATAATAAATTTCTTCAAAGTAGAGCTTGAAACGTATAGACTGTGCAAATGGATTTTAAACACCAAAACAAGCTCGTCTCCTCTTTCTGAATGTTTTTAAATTAAAAGTCTTCTTAGTTAATATAACATAGACATTTTCATTTTAAATAAAAAAAAAATCCTTTACGTATTTGCTGTATGACTAATTATTTAGATTAAAGATGAATCAAAAATTTTTACCAAAAACATATATAAATTTATATATAAATTTAAATTAACTTTACTAGTCATTATTCTGAAGTTATATCGTGATTCAACTAATTTTGTTCACAAACTATGGTTTCTCAATAACTATAGGACGCCCCCCCCCCAACTCAAATGGCTCAGATGGGAACCAGCAACCAATCGGCCAACAGGGGAACGACATAATATAAAGATTGGTTAAAGTATCAAAAACAAGTTTTAGTCATATAAATATTTTTTAAATGATTCTGTTAACAATCTGTGATTTCCACAAATAAATTGGATCGCCCCCCACTCGAAAGATTATGGCGTGGGGGAGGGGCGCGTATGATGCCAAATAATATATAAATTGGTTGAAATATAAATAATTAGTATATATTATTAACATGCGTCATAAATTCGTATACAAATGGGGGGAGGGGTCGGTCGAGTGGGGGTGGGGGGTATATCGATATATTTACACAGCCAAATATGTGTTGATATACTTACCGATTCAATATCATCTAATACTTTTAATAAAAGTTTCTTTATTTGTGCTAATTCTTGTACTTTCGAAACAATGTCTTCTATTTCTGTATAAGACTTCATCTAGATGCAAATAATCATGTAGACTTTTTTTAAACGAATGTATGCGATCTTGGTATAAGATGGTACATCTATAGTATAATTAAGTTAAACATTATTTACATTTTCAGTTTAAAAATTGCAACATTTTTAGTACTATGTACGAATAAAATGAAAATAAAGGTAGTAACTACTGAGCTTGACGGTAACTTTCGATTGACATGAATCAAGTAAGAGCAGCCCTTTGACAATTGCTTATGTTTCTAGGACCCTAAAGGACCCTAGCTTACAATACACCATACATACCAAATAAGGAACAACGTAACCATTTCTATTATTCTTGACACTATATTTTGTCGAGACCATAGACATAAAATATATAGACTTGGAGATGGAAATAGTTTCATGCAAAATCAATCTACGAGATTGAAGCTCTTCGGACACAAATTATATATAGTATACTAGTCGACCGATGGCGTAGCATACGCCGCTATTTTGCAGGGCCGGCCTTAGGTGACCGCAGTGGGCTCCGCACTTATGCGACCGCAGTGCGCCCCGCACTTTCATAGAACCCGCGCTAATTTTAGGTTATAAATTATTAAATTAAACCAATGTATAACTTATAACAGATTTTCGCGGCCTCCTGTCAATTTACCATGAGCTGCTGAAAATCTCCTGAAACTGCAAAATATACGAAAAAGTCCTGGAAATATCCGGAAATTATTTAAATCTTTAGAAAACTCAATACGAATCTCCTGAAATACATAGATCTAGAAAAAATTGTCATTTTGGGGTGTCAATCAATAAGGAAAATAACAATCCTAGGCGCTATAAAAAAACGGCATTATCCCGTACTTTTGGAATCTGGTGAAAGAACCTTATCGCGCCTCAAACAAATGAAGAATTACTGTAGTTCAACAATTCAGGATGATAGATTGAAACATTTGGTAATTATTGCTAGCTATAATTTTAATGATATACTGTATGACTTCGCTACACGCAAGGCTCGTAAAGTTCATGGGATAACTCTATCCGCAGAAATAAAAAAGTGATCTTTCCTTTACTTCGTCTTCTCGTCCAAACTCTTGAGTGATGAAGAGAACTATATATAGATAGTCGACCGGCGTCGTGGCATACGCCGCTATTTAGCAGGGCCGGCCTTAGGCCACTGATACCTATGCGAGCGCAGTGGGGCCCGCACTTTCATAGGACCCGCTCTTTCATAGGACCCGCTCTAATTCAAGGTGTAAAAATTATTAAATTAAACCATTTTATAACAAAACAGATTTCCCGCGCCCTCCTGTCGATTTACCAGGAGCTCCTGGAAATGTCCCGAAATCGCAAAATATACGAAAAAGTTCTTATAATATACGGAAATATATACACGAAAATTGTCATTTTGGGTGTCATTCAATATGGAAAACGCCAATCTTACGCGCGACATTATGCATCAGACGTAATTGTGTAGTCTGGTGAAAGAAGCTTCTCGCACCTTAAACTAATGAAGAATTACTTGAGGTCAACAATTCTCAAAGATAGATTGAAACATTTAGTAATTCTTGCTATTGAGCGTGATCTATGTAGGAAACATAATTATTATGATATATTGTAGGACTTCGCTACACGCAAGACTCGTAAAATATTTCTAAATGTAGTAAAGAATGAATAAAATGCATAGAGGAATTTATTTTCTAATACAAACTCTTAAATATCACTTATTATCCGCTTCCCTACTCAAACGTGGCCCCACAAAATCCGTTTCGCTTAGGGCCCCACCATGGGTAAGTCCGGCCCTGCTATTTACATATTTATATATACATAGTAGATTACTTAGATTAGTTCCTAGTCCAAACCTCCCGCTGGACAAAGGGGGATGGGAGCGGGCAGAGTTTGATACATTTAAACGACAGTCCATCGCGCAGCCAGTCATCCGTAGTGTGAACACTACTCTTGTTTTCTCGTGGACTTTCCTTTATTTCTTAACAAAACTCTTGAGGGAAGAAGAGAATTATATATATATATATATATGTATATATATGTATGTATGTATGTATGTATGTATGTATGTATGTATGTATGTATGTATGTATGTATGTATGTATGTATGTATGTATGCATGTATGTATGTATGTATGTATGTATGTATGTATGTATGTATGTATGTATGTATGTATGTATGTATTGTGATGTTGCTAGTTCAGGCTGTCTTGAAGTCAACCAATTACTCTGCAAGCGTTTGGATGAAATTGTTCGGGTGTATTACGTGTAGTTGACCAACAAGTCAGACAAAAACAGGCACATCTGTTTTTAACGAGTGAAGAGATGTAGTCAACTCTGATGAACAATTTCACATGGATTTATTCTGATAAAAGGCCACAGTAGAAGTCTCTGTCACTAAACACGTCGTTACCCTGGAGTATTCTATCGCTAACTGATTTTCCGGTCTCTAACCCAACATATCCCAAACGTCACTAGTCCCGTTCAATATGCGTCCTCTATGGTGCGTCGCTAAATAACTAACCTATATAAATAAGGTGTCTAACAGTATGTATGTATATATGTACGTATGTGTGTGGACAGGAGTGTCCCTCCAAAATAGGGCTCCACAGCCATATAAAAAAAAAGTTTGAGATAAACCATAATAGTCGTTTCACACTGAATGAGGTCAATGAATGATATATATATATATTTATATATATATATATATATATATATATATATATATATATATATATATATATATCATGCGCGTAGCCGGGGGGGGGGGGGGTTGGGGTTTAACCCCCCCCCTCCCCCGGAATTCAGTAATTGATTTTTTGCTTTGATTTTGTTTATTTTGGGTGACATTTTAATACTATACCATCACTTGCCCCAGCGCAGCCAAGGGGTTTTGAGTTTAAAACCCCCTACCAGGGGGATTAAACCCCTATTAGGGGTTTTGAGTTTAAACACCTACCTGGGGGTTTTGAGTTTAAATTCCCCTACCAGGGGGATTTGACTTCAAAACCCCAACCAGGTTTTTTGGCAGTTAAATTCTTCTCTTCTAATAACAAAACAAAAACAAAAAAAAAAGGAAACGACTATCCCCAAATTCCAAGTGCACAGTTAGGAGGATTTTGATTTTATAACCCCATATTCAATAAAAAAAAAAGCAAAATACACACTCAAAATTCTATAATCGTAGCCTAAGGGTTTTGAGTTGAAATCCCCCCCCCTTTCCTCTTCAGTAGGGTTTGAAGCTAAACCTCTTCAATATAAAAAAAGCAAATTACGCACTCAAAATGTTACGAGCGTAGGTAAATGGGTTTCGACTAAGTTTTGAGTTTAAACCCCTTTTAGCGGTGTTTGAAGGTAAAAAGTACCTTTTTAATATTAAAAACAAAGCAAATTATACACTCAAAATTCCATGAGTGTAGTCAAAGTCATCCAGTGGAGTTTGAAGCTAAAAAAAAACTCTTCAATATAAAAAACGCACTCAAAATGCTATGAGAGTTGCCAAAAGGGGTTTTGAGTTTAAACCCCCTTTCAGCGGGGTTTGATGCTAAAAAAATACCTCTTTAATATAAAAAAAAACAGATTACACACAAAAATTATTTGAGCGTAGCCAAGCCAATTGGGGGTTTTGAGTTTAAACCCCTCTCCTACAGTTTGCTTTTCTTAAAAGTTTAAAACCCCTCCAGATGGTTTTGAGTTTTAAAAAAAATAATTCTAAAGCAAACTACAGTTACCAAATACTATGGCCATAGCTAAATGGTGTTTTGAATTCAATAAAAAAAACAACTCCAGAGATTTTTTAGTTTAAAATCCACAACAGATGATTTTGACGATAAAGCTTCCCTTTTCGATATAAAATCTAAAGCAAACTACAGTCACCTAATTCCAAGAGCGTATTCAAGAGAGGTTACACATTTCTACCAGTGGCGGTTCTCCATTAATAAAGTGCATTGAAAAGTCATCTGTCGAAATTGAAAAACACTAAATGTGGCTCAACAAAGATGGCTAACATAGATTTTAGGAGTCAGTTATAGAGATCGGGTCTAAATCAAGGAAACCCTATCCCGAATTGGGAGTCGACTTCTTAGTAAGGTTGTGACAGAGCGTCGCATGAGGTTTGCAAGACATGTTCTCCAACAAAATGAATTACGCATACTTAAGGGTTGCGATGACATCCTAGTACAACTTGGCGCCAGTAAGGCAGTAAGAATAGCATTTTAGGTTCTTGAAATAAAACTTTTTAATATCAGGAAAATTTACTGTAGATACCTCAGAACATTCATTTTGTTGGCTTTCAATACCAGAAATAGTGCTTGGCCCCAACCCCTCCCCCCGAAAAAAAATCCTGGCTACGCCCATGATATATATATATATATATTATATATATATATATATATATATATATATATATATATATATATATATATATATGTGTGTGTGTGTGTGTGTGTGTGATCTAGATCTATTTCTTTTGTTGTTGATTGTTTCCATAATTATATCATCGCTTCAAATTTTTAGTTCAAAACGTTAAAGAAAATGAGCATAGCGTGTTCTTACGTTCGTAGTCCAAGACGCTCAAAGGACAAGCCTATTAGGTTAATCATTAATATATAGAATATTTATAATCACCGGATTAGATCTAATCTAGCGTTTATTAGATCTATATTATCTTATAAAATACAGACTTTACTTCAAAAAAGAAGATTTAGAGTTAGAGTAGTAGATAAGAAGAGATACTAGACTAATGTCACTAGATCTAGTAATCAGTACTGACAAGTGTTGAAGTGACAGTAGTCCGTAGAGATTTAATCTAGTCTACATAGTATTATTAAAAATTAACATAGTTATAGTCTATGTCATAGAATCTAGATTTAGCTGTGACAGAACGCTCACTCTATTATACTTGTTGGTTACAGATTCTAATGTCTCAACTAGAGTAATAGTTTGTGTGTGTGTAAGTCACCTTGTTATTATAATCTTGAAAACCAGTTTTAGACAAAATGTTTTTTTTTTTAAAAAAGGAAATTTGTTGTCATCAAAAAAAAATTCATTCCTCAAAGTTGATTTAATCTATTTAGGGATTTTTTTCAGCAGAATGCCCAAATTAGATAAAATTAAAACAGTTTTAAAACGAAAAATGATCATTATAAAATGATTACGTCTGGCATTATCGGCTGGCATAGAGATTTAAAATAATAATAGAGAAACGACTGTAATACTAATATAAGTTATGGCTGAACCATATTCCGAAGACACTTCATATCCAACTTCGAAGGCGATTCACGTAACTTTTTTTCAAATAGGTTTACTTCATAGACTATATATTATATGGACTGCCAACTCTACGCACTAAGCCTATATTTTTCAATAAACATGTCCCGTTCACGGAGGCGTCCTTGGTTGCAAGGTAAATTGACTTCCGGTAGATTTTTTTTTACTACATAAAGAAACCATTCCCGAAGATTTTTACCACCACTTTTACAGCAAATCATGAATGAAAACTGAATTGTTATAGAAGATGTTACAAAGGTAAGTGTGCACAAATCAATTTCTAACTTAGATCTATAACTGTAAAGCTTTATAGCTGATTTTCTTAGCCAATATAGACTAATTAGCCAAGCCTGTATTTCGTGTATTTTCTTGTTTACGACATTGATTGAATTGAGGTTCTTGTGAGAGCATAGCCTATATATATATATATATATATACATATATATATATATATATATATATATATATATATATATATATATATAAACCAAATAGTAAGACTTATTCAGAAGGATAACCAGGTACATTTAGATATATATGCTCTTACTATAATAGGCTAAAATGACCTTTCGTTTACAAGTTTTTAGAAAGTCATATATTATGTGTAGGCCTAAAGTAAAGGTAATAAGTCTAGCTGTAAAGTTTTCTCCGAGTTGAAAAATGTAAGAAAAATATGTTTGGCCTATATATGGTGTCGATGATAAAATAGAAAAAGTAAATTCTGTGATGTTTTATGGCTAGTTATTATAACACAGTGCAGGACAGGCCACTGTCCTGCTGCCTCATGTTTCTCACGGCTCTGGCCAAATTTCGAATCCCGGTGCCCCCGTGCCTCATATTCTGTTTGACTGCCCCTGACTTGCTGATGTCCGTCTCAACAGGTCAGAGAAACCAAAAATTCTCGACCTGTATGGTGACATGTATGCACTACGCAATACAGCAGGGTTTCTGTCCAGGGCTTTTGCAAGAGAGGATTTGAGCCTCTCAAGCCCTCACTCAAATGGAGTTTGATGATGTTGACTTTTTATGCCCTTTTTTCTGTCTTGGTGAGTTATTGTAAGACTGAACTAGTGACCTGCAGCTGTCGGAGTATGGCATGACTAGCCTTTGTAATCATTACTGCGAACGGTAGTGAGAGCTGCATCGTCGTCAAACATCAGTTCCCTAATCAGGATATGTTGTCTCCTCGTTTTGGTCAAGCCTTCCATCCGATCTACTGCGGATCTTCCATCTTCCAAGGCGCTATGAGAGTAGGCCTACAGACAAAACATTTCCGAATAGTGTTGATGGCCAAAACCCATCCTTGTTTTACCCTGCTCTTGATAGATAATACCGGTACCTAAAAGTCTTAGAGTAAGAACTGTCAAACTTTACAGTTCCTATCATGTGAAGCTGACAGTAGTTTTAATAGCTTATTTGGACAGACAATTTTCACTAGTAAAAACCACTTCTGCTTAGTGTGAGCATATTGCTAAATGAAGTTCATATTTCTATTACTTTCAACTCAAGTCACCCAAGAGAAATTTTAATTAAAGCGAAAACTTTTTATAATGCATTTTTTTTAACTAAAGGAGCATACTACTTCCACAAACCTGATTTGATTGTCACTAACTTTCAAATTGAAGGGGATCTACTACAAGTGAGATTTTTTTTTATTTTTTCCAATAACATTGTGTGTTGTAATTTAAAAAAAAAACATACATGTATCACTTTAAATTACTTTTCATAGTGAAATAATAGGTAAAAAATCACCTTAAGTGCATGTTATATTTAATCCTATGCGTAAAATGTATTTACATTTTTAAAAAAAATCAGTAAAGCAGGCCTAATTGTAGAGAAAAAATTATTTCCTGTGATGGCATTGAAATCAGCTTTAAAAATGCTGTCCATTGTTGTAACATAAAGTAGTCTTACATTTGTTATTAGCAAATATATATATTTATAACATGTCTAAACTAGTTTGAATTTCTTTTCTTTTTTTTTCAGCTGCTCATGAATTTTGAGATTGTACAGCAAATAGAGGAACAAATTTTATCTGCTTCCACTTAGACAAACAGCATGGAAATGTGCTATTGTAATGAGTAGAAGATATTTGTCATTTAGAGTATCATGTGTCAATGACTTATGAAAACAAAATGCAACAGCAAATTATCAGTCAGCACATTTTAAGATGAGGAAAAGAACAATATAAGCTAAATTCATTGATGCATTATTTATACAAAAATGTATAGTCAACCCAGTCATCAGTCCATTTTTTTATGAAGCCAGTTACAGTTACAATGAAGGGATGAAATTTGAGATAATATTCTGTTTGTTTTATGAAATGAGAATAGACCTACATTAGAAATTGAAATGGTCAGCTTCAGTATTTAATGTTTCATTTAAAAATGATAATTATATTAATACTTATTTGATGTACAAACAAATGTTTTTGTAAAATGTTTGACATGTTTCGGATGTTCCTTCAGAGTTAAAGATAGTTTACTTCCTAGTCCAAACCTCCTGCAGGACGACGGAGGATGGGAGCGGGCAGGGTTTGAACCCT
The DNA here is from genome assembly GCF_947242115.1 of Biomphalaria glabrata. Classification (NCBI taxonomy): domain Eukaryota; kingdom Metazoa; phylum Mollusca; class Gastropoda; family Planorbidae; genus Biomphalaria; species Biomphalaria glabrata. Next base: position 33,754,882 of record NC_074719.1, on the reverse strand, counting down.
CGGCAAATCCAAACGACAGTCCAGCGCCCAAGCCGCACGACCAGGCAGCCATGAATGAATGAAAACCATTCAAACACTTTTTTTTTGTGAAGTATAGATGATTAAACTTGTAAATGTTTGAACAATACTACATCGATATTAACTTATTATTATAGACTTTTTACAGGAATGTATTGTTACGTATTTCTGAATCTTCTGGCTAAATGTACTAGTAGACACACAAATAAAAACACTGCAAAGAACTTGACGACTCAACTTTCAGCTTCATATAACTTTAATGACTATTAACTCTAACATTACTGTAACATGTAGCGTAGAAGACTGTACAATATCTGTCAGTTTACAGTTAGCTATACTTCGTTGCAATTCATCTCTTCACTTCGTTGCAATTCATCTCTTCTCAACTTGCATCGAGCCGTATTCCACAGAACAGACCAACGACACACTTCCCAGTGTCGCTCCAGGTCTCCCTAAGATGAACCAAGTCGTATTCAAGTCTACCGAATCAGAGCCGCACACGTCTTACATCGACTGTATCTACTGTAACGGCTCAAGTCCACTGTAGTTCGCTGTATAGACTTTAACGACAGTAGTCCATTCCAGTTAACTCTACCCTAGTTAACTTGCATCTAGTCGTAAACATCTCTCTTCTGCTGTCTTGCACAGTAGACAACAGTATCGACGACTCACTCAAGACTCCATACGACTGACTTTCACATTAACTTTCAGGCTTATATAGAGTCCCTAATCGCTTGTCCAAAGTTGCACAAACACGGCTAATATCCTCTGGAATAACACGTGAGGAAACGTCAAATCATGTCTTTGTTTATACACGTAGATTCCAGAAAACATCGGCTGCAGTGTCATCTTGCCGGGGTCACAAGTTGTGACCTCTATCTGTCACTGGACATTGCTAGTACCTTTTTGGAATAACATGTAAGGACACGTCACATCCTGTCTCTCTTTATACATGTACATTCCAGGGAACTGCCGCTGCTGTGTTATCTCGTCGGGGTCACACGTTAACCTCTTCCTGTCACTGGTCATTTGTAACAGTATCTTAAGCTTGACTGAAAGAGAAAGTTGCTATAATTTAAATCAGTGATTCCCAAAGTGGTTCAAATAGACCCCCAGGGGTCTACGAAGACTTCCAAGGGGTCTACAAAAGTGAAAAAGTAAATTAGGGGTCTATGACTTTAATGTTCACACCCCATTAATGTAACTATTTCAAACACTTATAAATGATTTGTACTTTAGTTAAAAATATTTATCCACAAACTCAAAAGTAAAATAGTTGTATTTAATTTCAATACTTATTTAAATAGATAATTTTGTCTACATGTAAGTAATGTTTAACAAAAAAAAATCTTGATTTTAAAGCGTTGATTATTTATTTCCTTGTTAAATAAGCGGTTGTCTATAATAAGAGCCTTTTATGGCCATAAGAAACCAATTACACTCAAGGATTATTTGAGACTATGCCACCCTGACAAAAAGAGAAAAGTGAAAAAAAAAATTCAGAATAGACTCACAAAATCTTTTTTCAACATCAAATAGAAAAGATGGTGGTTTGTGAGTGTTTTTTACAAGATCTCTTAAACTATAGCCAAATACAGTAAACACTAAAGATAAAACATTGATTTTATCAGCTCTTGAAGTAGTTTTAAAAACTGTTTTACACAAACCTTCATCTGATATTATGAAACGAATTTCTTTTAGTAACACTACAGTTCAAGGGCACATCGGTGTGATGAGCATTAAAGCTGCAAATTGCCTAATGGCCTTCAGCTATATATTTTTCCCCACGAAACCTTTCCCATGTTTGGGTGTATAGCTGCAAAGCAGCAGAGGTTTGAATTCCATTTTCCTTCTGATAGGTAGGCTGCAAGCCAAGGCTAATGAGTCCCTCCTGCCCGAAGCTTACTGGTTTAGGCGCCAGTAACTCACCTTTGCCCTTTCTCTTGTTTGTGAAAACAGCTCCGCAGGCTCAATATTTGAGCCAGACGTGAAAGATCAAGAAATACATGAGAGACTGCTCTTTGCGAACACTTTTACAATGATACTTAAGGCAAATTAATTAATTATTGTTTAATGTTTGAAGGACTACTTCAAAGAAGAACGAATTCCTTTATGAAACAATATCCGTAGAAACGGATGATGAACATGCAAAACAAAACCCATTTCCAATTTGTATGGTGATTCCAGCAATACATATTAATTGTTATTTTAATTGGTTTAAATTTGAATTATATCTGTAAAAAAAAAGATAGATCTCTCTAACTTATGATGTACATGTAGCTCTACATTACTTTTTCACTCTTCGACTCACTGCAGTTAGAAATTAGTTTAAAAATTAGTTTATTAATGTGCAAAAATGCAATATAAGTTACGCAGGGGGTCTACCGAAAATAAGAAAACATGGCAAGGGGTCTACGAGACAAAAAAGTTTGGGAACCACTGATTTAAATATTAAATTTAATAGTCTGAACATGTAACTAAAAATTGAAAATGCTAACATATATTGACAAGTGAATATTGGTAATGATGTGCTTTCTATTTTAATAAGTCAATAATATTAGTTAGAACAATATTATCTTCACTTTCTTAATATTATAAACACAATATTTCCTGAAAAGATTTTTTTAAATCATAGAAATAATGCTCAAGTCTTCAGCAATGGTAGTTTTCAGAATCATCAAATCAAGAACAACATAGTATTCATGAACTTCCAGCTATCAGCAAGCTCCTAATAGGTATTATGGAGCACATTCTCCTTCAACTCAGAGGATCACAGGCACTGGACAAATTCTAGTACTGTTGATGGAATAGAAACAACATACATTAAATTCATAACAAGTCACCAATTCAATCTTAGTTTCATATAGTACCAAACTTCCATATGTTCAAGTCCTTTACGGATAAAATCAATTCTGAAAACATCTAACAAAACAGTTGCTTAAAAAGTATATTAGGAGTATAGTAAAGTATATTAGAGGTTTTACATAAAAAATGCTATGGGAACATATTATGAAACAAAAATATTACACAAAAAAAAAGGAATAGTATAATAATAACAATATTTAATATTTGACATTATATTCAGAATTTTATAAACTTTAATGAATCATTAAATGCACTTGAAAGTGAAGGGAACAGATTTTTTTAAAACTTTAGGACATTTTCTGCACAAGCATGCTGAGGTAACCCAAATAGAGTCATTGAATATTGTACTGTGTGTTTGAAACATAATTTTTTACTGCATACATTAAATTATAAACATATCTTTGCAAATTTAAAGGGAGAATTCATAGACTGCTTTTATTCTTTTCGCACTAAGATAAAATTATTGAATTTTAAGCTGCCCTACTTACTGGAAGGAGGCCTGGTGGCTTAGCGGTAAAGCGCTTGGCTTCCGAACCGGGGACTGGGTACCTGACATTAGTTGGAGAAAGTAAAGGAGGTTGGTCATTGTGCTGGCCACATGACACCCTCATTAACCGTAGTCAACAGATGTCAGAAGCAGATGATCTTTACATCATCTGCCCTATCGATCACAAGGTCTGAAAGGGAAACTTTCCTTTTTTTTTTACTTACTGGAAGTTTCGTAGGAAGAGTTTCTGGCATAACAAGTGAGTTTTGTGGCATCCATCCTATTGATAAACTCTTAGGAATAAGAAAGCATCATTTCTTCTTGAAATATACACCTGCAAAAAAGAAAAGAACAATTGCTTTTAATGTGAGCAATAATAAAATTCTAATTAAATTTTTTAAATCTCCAAAATATTTACAGTGACTTAATTCAAAGAATTATGTAAAGACTTTCTTTAAGCATTTTCTCAAATCATCTGACATCCTTTTCCACCAAGATAACTGCTTAATCTGTACTTCTTGAATTGTTGCATAATATATTTAATTTTTATGCAAGAAAGTATACTTTGAAGGAAAACACCTTAGATATCAAAAGAGTGGTATTGGCCTGCATGAGCCAATTATCACTTAAAAATTACACTGCACAGGCTGGAGGGAATATAATATGTTTTATTTACAACATAGCAATAATATTGTGTAAATATTCTCCGAGAAAATTAGCTTTAAATAAAATAGCACATGGATTCTTACAATTTAAATAGACTTACATAACGTTTAAAAATAAATGATTAATTACTTAAAAACTTACTGTTAAATGTATTTATACAGCTTCTGGCACTGTGTGAAAACTCCTTTGAAAACAATAAGAACATACTGTGGCAGTATCTGGGTAAATACTTGATTCCACACATTGAATGGTAGCAATTAGAGCCCTTTGGGTACCATTCAACATCCTTTGTGTACTTCTTTGGTAGTTAAGAGAAAAGTTAAGATCTAGATCTACAGTGAATAAATAGCACAATTTGGTACCTATTGCCTACTAGAATATGTGAGAATAATGAAAAACGAAAATAGAACCGATTAGAATGTCTAGTCCAATCTAGTACAGTTGTTTATATCTAGGCAAGATATGAGTTGTGATCAAAATAGCTAGATCTAGTACATGAGTAGGGCCTATGTTAATGGGCAATGGCTGTAGACAGTAGTATTGCTCATCAGAAACATTACATCTGTAGTGTATAATTAGTGTATAGAAATAGATCTAGATACAGATTCTAGATCTTATAAGTATTAGAGCCTGAGTCTATTATTATTATATAAAATATAGATATAAACTAGATATAGATTAGAGTCGTTTTTAAAGATAAAGTAGATCTGTGAGCCAAGCACTTCCATTCAAGGTTCACATATGAAGAAGCTAAGGCTAAGACGAAGTTTAAGTTAACAAGTCAGTAACTGAGTAAGTCAGATTAATCATTTAAATAAAATTTAATGATTAATCATCATGTTGATCGTGCCATGATCAAGGTAAGATGAAGCTGATCATCTAGACTTGAGATTTATCCTAGAACTAGTCTAGAGTCGACTAGAGCTAGATTCTATATAATAGGGGGCCTAAATAGATTCTATATCTTGATTCTCTGGGTTTATCAGACACACAAAGATGATGAATCTAGCAACTCGACGTTCATAATATTTTTAGTCTTAATTTTGTTAAGAGTACTATAGGCATAGCCAGATTTTTATAAAACAAATTATTATTTTACCAACTTAAAAAAGGGGCATATATATATATATAGTTGTGTGTACGGTCGTATTTGTAGATAAAGTTTATAGCCATAGGTCACTACATCTGGGTGAAAGTCTACATGTTTATGTGTACAATCACTTTCTATTGAAGTAGAGCCTAATGATTCTAAAATTTTATTGGGCGAAGAATTATTCAAAACAATAACAGATCTTTTTATAGGTTTTAGAAGAATTGGATGTTATTTGGGATTCTAGTTAGTAAAAAAACAACAACTAAAAACTTGAAGGCCGACATTTTTATGCAGATTTTTCAGTTAGTCATACATACATCATTGATTTCATTTTTTGTATGGTTGATTTTCCATTACTATAGATAAAAATGCACATTATCTTGAAATTAAAATCAAATTGAATAAAAAAATATTTGTAGATCTAAACAAAAGTTGGTAAAGATGTAAGATTGTAGGCTTATTGACTCACTATATTGTTATTTTATTTAGACTGAATCATTCACAGACTTAATTTAGGCCTATATCACCCATTATATACAAAGTTAATAAATGACACTCTCAAAAATGTATTGACTCTTACAGTAAATCGCTTATCACATTTAAAATATACATTGTAAAAATAATAATAATAATCAAATGTGATGAAAAAAAAGAAAAACAAATAATCCAAACTGGCAGCACCAATTAGCAGACAATCAATGTCGTAAACAAGAAAATACACAAAATACAGGCTTGGCTAATTATCTATATTGGCTAAGAAAATCAGTTACAAAGCTTTATAGTCATAGATCTAAGTCACAAATTGATTTGTGCACACTTACCTCTGTAACATCGTATATGACAATTAAGTTTCCATTTATGATTTGCTGTAAAAGTGGCGATAAAAATCTTCGGGATTGGTTTCTTTATATAGTAAACAAATTCTACCGGAAGTCAATTTACCATGCAACCAAGGACGCCTCGGTGAATGGAACTTATTCTTAGTTACCTTAGTGTTGGCAGTCCATGTAATATATAGTCTATGGTTTACTTATGATGAAGAGTTAGCATAACAAGATATGGAGGATTTATTATGCCTATCTTAGAATCATAGACAATAATTTATTGCAATTTCAAAATATATCGCTGTAAATACACTTAGAAAGATTACACAAACAAACAAGTTTATTATTAGCTCAAAGACTTTTCGTCTCTGAAAATGGAATACTTACTTTCTTTGAGTTTAGTTGAAATGAACTTGTGTCATTGTTAAACGAGACTTTACAAATAATATCGGTAATTTCCTATTTTTCACTTGAAATTACACTTTAGTCATACAGATCTAAAGGTCTATAATATGTATAGACTTGACAAGCTTATCTCTTATCTCTGCAAATGCGAATGTACAAACAAAAAGTTTTTGTGTTTGTTTTTTTTGCATTTAAGTACCTGGTTCATTAATTACCAGGAAAAGTAATATTTATCCAAGTTTTTTATGAAAAAAAGTTATTGTAGGCCCCCTAATGACGAAAAGGTTGTTTATAAATTCTCATAGTTCTAAATGTCATTGTATAAAGCAAAATGTATAGAAAATCTTTTAATTGTCCTTACAGTTTAGGAAAACCATTTATCACGTCGAGTCGTTTTCAATTGCTGCTTTTTAATAAAACGGCATATTATTAGCCTTCAAAAAAAGTCTTTGCAGTTTAACTTTTCGAATGGTTACGTTCAGACATTTGATATTGCAGTATTGCATAACATGTAAGAAAAGTTAAGCAAAACTTTTGTTATACATCTTATGTTTTTTAACTTATTTGCTTTTTCTAATATGAAATGATGCTAAATCTCTAGGTTACATGGTAAAGCATAGATTTTGTAACAAAGTAAATTGCCTCATTTTTAGCTGATCAAAAAGAAATAATTGCCTAAGTGTGATAAACAAAGTTTCAGCAAATTCATTTTCAGACAATCAAGTCGAAGAAATAAAGTTTAAATATGGTGGTTACCTGCGTGTATTGTTTATATGTGATGATTGTTTGATCAAAGATCATCAAAGATAAATAGGAAACAGACACGCAACAAACAGAAAATAGAGAAAGACAAAAAATTAATAATTTACAAGATGTTTATTTACGTAAAAGATAAAAAAAATATGGAAGGGAGAGAGTTGGCGCTCTAGCGTGTAGAGGGTCGCCGGTGACTCAGTGCTTGAGTAGTATAAATCCAAAGTCATTGAAGTCGGTTGGGGGCACAGCAATGTGGGTGGCAGGCTACCTTGGGTACTAAACGTTTTGCAGGCAGAACTAATCTAACATGGGCACTATTATTATCAGGAAGCAGTAAGTTGCAATCTTGGATGTATCTGTTGTTGTATTATCAAGTAGAAGTAATTGCTAGTATAATTGGACGTATACGAAGCAAGTAGAATAAAGCACTAGTAGCAGGTAGTGCTAAGTAGTAGTAGTGCTCTCAAGTAGCGATATGTGTACGTGGGCTTATATGAAGCAAGTAGTATTACGTTACGATGGGCAGGACACGTCTTCAGAATATAAGACCACCGCATCCCTAAACGACTCTTATATGGCCAGCTAAGCGAAGGAAAGCGCTCGCAATGTGGTTAAAGAAAGCGCTACAGGGACACCCTCAAAGCTTGGCACTTGGGAGACAGAGGCACATGACAGAGTATCATGGCGTTGCGTTGTGAAAACTGGCGCACAGGTTGCCGAGGAAAAGAGAACAATGCTGGCAGAAGAAAAACGCCACAAAAGAAAAGCAAGGTCCACGACACTAGCTCCAGCTGGAATAACCTGCCCAGTGTACAGCCGAACATTCGCGGCTAACATAGGTATCACCAGCCTCATGAGGAGGGAGAAAACCCCAGTGCAATGCTCTGAGCCCTCTGGATGACAAAGTGGTCATCATCAAACCACGATGGACGAACTATATGTTTATTGTAACTGATGCATGTGTAAGTCAGATGATTATTTAGACTAAGGTACTAACAGGAACACAGACTCAATGACCAAGTTGACTCAAGGTGAGCTTCATACAAACGTTTATTACAGAATGGGCCACAGTCTAGTCTGTCACTATAGAATGATGTTATCATCTCACGAGTCTAGCGGTAACTGATTTCTAAAAGTCAATCTTAACCTCTAAACCCAAAGTGTATGTCGTCATTCTAAAATATCCGTTCACTGTCAGTAAATTAAAGTGCGCAACCCAATTAAGCTAGGTGCTGAAACATGATACATACATATATTAAACATAAATGAATAACAGCACAAGGGACCAAGTTTTTAAGAGAGAAAGTAGTGAATTAAAATGCTACGAAAATAAGGGCATGTAATGACCGAGGCTCGAACCTGTGACACTGGATTCGACACCATCGCCTAGCGATAACCACCAAGCGAAACTAACCTCTAGACCATCGGAATGTCCAAAAAACATTCTTCTGATCCAGAGTCATTTCGCCCGTATGCAAATTACCAAAGGTCACAAGCCCCAGCCAGCCCCTCCCCCACACTCGCAGCATCCGTTCACTAACAACTTCGATAGACAGACACAGACAGCCGTTAGGCATGTATTAGACAAACGATGGCTCTATCTGATTGTATACCTCTCACAAAGACAAGTGGACAACATAAACACATTACCCACTGAAGCTTCTATATGTAATCGTTTAGGAGCTTAGGACTAAATCTAGATTGTGTTTGGTAATTGACTTACGATATTTGTCACATGATCCTGTCGTAGATAAATACAATGACAATATGGCAACAACTGGCTTAAACATAAGGGTATATTACCAATAAAGTGAAGTATTTAAGATAATGAATACAATTGCGTATTGCTGATATAGTCACTGATTTAGTGTATTAGAAACGATTAAAGAAAATAATGATGTTATAAGTAAAGCGAATGCATAAATTCATGATTTTAAAAAAATATTATGAATGGAGCTAAAAATAGCTAATTGACCTTAATTCATTTTTTTATGAAAACATTGGCGAAAGAATGTAGATCTGTGTAAAAATGCTGTTTCGTAACATTTCGTTCTGCGCATGCGCGACCTTTTCTATTAGATTACGCGAATGAATGAAACTATTAAAATACGGTTTCGCAGCTCGAGCGAATGAATGCATGAAATATGCCTTAGAAAATCCAATTTGAATGTTAATTTGATCAAAATATTAAATGAATGGGCTATAATTAGTATGTTTATGTGTTAAAGTATAAAACTATATTTGCGAAGAGAAGTTCTATCATCTTAGAGTTGAATTATAGTTTTAGACCTAGGAATACAGTTCGGACATTAAAGAATGTACATCAGGACTTCTAACTTAGCAGATATAAGGAACGAATTTATGTAAAAGTGCTTTTGAAAGACAAATTTGAAGCTTAATTTTATAAAATAATGAAATCAATAGACTATATTTGTAATTTTTGTGTGTCAATGTAAAAACTATCTGTGCAAAGTGTAGTTTCAAAAATTAGATCTAGATCTAGATCTTTTCAATCTTCTCCCATGTAACCATGATAAATACTAATAGTTTAATAGAGTTGGTCAACTTTTTTTGAGGGTCTTCAGTTTGTTTGTACAATACTGTTATAAACCTGGTGGTGGCACAAATGGGGGTAGTGATGTGTGTGTAGTCAGCCGACGCAAATCGCCCCAGGCCAGCGCTAGACGAGCGGTCAACCGTGACGAGTTACCACGGTCGGCCGAGACGAGTGTCAACAAGATGGTTCGGGAAGGATCGCCATTGTGAAGACTAAGACTAAGACTAAGACTAAGACTAAGACTAAGACTAAGACTAAGACTGCTTTATTGATCCTTACGGAAATTTGTTGTGATTACAAGGACTCGTTTCTCATATAAAGACAACACAACAGAAAAATACACATAAATACAACAGACAACATAAAGAGTTCATTCAGCGACTACACACAGGTATCTTGGTGCATTTCATGTTCCCTGATCAATGAGTGGCGGTGATAGAGTCTGACCGAGTGAGGTACGAACGAGTTTTTGTACCGCTCCGTTCTTGTTTTGATTGACAGCAGTCGCCCACTTCGCGACGACCTGGCGTAGTTCTGATGGAGCGGGTGGCCGTTGTCTTCCAAGATTTTTTCGATTTTTCTTAGGCACGTTTGTTCAAAAAGTTCCTTTAAATGTGGTAATGTTGTGAGTGTAATTTTTGATGCTTTTTTAATGATGTTTTCTAGACGTTGCAACAGTTTAGATGAGGCGTTGCCTTGCCAACAACTTATTCCGTATGTTAGCAGATTTTGTACAGTCGCGCCGTAAAATGTCTCAAGGATCTTCTTATTTAATTTAAAACTGTTGAGTTTGTATAGAAAAAAGAGTCGCTGGGCTGTTTTCTTTGTCAGAGTTCCAAGGTGGTCTTCCCATGAAAGCTTGTTGTTGATGATAATGCCTAGATATTTATATGCCTTTACTTGTTCTATAGATGTAGTGTTTATTTGCAGTTCACGTATAGTTTGTTTTTTCTTTCTAGAAACAGAGCTCAGGGGCGTCACGAGAGTTGTAGTCATCTGACCACCTAGAAACGTCGAGTGGCCATCTGTCCGGTTCGAGAAGGCCAGTAGGGACCCTATATAAGATCGGAGGTGTCGCAGTCAAGACGGTTTTACGGCAGGGGTTCAGAGCCCGGTTCACTACAGTCCGGTCGACTAAAGCACAGTTCAGCGGTGTGGTTCTGTACGGAGCATTACGGCGGTTCAGTGCGGAGTACTGTCAAGTACAGTTGAGACGAACGGCGTCTTGATCTTGGTCTGTGATCGAGTCCGACACAACGAGCCCAAGTGTGTGAAGTCAGTCCCGAACTGTTGAACCCAGTGCAAGCCCGGAACGAGACGGAGAGGCCAGTGCAAGAGTTGATACGGCGGAACGGTTTTATTGTAGAGATATTTGTACAGTGTACGTGCAGCCAATTGTACAGTATTGGCTGTTATTTATGGACATTAAACCTTTACGTTATTTTTGAGCCCTGACTTGTCAAGTTCTTTAAGTTGGTGGTGTATGGTGCAGTTTGCAGACAGCCTGGATAGTGAGATTCGTAACAATACATACACTACCGTCTAAGTTAGTACCAAAGGAACATTTCTGACAAGTTTTATCAAGATTGGTCAAACGGATTTTATTTCTATTCGGCACATACATACGCCTTACTTTCTACTTTATAATATATATATATATATGTGTGTGTGGTGTAATTAAGCGTTATTAAATTCTGAGCCATCATTCTTTCGGAAGACGTTTATGGTATCCTAGAATAGGTTCATCTTGAAGTAGAAAAAATGTAACACTCCGACCTTGACATCAAGGGGGTCTGGGGGAGCGCTGTGAGCTTCCTTAGCGGGGTTTGGGTCGCAAGGTACTATTTCCGGTATTTAAAACAAAAAATGCATATTCTGAGGTATCTACAGTGCATTATTATGCTTTTATTTCTACCAATCGCAGTGTAGTAAATAGCATGGAGGTCATCTGCAGAAATTGATAAAATATTTTTTAAAAACCTGGAAGGGGATTTTAAACTTAAAAAATCATCTTGGCTGCGCTGGGGCAAGTAATGGTTTAATATTAAAATCTTTCCAAAAATAAACAAAATCAAAGCGAAAAATCAGTCACAAAATTCCGACCCCCCCCCCCCCCTGCGGGGGATTTCATTCCTGAACCCCAAGATCTCAATGGCTACGCCGAAGGTACTATGTAATTATATTTTTCTTGAAAACGTGAGAACGATAGATCTGTTGCAAGCAGGCCAGTGGTTTCCTGCCCTGTACGGAGAGGGAAATCATTAAGAACTATACTAGATTTCTTAACTGTGCTGCGAGAGACTGTAGAACTAATCATACATCGACAAACTTAATTTAATTATTTTTCTTCCATAGATTCGTAATAGATCAATCTAAAATAAGATGGTGCGCAAATGTTTAATTAGGCCAATTGATTCATTAAAACGTGTTCTTGTTTGCGAAGAAATGTCTTAGTGTACTGCTGTGAGCCTAGTGACGTAAGCGGTGTCAAGCTATTTCCCTTTGATGTCATATAGAAAATTATCATACATAAAACTTTCTAGCCAAAATTACTTTTTTCGATAATGAGACAGTTTTAAACCGATATTTTTTTCTTATTATTTACACATATCTTGAAATTTCGAAGAAAATTGTTAGAGCCGTTTTTGAAATAAATTTATAATATACATATACAAGAATAGTTCGCTTAAGCGTATAGGATATAAGCTACTTATTGATACTTGAACCCATTTGATTATTATGTCGCACCACTGTTTTTCTTGTTTATAGATATTTATATTAATAAAGATTTTAAAAAATAAATTAGAATATTTTTTTTTTTTATGTCTAAATATTTTCCTCAGACAACTGCATTTTTATAATTCCCAGATTATACGCAGTAGACTTAGATGATTAGATGTAGTGTTAACTACTTCAAACAAAATGTTCGTAATTTCAGTAATATTTTAATGATTTAATAAATGAAAATTAAATAATATTTATACATCGCAGTTTAAAGTGCTGATAAAAATAGGTTTCACTGTTGCAGGGTTAATATATAGACAATTGAGTAAAAACATACCAATATCACACCTTTTAGTAAATTGTATCATTCTCCTTTTCATAACGCTTATGAAAAATAGCACCTGTTTGTTTATAAAAATTATAACTATTTAACTATTTAGTAACATAGTAGTACTAATATCCATAAGAAAGCAACTATTGTTAAAAATTTAATACTTTAGGTTGTAGAGTTCTCTCTTCACTAATAATAACCAAATTATAAACTAAGCACTGCTGTAACCAAGACCAGATTTTAAAGTTCCACCATGAATGCCCCATTCATATCCCACACAGTGGACACTGGCTCCACTACTTCCTGGACAAGTACAAGTTGAGTAGATAAATTTATCAAAATAATTTTTAACTTGAAATTTTTCCTCCCATTAACCAAAGCTAATCTTTTTAGAACATCCATGAGGATGAGAATCAATAAACATGAATTTGTCGACGTCTTTAGTTTCTTTGTTCTTTTCATTGACTTTATTATAAAGATAATAATATTGCTGTAGCGATTTCTCAACCTTTTTAACAAGATCTGTATCACAAGTTATATAATCAAACCAACACAAGTCTTGAAAAATAACTTTGTTGACATCAAAGTTAACAGCACGTTTGTCGAGATTCTCTGTTTTATCTTCTGTATCATAAAACCACCTCAAGGTCGTATAACTTCCCTCAACGCTATCGAAAATAAGATTGGCAGCTGTTCGTACTGTAATAGTCCACCACTCTTGTTTTGGAGTTTCTGAACGTTGACATGTTTCACATTGGCATGTTCCTTTGGATCCTTTAATCACTTCATTCACCATCCCACTGCCAGTTCTCAAACTCTGACTTTCTTTAATGTTGTACAAAAAATATGGAACCTTTGTGTCAGGCCAAACCTCTGGCCGGAGTGGACTAGTCATAGATACCGTTATTCTCACAGTTAAGTCAGCTACAACTTTAATAAATTCATACATATCAGTGTTTTGGTGAGCTTGAGGTAGATTCTTTAGATTAAATTTATCAATTGGTATAAATTTTTTATGGCCTGGATTCTTGTTACAACCTGCCAAATGTGTTAGAAGATCAGCTTCTCCGCCTTCTGATATTTGTTGTTCATGATGACCTGTCAAAAAATATACATTTTTTAATATAAAATTCAAAATTAACTAATTCTGTTTTTAATCGATTTTTAGTTAACATATATATATATATATATATATATATATATATATATATGCAAAATAAATTTAAAAAAATCTTGGTCACGTTTATGGAATTCAGTGTAATTGTTTTTTATTGAATGCGAGTTTTAATCTAAAAATCTCTCTAGGATACGCTTATTATGAAGCAAGAAGAGTGGTCAGCGTGAAAGAGCGTTGTACCAACAAAAAGCTGAGAGAAAAAGCTCTGCAACCGAACAAACCTAGCCATGCCACGTATGCGGCCGGCTTTTTAAAGCCAGAATTGGACTTAACTTTTTTAAAATTTTAATAATAATAATAATAATAATAATCTTTATTGTCCATATGGAAATTTGTGTTAGAATTTGTACATTACACCAAACAAAAAAACATTATAACTATAAGAAACCAAAGTGTACATTCACAACAGACTCACTCATAATTTACATGTGACAAAGTTTATACCAGATTGTTCTTATTTAATGATTTGATTGCCAGGGGAACAAAAGAGTGTTTCTGTATGTTTATCTTTTGCTATCGGTGTCTTGTATCTCTTTGGTGATGGTAAAATCACAAAATCCTGACGCAAAGGGTGATTCTTTATTTCTAAGATCTTGTTAGCTTTTTTATAGATGTTTGTCTTAAACAACTGCCCTAATACGGTTTGTTTTTTGCCAACTACATTCAGCAAATGGCATTTGGGGAGTTGAATGCATTTTACTTTTGGAAATCACCATCTATTTCTTGACCAATCTTCATTATAACTGGCCTTAATAGAATCATTTCGAATGCCGAAACATATGTTTCATTTCTTATTTCTCACATTTTGGGCACTGCATTGAAATTAAGTTAGCTTATTTTCGTGGACATAATAACATTGTCATAACTGCTCTGCGCACAACTATCCTAAAACATGTAAATACAATACTCAACAGGGTCAAAAAGTTAGAGAGGTGAACAAAAGAGACAGCTTTAATAATAAAAATCTAATTTATAAAGCCTTATTAATAAACTTAATGTAGACTCAAGGCACTATGATAACATTACAAACATAAACACTAGAGCTAAAAGGACATATTAATCTAAAACAGTTGTAAGCATCCAGGTCATAATGTTCTTCTTGAATGTATTAAAGCATGGGGTCTGTCTGAGATTAAAGGGATTTAAGTTAAAAACCTTGACCATGAACTAAAAATCCCTTTAAACAGTAAATTCTGAGGGGGGGGGGAATGTGACACCACTAGAAACGTTGAGACCAGACGCGCATGAATCGCTGAGGGACATATGTGTCACGTAGTTCGGACAAGTGTCTTTTACTTTCTCCCAACTCTTTGTTTTCTCTAGTCATATTACTTGTACGGGTCGAGAGTGCCTGGTATTTTTGTTTTGAA
Organism: Biomphalaria glabrata; assembly: GCF_947242115.1. Taxonomy (NCBI): domain Eukaryota; kingdom Metazoa; phylum Mollusca; class Gastropoda; family Planorbidae; genus Biomphalaria; species Biomphalaria glabrata. The sequence goes on along the minus strand of NC_074719.1, from coordinate 33,739,609 downwards.
TTTTTTTTGCTGCTTCACAAAGTCCGGTGACATTTATTGGTCATTCTTTGTCAGGAGGCAGTTCACTCTCCTAATTAGTTTGAAACGGACTGTGTGTTGGTCCGTAACCGTAAAAGATTGTCTGTACTAGTTCCTTGGACTTATTTTTCAGTTGGATTTTTGGACCCCTGTTTAGGGTGAGTTACTTCGTGTGTGATATCTCTTATTGTACGTTGTATGAGGTTGTCACTATTTCTAGTTTTAGAGTAGAAGTTGAGTTTTGTGTTTATTTCGTTTATAGGGTGCCAGTGTTTGAGTTGTAGGTACTGAGCTCAATCCTATGCCAGTGTGTTGCTTGTGGTGTTAGAAATATATATATATACTACAGTCTTGAACGTTATTGTCAGATTGGCGATCATCGACGCCGTGTCATGCCGTTACGCATCACTGGTATCAGTTGGGATAAGCTGAGGTCTAACTTTATTTTTGCCGATGTTGGCAGTAGTGTGACGTCATTTGGTAGCAGTAGCAAGGTGCTTATGTGAATTATTAATTAATATATATCTACATATATTATATATATATATATATTCATCATTTTATCATTCTCATTGTACATACACATATATCAGTATCATACAATTAAATTCTTTTTTTTTGTTATTTAAACTATCCACATAGTTGGTTACTCTATGTATGACTGTGTATGAATGATGTTCTTGTCAGGTTGAACCCCGGGAACTTAATTGTGTACAGCTAGTTAACAACACAATAAAATCCTAAACCTGACATTATGCAGTGATCGTTTCGCTGAGGTACAATGTCATTTCTTTATTGTAGTTGCACTGAAGACAAATGTAGAGACCTTGTAGTTGACTTGCTTTCACAGGAAGCTAATGGAGAGAGAGAGAGAACAGTAGCAGAACCTCAGCTTTTTTAAGTAGTACAACAAGTGCAGCATTGTTCTGAAATCGCTGAATCTTTGCAATTTTTTCATTGGGTATAATTGCTATTATGGCGATACAGAAGTCAAGGCGAGAGAATGTGAAAGCTACAGCTAGCTAATTTGCTGATTTCGTCGTCAAATATGGTCGGATCTTGCCTAATTTCTGCAGCGGCAGATAAAGACCTTTGCAGAGCTGACTTATTAGTGGGTCGAAAGAAGACTTCAAGATTGTTAATTTCATGGACGAAAGAAATCAGGCAGTTTGTGATAAAAAGGGAATCTGTACTCTCAACTTTTGTGATGTTGTTTCAAGTGCCAATCAAAAATAGAAATTATTTCTGTTTAGTCTTCGTTTATCATGTGCTTATTTTCAGCCATCCATTAGCTTACTCTTGCTACAATACCACAGATTTTTGCTGCCAGATGCGACTCCACTAAAGCTCTAAGAAGTCTTATAACTGTAAGGCATCGGCGAAGAAATGATAGAATTTGCCGTTTGTCTGTATAACAACCATGAGTAGATATTTTACATAGTAAACAATACTGAGCCTAGATCCGATCCTTGAGTAAGCTTGTTGACACTGCCCCGTTAACAACTATACATTGGGTGCTTTCAGTCAGATATGATACAAGCCACTTTAGGAAGTTTCCTGCTAAATGACTTACTTCATAATTACGAAATCGACCACATAATAACGCTTTCCATGCTAAACTTGTCCGCAGCCTTTGATACGCTAGACCATGATATTATGATGGAGTTATTGGAACAGATGACGGCAAACTTTCATAATTTGCTAAATAGCTCCTTTGAAGAATCAGACGTTTTGATTTTTTTGTTGAACATTTGAGCTTCTGCTTCTCTAATCATGTAAAGATCCTAGTCAAATTAAGATGATTCCTACTAAGCCAAAGTGGAAAATAATCTGGCCATCAAAACTAATCTCAACCTCAAACTAAATTATTGATTTCTGGCCTATGTTGGAATTGTGAAGAAAGTCATTTAGAACCCTGACCACCACTGCTGTCTCTGTGTTACGGCATTTTCTAAATGCAGATTGAAATTCTTCCCAAGAGACAATACCGTTCAAGATGAGAAAGAATTTGCGTTTACATGATGCGCTCAAGATGCTTTGACAGGTAGAAAAGATTTGATACCAGACGATAGTTTTTTTATTGTTTTATTTTAGACATTCTGGGTCGAGATGTGATTTTTTTCTTCTTCTTCGTTCTCATCTTTATGTTGGAGCGTTCAGATGAATAGACCAATATATGAGTTGATATGCGCAGTGGTTTCCTAGTCAGTGAACTCTCCATATAGTTTGCTTTCTATTGGGGGTGATTTCTTTAATAAAGGCCTGGCAAGTACGTGCTTATATTACTGTGGTACTATGCCTGATATTATTGAAGATTTCAGTGTTAGTAATTGTTGGTATACGTTTTAAACATTTAAGGAGCAAGGAAGTTGGAATGGGGTCAACGTCACATGACTTTTTGGCATTTCGAAAATAAGACGACCTTATCTTCAGAGAAATACTGAAACTCACAAAAAGGAGATTTTTTAAAGATTGGAGAGCTATCAAGCTGTGATGAAGGGACGGCATGGCATTTTTTATATGCTCAATTTAGGCAATGAAAAATCTATCGAAAGAGTAAGGGGGATCAGATATTGGAATAGATGACTGTAAAAGTTCATTATTCGCTCCGCGAAACATTATGACGATGATCTTCACAAAGAAAATGAAGAATGGATAATGTATCCGAAAAAAATGTTTAATTATCTTTTGATACTTCTCATCTACACCGGGATTCAAACTCGAGACCTTTCGGTTCAAACACCAAATTACATAGCCATCACGTCTCTCTTTAACAGTGTTACTTCTTAAGGTTCGGTGTGTCAATAAAAAGAATAAATTGATATGAACCCCCTGATAACGAGAGAAGTATTAGCTAATTAATATTTTTCTCTACCTATGAAATGAATACAATCTTCAAAACATGGTACATCTGATCTTCCAGTTTCTTCACAGAAGTACTCTGTAATATAATAAACAATTACTAATTATTATCTTTCTAGATACAAGGAAAAGTTATGTTGAACTGTTGGGGGTGAGTGAGAGCACTTTAACATTTCAGGTTTGATAAAATAAACTTAAAAATGAAAAACTATGGAACAATTTTCCTTTTCTCTTTGCGTATATATTTGTGTGTATATTTGTGTGTATATATATATATATATTGTTATAAACCTGGTAATGACACAGATGGGGGTAGTGCTGTGTGTGTTCTTAGCTTTACCCAAATCGCCCCAGTCCAGCGCAGGACGCAGAACTGTGACCAGTGACAGTACACGCCAGTTCGGCAACGACCTGTGTGTAAATATTACGCACGCAAGTCACGGCGATTGTGATCATTCTGAGTGGTCAAGAACGTTCCATCCGATTCTAGAAGGCCAGTAGAGACACTATAAAAGAGCAAGTGTGTTTGAGTCAACACTTCACGACACTCCACGTTACCTCGCAATGTGACCAGTGCCAGGCGAAGTTAGAAACAGCACGGTGTGTGAAGTCAGGCGGAGCAAGACTAGGTTTTTGTAAAGACAGTGTAATATTGTTGCCAACTGTACAGTGTTGTAATGTATTTGAAATTAAATTGCTACTGTTACTTTGGAGCCCTCAGTTGTGAGGTTCTTTAAGTTCGTTGTGTCGTGTGGTGCAGTTTGAAGAGAGCCTGGATAGTAGGAGAGACGTAACAATATATATATATATTTAAAATACAAATTTACGTGATAGCATATTATGTAATTCTTTTCAAATGGTATTTACGTTAAAAATGTTAATTAATGTTTGATTGTTTTGATTTGATTTTGTCTCGGAATGGTGATTCCCCTCACACCTGAGATGAACAGTCCTCCCGTATAGCCTTGGCGAGAAACTCTGCTGTTAGGCGTAATGCCTTTAAGCTCCCATACAGGTCAAGTGACTCTGCTGACAAACTACCCCGCAGCTCTCGGAGCAGCGGACACTCTTGCAAGAGATGCGTCACTGTTTCCACCGACTCTCCACAGTGTCGGCAACGGGCATCAAAATTTGGTCGGAACCGGGCAAAATAAGCACCAACAGGGCAGTGCCTCGTTCTACACTGCGCAATGATAGATTGTTTTTAGCCTCCACCATGGATCGTCGCGGTCCGAGCGACGCAAATGCTGCCAGACTCCACGGGCTTTGTTGGAGCCATGCCAGAATTTCAACCACGTGTCATGTACCCACTCTCAGATTAATGTCGTAGCTTGGTTAAACGTACTTGGGGCTATGAAAGTGGGCATGGCCAGCAGTTCTTCTCGTGCTAGAGCATCAGCCGCCTCGTTACCCCCCACGCCGCAGTGCTAGGGCACCCACTGCATAAAGATGACAGCTCCAATAAATAGGCGGATGTTATTTGCGGCGCCTAATGCCTCTTCTACTAAAGGTGACTCGTCGGGCCACCTTGTCGGCTTCCGTGATACTTCTTTTGGCGCCTCGTACGCTCTGGCGCCCGATAGAGTATCATTTCCGCTCTTCCATGATCACGCTACTGGAAGATTATATCATTCTGCTTACATATAACTTTTTAAAAATATGACGTGATCATCTCTAAAATAAATTGCTGCTTTATTACTACGAAGTCAAAAATAGCTTAGAAATTTCCCGAGAAATAAAATCTAGTTTAAACTTTCACATTTTAACCGATGAGTATGAAGAAAGACAGGGTCGGTAAATTTTTTAAAAGGAATTTTATCTCAGGATCTTATAATATTTAGATATAATAGTATGTCTCCTGTTGTTTTTTTTAAAGTTTATATAATCAGAGTTTAATATATTGGACCAGAATCACACTCCAGAAGGAAAGAGAACATTTATCAAATATAACAGATAAAAGGGTATAGGTTTAGGGTTTGGGCTGCAAATTTTGCATTTTTTTTTGTTCTCTCAGTTAAAAAACATCATGTTTTAAAATATACAATAAAATGTTTGACTAACCTGGCACTTCATTCCATTTCAGCATTTCGATTTCTTTTTCTATCCATTTTAGTTTTTTTAAATGTTTGACTAAACAAAAAATAAAACGGTAATTAGATATTTTATATCATAAACTTATAGAATCCTATACTCTTAAGCGAGCAATTCTTGTATGTATGTATGTATGTATGCATGAATGCATGTATGTATATACTCTTAAAAGAGCAATTCTTGTATATATATATATATATATATATATATACACCATTATGGACATACTGTGGGAAGACCGAACTACAAATGATATGAATTTCTTATAGTCTGACAGTCACGCTTGGCAGGGCACTTTATTTAGTGAGCGTAACAGAGATGCTTCACAATAACGCGATGTTTTTAAGTCTCATAATGAAAAATACGTTATTTTACTTTGTTACAAGGTGCACGTTTTACTCTTAAACGTAGAGATTTTGCAAACTAAAGGCATAATGAATATAATAATTGCAATATTAAATGTCAGAAAGTAACCATTTTAGAAGTAACACTTTAAAGACTTTCTTCTAAGCCAACAGTTTTACGCAAATGATGCATTGTAAAACCACACGACGTGAGCTGTGATAGTCTATGTCTAGACTGTAGGAGGACTTTTCGTAATTACAAAAATATTCCCAAAATGATTTCGGGTACATATTTTTCCTTAACAAAGTATTCATCCGAGCGAGGCTCGGTCACCTGGTACTTTCATTTAACTATTATTATACAAAAATATCTTACTGTGATGTTCTTTAACTTGAATCAATAATCTCACCAGGTTTTCACCCACAGCATCAACTATTTGAAATTAAAACGTAATCTTTCTCTATATTTACAAATATAATTGAAATTTATTGTTTAATATAGGTTAAAAAAAAGAATAAAATGTTATACGTAAAACATTGTCAAAATGTGACATATATTTTTTTTTTCACAATTCTTTCAACATATTTAATCTAGACAGAATATTTTTGTAGAACAGATCAAGTTTGTATATAATAATATGCTTTTACTATGAAGCTACACTATGCAAACTTTGTGTTTCAAAACTGAAAAGCAACATGTAACCTTAAAACAGGACATGAATTTAAAAAAAAAGGGGTCCAATGCCTTTCCAAGAAATCTGACAGTGTATGTATACCTTTAAGGAAAAAAAGAATAACTACCTTATTGGTCCCGCAGTAAAGACTCTGGTTTTTAGAAATATTTTTAAAAAATATAATCAATTTAAAATTAAAATTTGTTTCGTCTTTACAAAAAAAAAAATATGTGAATATGGCTGAGCTGAAATTCCACTTCGATGTAAAAATATTTTTGCACCCTCTTATGTATACATTAACTGCTGGACAGTTAAGAGAACGAGATTATCGAAAACTCACTAGAAAGGCTCAAAATACATTTTAAAAGAATGCTTAAATAAATAGAATGAGAAATTATAGACCACCCTTATGTAAAAAATCGTATTTTTCTGTCTATCTCTCTGTCTCTGTCCTCTCTCTCTCTCTCTTCATGATTATAATTGTTACATGCTGCTTAATACTAATGATGCATTTAGCAATTAGTACCAGAACTTTGCTGATTCTTTTGGAGGTTTTCTATTTTATTAGTTTTAATCTCAATGATTTCTGTTTTCACTCTCAAATCCTTCACCTAAAAAAGAAAAAATTATATATATATATATTGAGAGAGAAAGAAAGAAAGAAAGATAGATAGATAGATAGATAGATAGATAGATAGATAGATAGATAGATAGATAGATATGAGACGTACAAAGATAAGTTTAGCACTGGAGCCTAATAAATACATAAATAAATAGTACCTGCAGAGAACAGTGTCACGAGTCGATACTGTGACCTAATTCAATTTGGTTATAGAATCCGGGTTTGGGTCATAAAAGTCCAGAGCAAAAACGTTAATTATAATAATCCAATTAGGGAAAGAGCTGAAGGAGAAAATAGCATACTTCAGTTTCTTGAAGGTCTGAGTGAATAAGATATTTAGGAGAAAACAATTTCTATGATTCTGGAAAGTGGGAAGCGTGGTCGAGAGGCCAAGTGCTTGGCTACCTAGAAGGGGGCTCGAGGTTCGACACCCGACTCGGGCAGAGTTGTGTTTACTGAGCGCCTAAAGGCAACACGGAAAACCAACTCCTAGATACCCCCTCCCCCCCCCACTGGTCCACAAATGAGATATACTATAAGCATGAAAGTAGCGCTATGTAAAAGCTATAATAATAATAATAATAATAATCTTTATTGTCCGTATGGAAATTTGTCTTATAATCTGTGCATTACACCAAACAAAAAACATTATAACTATAATAATAATAATAATAAAGTACACTGTAATGGTTATTGCTTAGTCACGGTCTTGTGTTATAATGAGTTTAAATATTTTCCGATCCGTTAGTTGAAGTCGTTGTTATATCTTTATGTTGTTTAAATGATAAGTTATATCCGTTTAATTTATTCTAGTAGAAAGTTTAATATTATTAAGAGACTTTAAGTCAAGTCAGCATTGAATTAAAAGTAGAAGTTTGAAGAAGTTTAATAAAAAATGTTAGAAAAGAACACATATGTTTCTCCATAAGTTATCCATAAATCTCCGACAAAATAATTCTGTTTGAACCACAATTAATATAAGAAGAAATATCAAGCAATAAGGGAATAGAAATTGTCACAAACAGTAATGATTTTTCAAGGAAAAAAAATTGACCTGAACTCATTTTGGAAACATTTTTACAAAAATGAGAATGAACTATGGTGACACCATTTCCGTAACTAAGTCTTGTATGTTCTGTTAGCTCTAATTGTCATGTACTTTGAATAAAAAAGTATTTTTAAGTCCCCTTACTGTCTAGAAAAACCGCTGCTCACGTCGAGTCGTTTTCTTTTGCAGCTTTTGTGTAAAACCATTGTCCTATTATTGGCGTGGAAGAAAGTCTTTGCAGTATAACTTCTCAAATGGTTACGTTCTGACTTTTAATATACCTGTTAAGGAATGGAATCTAGGAACATTGAACCACAATTTTATATTTCGCAGTATTCACAATGGCATTTTTGCAAAACTTTTTAGCTTCGTAAAGTATATAATGATGCTAAATCTCTAGGTTACATGTTATATTGTGGAGTTCGTAACAAAGTAAAAGATTGCACTTTTCCCTGAACGCCTTAAAATCCGTGTTCTAAAGAAGGTTTTATAATATCCATTCGGACATAAAAAGGAGCATTATGTAAATGTAAAATTTATTTTAGAGTTTGGATTAATATTTTTAAAACGGTGCCTCTACATGGACTTACATGGGGCGTACCAAGCACTCTGTAAGACACAAGAAATAAACAGTCGAGTGATAAATGTTGATATTACACAAGACAACGAGGTTCGCCAATATATGGAACAGATGAAGAGGCTATCCTAAGACCTTGTTGTTCTATGTATTTGTGATGTCCTGTTCATTAAACACCTGTCTTCACTGATTTGCATTCGTTAAGTTGTTGTTTTTTGTACAATATTTTAATAATTTAGTATAAAAAATATTATAAAATATTACAGAAATTTTTCTATTAAAACCGTAGACAAATTGGTAACCTTCAAAATTGTCCATCATTCCTTAAACCATTAAAAAGGATCTATAGCAGCTGTTCTCATCCATTTCGTTGCCGCGACCCCCTTAAACTATTCCCCACTAGACAGCAACCCCCAACCGTATTTTTTCGTTTTCCATCATAGGCCTAAGTACATGAAAATTTGATAATGTTATAAATTCGTTACCGTTATGTCTATATCTGATTTGTTTGATGTAGTTTTAGTGGTAGAAGTTGTACACGGAAAAAGCTTTATGTCATTGTAATGAGTGTCAAATCAAATAAATGTCTTTTATAATTAAATTGCTAAAAAAAAGTTTATTTTATGAATTGCATTTATTAACTTTACTATTCCGTATTCACCATATTCATGTGCATACTTTTGTGACAATTTGATAAGTATGGCGAAAGATGGGGTCAACTACATCGTTACACATTTGTAAATACGCCAACGTTGGTTGGATTCTTGTGGGAGTCTTTGTAAGAGCACGATGAATGTCACATCTTCAGCATCAAGTCCACTTCTTTTTGTAGACTTGATAACTAACAGGCTGGAAAACCCTGCTTCGCAAAAATATACGCCTACTGTTAGAAATGGATAAAGAAGCAAGCGAAACGCAATCTCAAAATGGGATATGACTGCAAAAACGTGATCCAGAATTGTGTAACTGACATTGAAAAACAATAATTTTTAGCTGCATTGATTTTGATAAGCTCAATAAACTCTTTCTGTCTCCGGAATATCTTCAACTTTGACCTCTAGAAAGTGTAAACAATAAACATGATGTTTTCTACATATGGAAGTTTGGTCTGTCAGATTCAATACACCTTTTTCCTAACAGAAAGCAGATAAAGTTGGCAATATATAATTTTTATTTTCATCCAGTTTTGTTTCCCAAAGTTGAAATTTCATTTGGACGAACGGATCTTTTCAGACAAATCAAGGCATCATGTATTTGATTATTCCATTGAAATCTTTAATTATTTAAGGTGACAAAGATGTCTACCAGATCGGCTATTTTCTGTATTTTTCTTTCTAAAAAAAATTCTTCACGAAGATTAAAAAAAACATTTTTTATAACCTTGCCTCGCGACAATCACTTCTTATCGGTGTGAAATAGCAGAACACGTTGAAGCCATCAGACTCAGTATAAAGCAGTAACTATCGATGAAAAAAGACATGTCTACCCTCAAACAGTGATGTTACACTCACTAACTTTAATTGCTATCTTTATACTCTAGAAAAATAACCTTCTTAAATATGTCACCCTAATTTTTTATTAAATCTTTGTTTGACGACGGTTTCATTTATAATGACATGAGCTATACGAGTAATGCCCCTTTGTTTTGTTATATCAAATGAAAATGTATACCATCTATGGTACCAACTACGCTTGTTACAAAAAAAAATAATAAAAAAATTCAGATGATAAATAGATAAAAAGTTTTTTAAACTCAAATTTCAGATGGTCTTAGGCGACCCCTGACAAATGGTCATTCGACCCCCGAAGGGGTTGCAACCCACAGGTTGAGAACCCCTGATCTATTGTCTTGTAATATTTTTAGTTAGTCTTCACTAAAACTCACACCAATACTTAAAAAGGGGACTAATTCAGCTTATATCACCACTTCAGTCAAGTACAATTTATTTCCCTTTTTAAGATATCAAAACAAAATATTTAATTACCAATAGTTAATAACTAATCGGTTGATTTTATGTTTCTTGTTTCTTTTGTTGTCTGGTAAAAGAAATAATTGTGTATATTTTCAGCTTGATCCGAGATTGGGTGTCGGAGAAATAACGTGTACTAACTTTTTAACAAACATATTTTTTTCTTTTCGCTAGTTTCAGTGTGTCTATGAAAATTATACAACAAGTCTTATTTTAAAGATGCCAAAAAAGTCATTGGGAACCACTAACAATGTTAAATCTGTGCGATTAGAAATATTAGTACCAATTGTTTTTTAAGCACAATTTCATGCTTTTAGCTTTCTTATTACACTATAATCCTAACACTTGTCTGGACCGGTTGGAAAGAAATAAGAGAAATAATTCTTTTATTTAAGAAAAAAAAGGTGAACGACCAGGATTCGATCTCATAAGCTCAAGCTTCTACAGCTTCATTAAGGCAATACACTAATCAGTCAAGTACAATTTCTTTCTCTTGTTCGAGATACCAGACAAAATAATCGATTACTGATAGTAATTTACTAATTGATTAATTTTATTTTTATTGATTAAATTAAATCGAAATTAAATCTGGGAGACGTAACGTGTAAAAACATTTTACCAGAGAGACAGATAAACAGACAGAATGAATTAATATATGAATTAATATATGCTTTGAAAAACATATACTCTTTCACGTGGTTTCTATTCGGTCATCAGTAGTGTTATAATATAAATCACAGCATGACGCTGAGCCTCTTTTATTCTGGCGACCATGTAAAACCAATATATAATGTATTAAATGTATATATCTAACCTTTATATCTTGTGCCTCTTTATTATTTTTAAATTCTGTAGACCAAGATTGAATCTTAGTTTCTAGTTTTGATATACAACTACTGGCAGCATGGAGTTCTATCATTAGTTCTTCTTTAAAATTCAAATGCTTTCCATCTAAGTCTTGCACAGATTCAAGTGTTTTTTCTGTTTTTTCCATCAAGCTTGTATGAATTTTTTCTTGATGTTTGAGTTTTTGTTGCATTTTTTTCAATCGTCTTTTTTGTAATTTAAAATTAGAACTTAACGAGTCGAATTTGTCTAACAAACTTTGGTAATCCAAACCTGAAACAAGGGATAAAATTATTTACGAAATCAATTCTTTTTTAATGTATAAAGTAAACTAAACATTCCATTTTTTTAATGCAAATTATGCTTCCTATCAAATTCCGACTATTTTGAATGAAACAAGTGTAAGCTAATAGATGAATATTGTTGACTGTTAACTTTAATACGTTTGGAAGTTTAGGGTCAGTTAAGAAAAAATCTATGTCTCTAAAAAATGTTTAAAGTTTAAAATGATCAGAAGACTTTTTTTTCAAGTATATTAGAAAATTATGTTGAGGGAGCATTGTAATGCGGGCCATTTTATTGATGGATTTAAGAGTGTTCTGGGGAAAATAATCAATTGTACCAGCTATTTAAACCACAACGTATCACGGGCAAGAGCTAGTGTATCATATTTACCATTAGTCAAAACATCAAAGTCAACCTTTTTCGGTGTGTCGTCAACTTTTTCTAAAGAATGAGCTCGTTGAGCAATCTTTTCAATTTCACTTCCTTAAAAAGCAAATTAAAAAAAAAACAGAAATATTTAATTTTGTTTTATTTGCTACATTCTCTCTCTCTCTCACTGTCTCCCAATCTGCAGCCATGTATTTTCTGTTTGTATTTAATTTAATTACTCCCCTGCCATTTCGATCTCCGTTTCTCTCTTACTTTCTCTAATACTTTTTTTTTTATTTCTGATAAATTCTCTCTCATAACGTTATATTTATTTTTCCATTGAAATGAGTTTTGGAAATCTAGGAATACAATTTTAAAATAAAATTAATTACATTGAAGAATGTTTCTCGTAACCTTTAAATATTATTTCTTTTTTTCTTCTCTCTCTCTCCTTAAATCATCGAATAATATCTTTTCGTGTTTTAATTTTGCTTTCGCTAAACACATATTTAACAAGATAACATATGTAATTAAACAGTTTACTTACCAGCTGATATTAAATATGTTTTTAATATTTCTGAGGTCCTACAACATATAAATTCTTTAATTTCCATATAACTGACATTATCTTTGTCTTCAATCCACAATTCACATTTTTTCTTGATCTAATTTAGATAAATATTATTACAAAAATCAGTTAATTTTGATTTAACTACCAATGTATTTTATTTTTATTCCTCAAAATCGAGAAAGAGAATATTACTGATTTAATCACTTTTGAATTATTTGATTGTATCTCTATACGTGAAGTATGTTTACAATTATTCAATTTGTTCATTTTTTTGTTCAATTAATATCTTGTAGGATTATACTTGCGAAATGTTGTACTTTTTTGAACAAAATTTACAGTATCTATAGAACTCGTGTTATTGATAATGATCCTGAAATCTGAAAAACTATCATGAGCATCTCCGAAGTCGATATTTTTTTCTAATCAAATAGTTTATTTTGATATGACAAAATGAAAAACAAAACTATATATTTGCAAGAAAAAGCATACAAATATAAATTGTTAATTATAATATTACTCATTTCACAGTTGTCAAGATGAAAATGTTAATCTTTAAAAAAAAGGGGACAATAATGGCAGTTAAACACTGTCAGTTAAAATTTATAACAAAAAAATATTAACAAATAGTTGACCTGCGCCGTAGCATACGACGCAATTTGCCGGAAGTATTTATGTAGGCAGCGTATTGTGGAGCAGAGTGTATGACTGTGAGTAAGATCGACAGGGCGTCGCCATAGTTATCCCGATGTTCGCAAACAAAGCTTACAGCCATCTTGCGAAGTTCGAGAGCAACGGTTTCGTCGATGACATTTTTTCATAAATATTCGACTTATAGAAATAAAATGTTGCTTGATGTAGGAATTTCCACTACATTGAAAGACCTGTCGACTCCACAAAATATATTTGAAGCGGTGGCCATGGTTAGGAAACGAAGCGCAAAATCAAAAAAAAGCTACAGAAAAATATGCAACTATTTAAATGACACCAGATATTGACGTATGTAAAAAATGCACACATTTATTTAAAAGATCAACGTGAATTTCGCTCTATTCAGAGCCGTGATGGGTACAGACATATTTAGACCTCATAACATAGAATTTTAAACCAAAAGACCAAAAGTTAAAGTATTGACAGGAATAAAACACCAAGAGGTTTGCTAATGTAAAACATGCACACCAAAAGTATCAAACACAAACATTTTTTTTAAAATAAACATTCAATTATCTTGTTTTTATTTTGTTGTATAACATTAAATATTACATGACAAATACGTTTTAAATAGAATTCATCCTTTATGTAGCTAATGGCTTAATGTTAGAGCGATAAATGATCTTTGTACAAAATGCAACATTTTTACCGTTCCCATTCCCCTATCCCCCCTCTCAAGAAAGTCATGGTTAAGTGCTTATATAAATCTACTCAAAGTAAATAAAATTCTAGTGTGGTGATGCAGCTGACTCGTCAACATATAAAAGACAGCAGTCTTGGCTACAATACTGGATCTAGATGTGTGGAATAGAAGATTTTAGTTTGGTGATAGGCTTATATTGCCAGACTTAGAAGATAGTGCGCAGCAAAATTCCTGAAGATTTTTTAATTGTTAAAACTCTTTAATGAATACAAGCGGACAACATGATAACATGCGTGTACAATATATAGTTTTTCTAGACTTCTACACCAAACTTTAATTTTAAGTATACCACTTTTGAAACATTATGACAGTCAAACCAGAGGTTTCCCTCTATAACCAATGAGCTAGCAATTCGCTTAAGAAAGATATACATTAAATTTTAAGTAAAATCGTAGATCAGTGACCAGAATTTTATTTCACTCCCAATGGAATTTTGCAAGCTGATAAGAGGAATTCTAAAAATAAATTTGAATTTAGATTTATGTTGTTTTTTTCTTGTTAAATCCATTATACTAGCAGAATTAAGCTTACCGGTAGACCTGGCTGCCGACTTTTTATAACAGTTAAAAAACAGTAAGGGTAAAGCATTTAGAGTTAAACCATCTAATATTCATGTACCTACCAAGTCAATATTTTCAAATATTTTCTGAAGGAATACCTTTACTTTGTCTAAATCCTGGACTTTTGAAACTATGTCTGCAACTTCCGTGTAAGACTTCATCTGGGGAGAAATATATATTTAGAATACAAAAATTAATATTGAACATAAATTTGCTTAATTACTCTAAAATAAGGAGATTTGATTGTTACGTCCAAATAGAATATAGTGTAACCACGAGATAGTATGTCGTGGATGACGTTAAAAATAGAAAGTAACAGGTGTATTTTTTATAGTAATTTGTAATTTGTTTATATTGTTTAAGAAATTATAGAAGCCCACGGCGGTGAACGATTTTTTTCTGCATTAGAATTGGCAAAACATGTAGGTTTAAACTAGGTTTTTGAAGTCATGTTGTATATTATGCTCCTCCATGATCTTCGAAATCAAAGACTGTGGCTATTGTTTATGTTTTTTACTCATTCAAGCTCCACTTTCATGGGGCTACAAAATGAAACCCGAAGAGCTGAAATCATTATAAAGTACAGCATTTTAAAAGAAAATAATACTAATGTTTATTTTTTAAAATTAATTCACCTTAAATTAGTGAAATGTAAAGCTGCATAGAAAAGTTATTAAGAAAAAAAAATGTGTATAATAACTTACTTTAGAAGAATATGTAACACAGTTCGCCTGTCAGTGAAGACTTCAACACTTAATCATGACCAATAACTACTTACGAAGATATGTAACACTATTATAGTATTATCTATTTATATATACGTTGAGAATTATGTGTTAACTGTCTTTATCTATATAGCTCCTAAATGATATCACCTTTATCCGCCCTCTAGTAGATACTATCTCACAAAGATTATCTTGTTTGTCTGCATCCTAGTAAATTACACAAAGCATATCACCTTCACCTACCACTTAGACCGCTGTACGTTGGGGCGCCATACATGATATGTCAACCTTCTTTCTCCATTCCTCTCTGCTTTGGATAGAATGTCATTCAAATACATGCCTGTCCATTCTTTGCTGTTGTTTTGCCATCGTTTTTTTATGTCTTCTTCTTTTTCGTGGTTCTGTTCCCTTAAGGAAGGTTTTTTCGAGCCCTAAGAACCTTGTGATGTGGGAATAGAGTTTGAGTTTTTTTGACAGTGGTTAACAAGTCATAGTGAGTTCCAGTGGCGTCACTAGGGTGGGTGTCACCCCCCCCCCCCCCAGCGTTCCACTTATTCTTCCCAATTAAAAACTATCCTTGTTTAGTTCTTTTTCGCGCAATAAAACAGTTCGTTAGATTGCTGCTACACAACTTTTAAATGAGTATCGATTATATTTTTTTCTCTGACATATTATCGTTAATTATTACATATATTAACATCTACGATTTTTAGATTAGAAACAAGTAAACATTAAACAGCTCTTAGTTGAAAATTTGTAACATTATAGTGGTAGTTTCCTGAGGACGACTATTGAAAAAAAAATGAAACTTAATGAAAAAGTTATTGATCGGTACAAAAACTTAAAAGGAAAATATTTTTTCAACATTTAAAAGTGTACAATAACTTTAGAAAATAAAAAATCAAATTTCCTTTTCAGGATTTCAAATTTCAAAACTTATAAAAAACTTTAGTCTCAATATATTTTGCGACTTCGTTTTCAATGAACATAATTGCTTGATTTGAAATTCGATTTTCAAAAGTTGTTAACTAACTTTAGTTTTGAAAAGCTTCTTATCACATGTCGCCACGTAAAAATGCATTTGGCAAGTAAAAGTTAAAGGTTTAATTCAAAGGCTGGTAGAGATTCGTTGACGTCCTTCCAAACTTTGCTGCATTCTAGTGTTCTAGTTTTTGTATTTCTGTTCACATATCTTGTCGTCTAGCCCAGTATAAAAGAGATTGGTGCACTCAGTATTAGCCTCTTGTTCTCTAATTAAATAGTGAATCCGGAATCTTAAGGTTAATTTACTTTTGTTGCAATTACATGCTAGTTTGATTTAACAAAACATAATAACATTTTGAGCTAGTTTGTCACACATTTCATAGAGTAAATGATTGTCAATGATTAACACTTTAATTTGAAGGTACTTTTGTGCTGTGTTGACTTTTTCCCCAATACGTCTGCCAACAAGAAGGCATAGCGATGAAAGGTTTGCATGTATTCACAGACAGCTGGCAATCGTCTTTGCGCTGCGCCTCTAACAGCAACACGATGAGCACACCAGCGAGCTGTTCATAGGAAACTCTAACATCCATTCAAGTTTCTTTTCTGTCCTTCATTTATTACTTCCTGCACTTCTTCATGAATCCTTGACATTGTAGCTGCATTACCATGTCCTTGAGCTCATCATGTCAATACGTTAAGCCTATCTCTTAGCAGGCGTTTTATTTGATCAGAACTGATACCATCAGCTTTTGGTCCACTTAAAGAGGAATACCTTACAATATTTCAATGATTTGAACATGACCATTGCTACTGTTAATATATCTTACAACTTTAGAGATCTATGTTAGGTGTGGTGTAATGCAAGATACCCGAGTACCTTGCAACATTTATGTCTCTGATAAGTATATCCCTTAAGTGGTTTGCTAAAACATTTATAAACTCTCTGAGTTTTGGTACAAGCTTGGAAAGTAACTTTTTTTTTTGCATCGCTGCATTGCAATCTTATAAGTTATTATTTTAGTAATAGCTCATATTTGGATAACATTTCCACAATCCCAAGAAAACAATTCCATTATTCAATGAAAAGTCTTCTTCAATTCGCCACCAAATACCAACTTTTGCTTTGCTAAAAACAATGCGATAGTAAGCAATCTATACGTGCAAGATGTTCCTCTGTTTTTCCATCTATACTTCAATCACAGAATGACTTCCCTGTCAATGTTTTGAAGCTAAAGTCCGGCTGCCAAAATGTTCCAAATTTGAAAACCTGATAAATGTTCTTCAGTCTTCTCGTAAGTTTCTCATTGTGGACATGCCCACTGTTTATCAAAGAAACAAGAAAATCTTGCTATTTATTTTTTCCCCATTAAGAAAAGGTTTATTCAACCATTCTGATGCTTTGTGATCTTCCTTTTGTCACATTTTAAAGTTGGTATTTTTTGTGTGGAAAAGTGCCTTTTATCCACTTGGGTGTCACCCCCTATCGGGTGTCAACCGGTGCGGACCACACCCCCTTAGTGACGCCACTGGTGAGGTCCAACTGCTGTATTAATCCTGTGTCTAATCTCTTCATTCATGATACGGTCATGGCACCTAGGATCTTTCCATAGCATCTTAGAATCCTTTTGTCGAAATATGTAGTCAGCGTCCATGATTCGCAATCAAATAAGAATGTGACAGCGACCAGTATCATATTATCGATAAAGAGAGATGTTCAGATGATATACTATCACAAATATAGGATGTTTATGAAATCACACCATCCCCCCTCCCCGATAAATAACATCGACCCTAATAGTTTCGAGCTCTAACTTACATACAAAAAACAAGATTACAAAGAGAGTTTGTTATCACATAAACTCAGAGGCGGCCTCCGTTGAAGTCGGATCCGCCTATTTGCAAGGAATATTCAAGACGTGATTTGTTTTGATTGTCAAATGTAATGATGTTTCAAAGATTCATTTGGCGTTGTAAAAAAAAGTTGTTTTTTCTGTAAAAATTCCATTATGTCACAATGAGGTAATTAGACAAAAAATGTATATATATATATAATATCATACATTTCCTGGAATAATGTCTATACTTTTTTATGCATGCATCTTTAACCACTCCTTTCCATTCACAAAGTAGAAATTGTTGTGCTTATCAAAGAAATGTTCATCTTTCATTTAGTATTAAATATTATTGTTACTTAGAGACTATCCATCTATTTATCTATCTTTTAACTATATATTACTTATCTACAAATTTCTTAATGGATAATAAAGATTGTTATTATTATTATTATTATTATTATTATCTATTTGTCCATACCTTCTATCTATCTATCTATCTATCTATCTATCTATCTATCTATCTATTTATCTGTCTAAACTTTCTCTCACTCTCTCTGTACATACACACACAAAATATGCCTCTCTTATTCACTAAGTGTCTATCGGCTGTCATTGTTGACTCTTTTGAAATTGTTGGTGAATACGTGTGGGGCGAGGTGAAGGGCGGAGCTAACTGTTGCTTGTGAACATTGACCACGGGGTGGTAATTGCGTACGGGCGACTGTGAGTGTCTTTAAATCACAAAGTGGTTATCTTGCTTAGTAGAGCTTTGCTTCCTTGCGGTGTTACCGTTTCCGAGGTCATTGGTTCAAACCTTGGTCGGCGCAAACCTTAATATTCGTCACATTTATATCACAATTTTCTCTCATAAAAATTTTGTCCCTGGTGCTGCCTTTAATAAATTTTTAACATGTATGTGACATTTATTTGTTTTAGCAATTAGCTTCACATTAATCTTTTTCACTTAGGGGCTGGGTTTGAAATAAAAACAACAACTTAACTTCCCATAACTACTTTACACTAAAAACCCAAGCCCTAACCCTTGTTTCAGCTTTTTGAATATTTTCTCGACATTTATGTGTAGTGTTAAGAGATTGATTCTTCCAGGCTAAGTATAATATGTGTACATATAGATTTGCGCGCAGTAGCTTTTCAAAAATTAAATATTTTATGCCTAAATACCAATAGTTAATGACTCCAAAATAAAATTCCCTATATGTCTTTTTGACAATAAGACTTTAGAAGATCTTACTATATACACAAAACACGATTATTATTACTCTTATAAAATTATAAAGTTTTTCAATAAGATTATGTCCTATTCATATGATAAACTAGCTGTAAGTATTCATTACAGATTGTTAAAGAGTGTATTTAGGTAACACGATTCATGTACCATGATTAATGATACTTGGAAGGATTGAACTATTTTACACATTTCTACTAACATTATGAAATTAGTAATTTGCCTTAGTGTCACTTAATTTATTTTATTAGATTTTGTTTTTGTTTTTGTAATTAATGTTTCAGTGTCCTGCGTATAAAAACTAATTTACATGTTTTGCTTCTTGTGCCATAATGAGAAGCTAAGTATTTTTGAATAATTGTGAAGACTGGAGTAAGTTCCATTAAGAGATTATATAAGGTCATGTAAGGTGTTTAGTTGCCATTTGCTCATGAGTTACCAGCTTGGCCACTGGACCTTGATGTGTGGTGTGTGAACTGTAAATATTTTTTTCTGTTTGTCACTGGTCGTGTGAGCAGGTGCCCTGCTCACGAGATCATTGGGCTAAAAAGTATATTTAATCATTATTGTATTATATATTTTTGATTAATTAGTAGATATAGCCTCCAGTGATTTCCAGGAAGTATTTTTTGACCCTGATGTTTTTCACCAAGGGTTTTTTCAAAACGTAACCTATTTCCAAACCTTATTTTTGTGATAAGATCAAATTTGTTTTGAATCATCCGATTGGCTTTCCCGAACCAATGACTTTAAGTGAGTTTCCATGAAGAATCTAGCTCAATACGACTTATTTCGGCTAACATTAGTTATGTATTGACCTGATGCCTGTGATCTTAGAAGTAGTTGTTTTTTCTGACTCTTTAAGTATCATACAATGTAGAGACTCTCAAAACTTTTAGGTCTGATATGAAAAAGCTGTATGTTTAATCCCGAAACAATAAATATTTCTGCTTATAAAAAAACTAGCAGTACACATCTCTACGCTCATTGATCTGTTTCCTGGCTTTATATTGTTTATTATTGCCAGAACACCCATTCTTTATTCTTTTTTCGTTTGAATTTTAATAAACGCCCTCATTTTAAGATCAACCCAACATACTTTTTAGCCCGTGAATTAGTGTGTCTCTTTCATTGAAATTTTACGGCCCGCTCTTTTCTTCTCTCTCTCTCTCTCTCTGCAACCCCTGCAATGTAATTTCTCCGTCATAGAATTTCGACTTGATTTGGAAAGATCCGCTTCATAATGCGCTAGAGTATTATTTTAGTAGCTCTTTTACTTATCACTCCCCCCCCCCCCAGCCAAGAACTTCATCCAATCCACAATTTGTACAAAGATTTCTCTCTGTACTGTCAATGAACATCAATCTTGGTAGTAGCACTCAAAGACTGTCATTAACTTCTTACCAACAAGACTGACAAAGATGTCGACAACAATGTCCAGGGCAATACCAGCAACCATAGTATCAACTCAACGATGAAATAGGTAAAACCAACACTCAAACCCTATAAAAAAAAAACAAGACCACAAAAAGCACAGCTTGTCTATCAAGTACAAGATGGCGAAGGGCAGCCCAAAGTAAGAGTATTCATTAGACGTCACATCAAATACTGATAACGCGACAAGGAAAAAATATACTACACAAAATGTATTCGCCACAATTTACTTTAGAAGAAAGAAGTACTTTTGAGCCTGTCCTTAGGAGTACATTTTTAATATACTAGTAAACTCTATACAAATTAACTGCTCACCAAGATGTTCTAGAATCTGAGCCAACGGGTAACTTGCTACGCCACTGATAAGAAACACTAATGTCAAGACGACAAAAATATAAACTTAAGTTGAAATACAAAGAGGCTTAAGTTTTAAGTTTTAAACAATGTTGACAGCATTTGTTTTACTGAACGTATTGTTACGTTCTCTCTCCTACTCAGGCCTTCTGCAAACACTGCTAAACACAACACAACACATCAACACATCAAGAACTTGACAACAAGGCTCCAAATAATCTGGTACTTTAATTAGGGTCAAATAAAACAGCCAATATGACACAATTGGCAACACAATCAACTACTACCACGCTAGACTGTATATCACTGTACTGAACTCATAAACTCTACTGTCTCTTCCTGGACTCGTACGTTTCACTGGAGGACTGCACCAGGACCGACTTCATGGCTGACTAACAGTCCCGGTCTCAACGCTCTCCGGTCTTGAACTGCCGCTTTCTTACACACTGTGTCTCTGGTCTGCGCAGGCTTATGATCAGATGACCATAACACGGGCGCTATTTACGGGCAAAGTTCATGCCAGTACTGCCTCTTGCCTTTCAATATAGCACGCTAAACTGTATTACTGGCCTGTGTCACATATGTCAGCTGATCACACACAGTAAGCCCTTTTGCGTCGCGAATAGGATTATATCAGTATGGATATAAAATTGCCTTCAACAAGTGAACATGTTCTGTTGTGTGTGTAGTCAGCTCTGAGTTGCAGCCAAAGTAGGTTTCCAAGCTATTGAAAAAGCAGTATATGACATTTCGATTAAAGTTCCTGCGGTGGAATATGCCCGCCGATCGGTCAGTTTACACTTCCCGATGGGGGTGATGGTCTGTGACTACTAGGGGGAAAGTCTTAGGTCCACAACGCGATAAATAATTTGTTGGTGTTGTATATGCACGCTGAACCAAAGCTTAACGATTTCGAGAAAGAAACTAATATTTAATAAAGAATAACTAAGAAAAAAAAATACAATCGATGAGGAGGGGGGATGTACTAAATTATTTAAAATAAACTTGTGACAGGTTAGCGAAAATGAAATGTGTTTGGCGCGTTTAATGTCTAGGGGATGATTATTTTTAAAGCTAACACACACCAACCCGTCAGCATATAGATCGAGAGCAGGCACGCAACGTGACAAGCAATGAAAGAAAGATACAAAGTTAAAAATGAAGAATATTTATTTAAATAAATATTTACATAGAAGAATAAAAAGGGGGAGGGTTTGCATCTATCTCTAATCAATACTATATTTAATCATCACTGTTGCACTTAATAAGAGAGTATGTCACTTTGTCTTCTGAACTTAGCTGGTTGTCCTGTTGATGTCGCAGCTGGCTGTGTTCTAGCTTGAGGATCTGCAGCTGGAGGGGGCGCTCTAGTGGGTATAGGGACGCCGGGGATACAGTTCTTGTGGAGTCTCAATCCAAAGTTCTAATATCTGTAGTGGGAACAGTAGGGCGGGTGGCCGGCTACCGTGAGCACAATGGTACTGCGGGCAGAGCGGATCTGCCTTGGGCAGTGTAGTTAACAGGATACGTCCAGTGAGTTGCGGAGGGTTTGGCGTAGCTATGACGTCTCGCACAGACTCTGGGTCTATAGGGACGTCGCGCCTAATAAGTTGACAGGTGGGCTGTCGAATAGGCGGGAAAATAGATCCGATAGCGCCAAGTAGTAGAGTTGAGTAGATCCACGTAGGCAGTAGATGATACTCAATAGCAAGTAGGCAATAGTGCAGTGCCGAATAGCACTAAGTACGAAGGCAATAGGCAGTTGACTAGGCAGACAATGCCAAATAAATAGGCAGGTGAGTGATCCGATAAATAGGCAAGTGCAGTGCTGAATAGCACTAAGCACAAAGGCAGACACCTGAGGGAGGCTACGGATAAATAAAGACAAGTTAGGACATGTATCTCATGCATCTTATCGATGCCCTTGACTGAGGTGCATTCGTCAGATTGGTAAATTGCTTTTGAGCACAATGGTTAGTGGCCCTGGTATTAAATGCCAACAAAATACATATTCTGAGGTATCTACAGTGCATTTTTTTAATTAAAAAGCCTTATTTCAATAACCTAGTGTTGTATTTTAACTGACGTAGAATCTCCAGCACCGTTCGGCGCATTTGCAGTCAAGCTGTTTCCAAAAAAATCTGTCACTGGTAATGTCTGAAGCTTCTTCCCACCTGCTTTGAGGACCTCCATGAAAGTGTGGCGCTAAGTTGTACTAGGATGTCATCGCAACTCTTATTATGCCTAATTCATTTTGTCGGAGAACATAGCAAACCTCAGGCGACGCTCTGTCATAATCTTACTAAGGGGTCGATTTTGAGTTCGGCATAGGATTTCCTTGATTTAGACCCTATCTCTATAACTGACTCCTAAAAACCGTCTTTGTGGAGCCACATTTAGTCTTTTTAAATTTCGGCAGATGACTATTAAATGCACGTTATTAATGGAGCCTCTCCACTGTTAGAAATGTGTAACCTCTCTTGAATATGTTCTTGAAATTAGGTGACTGTAGTTTGCTTTAGATTTTATATCGAAAAGGGATGTTTTATAGTCAAAATCATCTGTTGGGGGTGTTAAACTAAAAAATCTCAGGACTTTTGTGTTTTTTTTTTATTATTCGAAACCCAATTTAGCTACGATCATAGAATTTGGTAACTAGAATAATATTGAAGATAGAGGTTTTCCAACTGTTTTAAACTCAAAACCATCTGGAGGAGAGGAGTTTAAACTCAAAACCCTCAATTGGCTTGGCTACGCTCAAATTTTAGTGTGTAATTTGCTTTTTTTATATTGAAGAGGTATTTTTTTAGCATCAAACCATTCTGAAGGGGAATTTAAACTCAAAACCCCTTTAGGCAACGCTCATAGCATTTGGAGTGCGTAATTTACTTTTTTTTTTTTTTACATTAAAGATGTATTTTTAGCTTCAAATTCCGCTGGCGGGGGGTTTAAACCAAGAACCCTTTTTGGCAACATAGATTATATATATCCCCTTCGTACACGGTGTGTACATATGTACACATAACTTTAAAACGATTTTTTTTTCACATGAAAAGTTGTGGACAAGTTTTTTAAACACCGGAAATAAATTTATCGACCTCTTCTTTGTTTATTATACACCGTATTTTACACAGAAAGGAAGCGAATATTTTTTAATTTCAACTTGAATCCAGTTCAAAATGCCATCATGATGGTCACTTGTTTTAATCCTGCACAATTCCATCGCCCTGCTGTGTCCTGCAGGGTTTTGTACTAAGATGTAATATTACTACTTAGAATACCATGTCTCCCCCCAGAGGCAATCTACTGTTGAGGACTTATATTACAATGGATCACTGCCTTCGTTCTGTATGGGCTTCGAAGTGTCGTCTTAAATGTCACCTGTTCAAACCCTGCCAATGACTGTCCCCTGCTGGCCTGCAGGAGGTTTGTGCCAGGATGTATTAATATTTAATTATGTCTTCACCCAGAAGCATTCTACTGTTGAAGACTTGTTCAACGAATCACTGCCTAATCGTTTGGTTTGGGTTTCGGACTGTCGTCTTAGAGGTCACCCATTCAAACCTTGCCTACTTCCGTCCCCTGCATATCCTGAATGAGGTTTGTGCTAGGATATAATTATCATGTCTACACCCACAGACATTTTACTGTTGAGGACTTATTGCAACGAGTCACTTCATGGTCATTTGGTATGAGCTTCGGACTGTCTTCATGGTGGTCATTTGTTTGTACCCTTCACTTTTCCATTCCCTGGTCACTGAAACCTCAAACTTCATTGAAGCTTATTATAAATATTAACAATTCTTAAGCTATCTAGATTATATACAATGTGAGAATATATTTATGTACTGTTGTGCTGTTAGAAAGAGAGAACCTATTCAAACATGGTCTTTTTCTTATTTCGCAGCCTCAGATGCTTGTTTGTCAACCCTGATATAACTGTTTGTGAAAACGTGTGTATGAATGTGGGCTTGCTTTAGGCTTCTTTTGAAGCATGTATCTGAAAAGTTGTTGCAGAATTAATTAGGTCAAAGGTGTACAAATGGTAGGATGGGATACAATGGGCGAAGCTGAATACTCAAAATGCTATTTTTATGTAGTACTAGTAAGAAAAAAGTGATTTTTAGCATGCTATTTGCTTAATAAAATAAATAGATTTGATAAAAGTAAATAAATAATTTGATTTATATTGGTTGTTTAATTATTTTTGTTAAAATTTTTCTCAATATAACTATGTTAAATTATGTCCCCTTTTACTGCATTGATACACGGTGTGTACAAACGTACACATGATGTAATTCGCTTAATTGTTGACCGATGGACAAAAGTTTTGCTTTACTTACTCCTGAGGTCCATTGCATCATAACCCACCCACAAAATAACTTTTTGGAACAAAATTGTGACTTCGTGTACGAAAGGGTATATATATATATATATATATATATATATATATATATATATATATATATATATATATATATATATATATATATATATATATATATATATATATATATATATATATATCTTTTATATAGCGCTACTTTCATGCTTATAGCAAGCTCAGAGCGCTTTCGGTCCAATCTCATTTGTGGACCGGTTGGGGGGGGGGGGTATCTAGGAGTTGGTTTTCCGTGCCGCCTTTAGGCGCTCAACTCTGCCCGAGTCGGGTGTCGAACCTCGAACCTCTTCTAGGTAGCCAAGCCAAGCCAAGTTCAAGCGCACTTGGCCTCTCGACCACGTTTCCCACCGAGTGTGTAAATTGCTTTTTTTTATTGAGGAAGGGAGTTTAAACTTAAAACTGAGTCAAAACCCATTTAGCTACACTCATAACATTTTGAGTGCGTAATTAGCTTTTTTTTTTCATATTGAAGAGTGGGTTTATCGTACATTTTGGAGGGGGTTTTAAAATCAAAACCTTCCTTAACTGTGCTCTTGGAATTTTGGGATTGTCGTTTGCATTTTTTATTTTGTTTTATAGAAGAGGGGGATTAAAGTGCAAAAACCCGTGGTAGGGGGTTTGAAACTGAAAACCCCATGTTAGGGGGTTTTAAACTAAAAACCCCTTGGTAGGGGTTTTAAAATCAAAACCCCCTTGGCTGCGCTGGGGCAAGGGATGGTTTAGTATTAAAATATCACCTAAAATAAACAAAATCAAAGCAAAAAATCAGTCTATCAAGGATTACTATAAAATGCAATCAAAGAATAAACAAGTTAACCTGAGGGATTAATTACAATAAAGTGAAATTTTAAGTAAACATTTTAAATGCAAATTATTTTTAGAAAAATATATTTTAAGATCAATTAGCACAGTTTCACTTAAAAATGCATATTTATACAAATAACTGTAACCAGCCCATAAAACAAAATAAGTGCAATTATAATAGTATACCTAATAATAATAAGGCTTGTCTATTATAAGATAATACAAAAAAATGCATTAAAATATTACTTACAAAATAAAAAAAATAAAAATTCTAATAAAATATATTTAACATTTTTATTACAATATCTCAGTAAAATAGCTCTATAAAAGTTAAATTAAAAAGCTATTTATATAAAAATTACTCTGCGATACCCAAATTAAAATTGACAAAATAAAAAACAAAAAACAACAACGTCACATTTAAAAAAATCATTCAACATTTTGTCGAAATATCATTACTTTTTTTCTCTTGAATTTCTAACTTATGAAAAACAAAATTACAAAGAGAGTTTGTTTTATAACACAAACTCAGAGGCGGCCCTCATCGTATCAGCCTTTTTGCAAGGAATATTCAAGACATGGTTTTGATTGTTCAAAGTAATAATATTTCAAAGATTCAATTGGAGTTTAAAAAATAGTGTACACATTTTTACATGTTTCGGATGTTCCTTCTAAGACAACTAAGTTATTAAAATTTGTCAGAAAAGCGATTTTAGATAATCTTTTGGCATTGTTTTGTAATTGCAAACAAAATTTAACAAGTTTTGAACTCGTACTTTGACAAAACCTGCTTAATGTCCCAGCAGTTACCAACACAGCAATAGTCGTTTTCATTAGATGGAACACGTATGTTGATGTAGATCTATCGAAATTAAACTCCTGATTCGGCACTCTTAAGATCTCTATCTACTAAATGTAGAATCTAAATTTTGAAATTATTTATATGTAGTTTACATTAGATTTAATTCACTAAATTGAAAACCTTGGAAAGGCACCCACTCAAAAAAAAAAAAAAAATCCACAAAAACTGGCACTAAAAAACGCCTCAAAAAGACTAATTTAATATAGGAATTTCTAAATCTGATAAAGAAACACCAACTTTAAAAAAATTACTCTGTAATCCACGACACATCATAATGTATCTCCACCCTGGGACGAAAGCTCTCTTCCTATTATAAGAGACCATTATTGCAACTAAAAAATCTGACTACATTCTAACAGAGCTTAAAAAAATAGTGAACTCTTTCTACAAACTAATTATCCCAGCAATCAGTGGATCAGAGTTTACACGGATGGCTCATCTCATTAAACCACCAGAAATGGAGGAGCTGGAATACTCATCAAATGACCGATGGAGAAAAACTAGAAAAATTCATTGCAACTGGAGAGCTCTCTGACAGCCACAGAGCAGAAAGGGAAGCACTAGAACTAGCTGCTACCATACTAGCAAATCAACCAAGTATCACACACAGTCAGATTGTCTTTCTAACCTTTGCAAAAACAATCCTCCAAAGCTTAAAAAAAACTCGGATTCCTCCAACACAAAAAGACTCAGGACAGCACTTATAAAGCTAAACAACAACAGCACAAGATCTGCTATTCAATGGATACAGGCGCATATAGAAATAGAAGGAAATGAGAAGGCTGACACACTCGCCAAGAGTGGGAGAACAAACACACAATTAAACATTGCACTCTATTCAGAAGAAATGAAGAAACTAATAGTAAATAAAGTGAATAAGAAATGGACAAGCTCTTTTACGAATCACAAGAAAGATGGTGACTATTATAAGCTATACCGACAAGATCAACGTCTAATCTTTCGACTCAGGACTGGACAGAACACAATGAGACAACATATGTACCGGAAGCTAAAAATTTGAACCATTGAAATGTCCTTCAAAACTTATCTCTTTACCAAGAGGCCCGTACAGACACTGGCCCCAAAACACAAACCAAATATAAAGAAAACTATATGGACATTTCCCTGATTTAGAAACCTTTGCTCAGTTTATATCGTATATTGGTCTAGTCATCTGAACGCTCCAACATAAAAATGAGAAAGAAGAAGAAGAAGATTAGATTTACGTAAAAAATCATAGATAATCTATCAATGAACTGAAAGCAATATTAAATTTCAAAAGTAGTAGATTAGCTCTGATATGTTATAAGATTGCTTTATACATACAGATCTAGACATCTAGAAATCGTAATCTTAAGTAGAAATTCTAGTCTATAATTTTCTACAATGACACTAATAAAAGCCTGGATCTAGATATAGTTTAAAAGAGTTATATCAGATCTATTCTTAAAAATCTAGATTTAATTTAGCTAGTAGATCTAGCAAGATCGCTGCCAGGTCGTGTGATATAAGCGCTGGACATACATTCAGAATTCTCGATGGTCCCGGGTTTATACCCTGCTAGCTGCCACCCTCCATCGTTCTACGGAAGGTTCGGACTTAGAAGTAAAATATCTTCATCTCATAAGAACATCCAAAAAACTTTGAATAAAAGAATGTAGATTAATGAATACAGAAATAATAATCAGAGGACATTATAACACCATAGCGTTACAATCATGTCTCTGACACGTCTTAAGTTTAATCTTAGAGTTATAGATGCGTATTAAACAAGCCATTTCCAAAAATCGTTTATTATTCCAAGCTACCTAAAGTGGGAGTAGTTACTCATTTGTTTAGAAAAGAAAACTTGTACTATCAGATTTATTGATGACATCTATTTGTTTACAAAGCCACAATAAATGTTAGCAAACGAAATACTAATTGAAAAGTTAATCGATTGTATTGGAAGTTTCGTATATAAAGATGAAGGGATTAGAATTACCAATTAGCACATTTTAAAACCATCAAAACACCGCAGGTATACACTCTATAGGGATATCTTGTAGGTCTAAAGTCCGGAAAAAAGAGGAGGTGTGATGGTAAGGCTAACAACCTTATAGAACTAAACTGTTGCAACAAAAACTGCTAATACACCAAATAAACTAGAGCTTGGCCAGGTAGTTTCTTCTGTAAGAGACTAAGGTGTGTACTGGTGAAAGCCCTCTGGAAGCTAGCGCACCGACAAACCTTCTGAGAACCAAGACAAGATAGGGACCTGGATTTTCAGACCTCTTTATGATAGTGACTAACGAAGTGGTAAACAAACTAAGAAAGTACAAAAAAAACAAGGTTTGTGGGAATTTCTACGCCTAAGTGAAAGTGTAAGCAATCCGACAACTGAGGAGAGCATTATATATTCTGGACATGAAGATCTAGACCACGATCACACACAGGGAGTAGCACTTCTATTGTCAAGAGAGGCATCAAAGGCTTTGTTGGGATGGGACTAATGGGATTACAACTAATGTCAGCCAGGTTTATTGCAAAGGGAAGGAAAACAACCATCATCCAGTGCTATGCAGCACCAGAAAAAGAAAATAAAGAAAATTTAATGCTAAATAGTTTGTACTAGAACGAACATGTAAAAGGGAACTTGAATGCAAAAGTAGATACAAACAATCCTGGTAAAGAGCTCTACATGGAAAAACATGATACATCCACATATGCAATATATATATATATATATATATGAAAATTGCTCGCTCAAGAGTAGGCATATAGGATTATACATTTTAAAGAACGTCAATTACAAAACAAAGCAATTAATGTTAGCTGCTAGACATCATCTTTAACATCAAAGTCTGGCATTAAAACATACGCACCAACGCTACCTTCACATGTTGGAGTATCATAATGTATACCTCCTTCAGAACCTCCATCTTCTGAAGCTTTACCAAGTGCAATGTGTTTTTTCAAACCATATGGATGTGAAACTATTACTGTTAATCTTTCATCTTTCCATTTCACAGATTTGGCATACCTATCAAAAGCATCTTCCCAACTTTGTTCAAATTTGTCTAGCATCCCTTCAAGTTTTCTTATGAGTTCTACATCACAAGTGACACAAATAAACATACATAAATCTTTTTCCAAATCTCTTAGCACTATTCGCTCACCGCGAGCATATTTCAGTTGATCGACTTGTTCGTCATCGTCATAAAAGAAAGTACATAGAAAATGTTTGGCGTCATCATCGTCGTACATTAGCTGAGCAGACGTGAACACTCGTATCTCTCCCCATTCTGGACATTTCTTGGGGCATGGACAAGGGCCATCTTTATCTGTACGTATAAAAACATCATCAACTTTACCACTTCCAAAGGCAACATCATTTGCAGCGATAACTGACATCGTGTTTGAGCTGTTCGACTCATCGTCAACATTTTTCGACACTCCTTTGACTTGTGTTTGATTCAAAACCATTTCTAGACTTTGTTTATTTGTCTTAAAATTCTTTCTTTCTTCACTCATTCCGCTAACTTCAAGTTTGACTGTAATATCAACTAGGGATTGAATTAGGTTCAACATTTCAACATGTTGATACCTTGAAGGTAAATGAGATAGTAAAAACTCCTTGACAGGAATAAGTTTTTGATGATTTGAAGCATTAACTTTGCTACCTTCAGGTAAAGCCTGCCTTGACTCTCGGCAATCTTGTGCTGGAATATATAAAAAGAAAAATGATTGTAAAACTGAATCTAACATTAAACCAACATGAAACATTATTAAATATATTTAATGAAAAAAAAGTACTCATAATCGTATACAGCGTAAAGATAAAAAGGTTTATTGTTAACTGTCTTCTCTTATCTGACTAAAATCCTTGAAATTAGTAAGAACAATGTTGTGTCTCCTCAAATTAGTTTTATTATTTTCAAATATAAAACCCTCCCTAAATATGTATCATCTATTTTATTTATACGTTTCGTCGTATAGTGTTGCAACAGTTCGCGTAACTAAATCCTTCCATTCTTACAGCACATTAACTGCCTTTAGATTTTGAAGAAGATGGTTTATTCTTTCAAATGGTCGAACCAGCTTTCCTTTGAAGGATCGTTTTTTCGTACTCCCTGCACTCTACTTTCAACATGACTTTAACAGCGAGTCGTGTTTTTGCAAAATGGTCAAACCAGTTCAGCTGTCCTCATTTCTCTTTTTGAAAATTTACAAACGTATCTGTTTATTTTTTCTGGTATCTGACATCCAGCAGTTTTTTAAAGTAATTTCTCTAAAAGACTGGAACTCTTTATTCGGTTTTGGCATTTATGTATGTATGTATGTATGTATATATGTATGTATGTATGTATGTATGTATGTATGTATGTATGTATGTATGTATGTATGTATGTATGTATGTATGCATTTATGTATGTAAGTATGTATGTATGTATGTATGTATGTATGTATCTATGTATGTATGTATGTATGTATGTATGTATGTATGTATGTATGTATGTATGTATGTATGTATGTATGTATGTATGTATGTATGTATGCATTTATGTATGTAAGTATGTATGTATGTATGTATGTATGTATGTATGTATGTATGAATGCATGTATGTATGTATGTATTTATGTATGTATGTGCCGAATAGAAATCAAAACCGTTTGACCAATCTTTATAAAACTTGGCATAAATGTTCCTTGGCTACTACTTTAGACTGTAGTGTATGTATTGTGGCTCTAAAACAAACTTAAGACCCTCAAAAAAAAGTTGACCAGCTCTATGAAAGCATTATAACTTCATCGATCTAGGCCATGTTTACATGAGAAAGGATGGAAAGTATCTAGATCTAGATCTAATTTTAAGAACTGCACTTTGCGCAGATAGTTTTTTACTTTGACACATGAAAATACAAAATATAGTCTATTGTTTTCAATTATTTAATAAAAGTAACCTTCAAATTTGTGTTACATAAATTCGTTCCTTATATCTGCGAATTTAGAATTCCCGACGTACATTCTTTCATTAGACATAATGATTACCCGAAATGTTACACATCTCTCTGTTCCTATGTGTAAAACACTAATTCAACTCTAAGATGATAGAACTTCTCTTCGAAAAGATAGTTTTATAATTAAACACATAAACATACTAATTATAGTCCATTCATTTCAAATTTGTATCAAATTAACATTCAAATTTGTTTTTCTAAATCATTTTTACATACATTCGTACGCCATGAGTGCATATCTATTCTTGATATCGCGTGCTTCCTAAAATTGATCTGTACACAAGCCAATGTTTTCAGAAAAAATTGGATTCTGGTCAATTAGCTATTTTTAGCTCCATTCATAAAATTTTTATTCATGAATTCATGCATTCACTTTACTTATAACATTATTATTTTCTTTCATTGTTTCTAATGCACTATATGTGACTATATCAGCAATACGCAAGTTAAGACCCGCGGGCAGAGGGTAATATCTTTCTAGTTTTTAATATTCATATGCATTCGATGAGCTGATAGTTGTGACGATATGGTTAAATCCTAAATGTCACTAACAAAGACCGCATCACGATTGAAGAGATTACAAACAGGTCTAATACAGCAATTGGACCCCACGACGACCTGCTAACCACTGTGAAAAAAACATAAACAAAATCTATGTTCACACGGTCCTCAGGGCTAGCAAAGACCTATCTTAATTGAACAGTACCAGGAAGAAGAAGAAGAAGAAAACAGAGAAAGCGTTAAGAAGACAACATCAAAAAATTGACGGGCCTGTCAGTGAATGAAATTCTATCCAAGGCAAAGGACAGAGAGGAATTGAGAAAGACATTAGACAGATCTTGTGTGGTGCCCCAATGGTCCAACTGAGTAAGGGATAGGTGAAGGTGAAGTTAAACGTGAGCCTGGCCTGATGTTATTGAATGAATATCTAATTGAATTGTAAAGGGCCGATATCTCATTCAAAGCTTCAACGAATATGGCTTCATTTAAATATTAAGAACTTTTCCCCATTAGTTAATTGTTTCAGATATATGTTTATAAGTTATAGTTCTCGTTTGTAATATGGAACACTGCTTATTAATTGTGGTTTTAAATTAAACTCCACTTGTATGCATACTAAATAGATTTTTTTAATCTTAAAAAAAAGTAAAATTTTTGGTGTAAATGTATGTAGTTTGTAAGATTGACATTACTTAAATTGGTAACGCAATCAATTTTTTGTTATATTTTTTTTACAAAAATTTTTTAAACTACATTGTATTTGCATAAATGTGTTAAAAATATGGTTAATAGTCATCTCCCTTACTAAATAGTATCCCGTGTTTGTTACTGTTCATAGTGAATAGTTGTAAAAATGGTGTAGTTTTATGAAAAAAAATGCTTGCATAATTTATTTTTTTTTATTTAATTTTTCGCTTTCAGAAAAGAAAAAAAAGTAGCCGTTGCATCAGAACTTTGAATGTTCTAAAATATCACGATGTTAGATTTTCAATATCTTTTCTAGATTTACGAGATCAAAACGGGGCAAACGGACGAACGCAGGAACAGACAGACCACACAAAACTAATAGCGTCTATACCCCTTTCGGGGGCCGCTAAAAAAGACTTTTCCCATAAAGTGATGAGTTGCTGAGTCATCTTGGATAAGAGTTTCTCTTTTTTTTAATCGTAATTTCTATTTTGGAAAGTCATGTATCTGTCTACATATTTTTGAACTCCATAGGAAGTGGGCAGAGAAACATGACGCTTTAAACAAATAAGCAAATAAAAAAAGTGTCACTCTACAGTAATGTACACTGACTCTTACCCTCAACATCTAAAGAGCCTAAACTATTGATTCAAACATCAATATTTCTTTATTTTGTATTATTAAAAGATTAACCTGCTAGGCGACACATTTTATATACGTCTTATTTTAAAAAAAACAACAACATACATTATGTTTATCAAATTAACATTTTTTAAACAGTCAAGTACAATTTAATTATTCTAAAGTACTTACTCTGATTTTTCTTTATTTTCACGGTATTCTTTTTCAAAATCTTGAGCTTCTTTGCAACTTTCACTTAAGAGAGTCAAATTAGAAAACAAACAAAAGACATAAAAGTTAAACAAAAAGCAAAGACTATCTAAGTGGAAAACCTTCACATTTATCATATAGCTACAATGCTGTAATACCTTTTAGATATAAAATAAAATTAATTTTAATACCACTATTTTGTTGATTAATTGGTTAACATTTTTTTAGATAAGTTTTGTTATGAATAACGAAGAACGATTGAGCAAAGTATCAGCTTTAATCAAGTAGAAATTGACAAAAGCAGGTCATTATTAAAAATCTAATAATATTTTTTTTTTAATTTATAAAAATCAAACTAACAAAAAAAAAACAACACACATTTGTCTTAGCTTAAAGGTATTGTTTTAAAAAAGACCGCTTGGCACAATGTTCATGTCAATAAATTTATTAAGACTAGTAATTTCATAGCTAAGACATCTTTCTTATTTTTATAAAAGAATCTATGAGAAATGATCCTCTTTAAATTTACCAATGTCTTTATCTAAAACGTCTACCTTTTCATCTACAAGATCTTTTTTTATGAAAAAAAATAATTTTTTGTAAGCAATAGGAAAGGACTCAATATTATGCGCACAAATTTTAGAGGCTATGATGTACACATAAAAAAACGACAATTTTGTCTCTCACCATATTAAATAGAGTTGTTTGGGGTGTAAATGTACCCGTTGTGAATGGGCGATTGGCTGGCTAACGTTATTATTATTCAAATATTAATATCCAAAAGAATCTTAAGAACTGATCGTTATAAAGTGTTAGGCGCTTACACACTGTGCCTTATGCAGATAATTATAACGGAGGTAGTCTTGAAATAACACAGATGAAAAGCCAACACTATTATAAGTTAATTAATTAAAAGCAAATGTCGAATCAGAAGTTTAATAATAACGAAGGGAACCGTCAAAAATTTCGTCAAGCTAATTGTGTACCTTCAAAATAACTTGCCTCTTTATAAAGCCTTCAAAAGTATATTGTTTACATTTCGCTATTTTTCCTAAAAATCCTAGCCTTGACTTTATTAGTCGCGTCATTGTCTCTAAGTCAAAATTTTCCCTTTCAAATAACTAATTCCTAATGGTGCCATAACAAAGACATGGGTCAGTAAGAAGCTATACAATTAAATGTGATTCAATAATAATCTTTTTCTTAGTTAAGTTTCTGAAAAGGAGGCTGTTGAATGACTGATCTCATTGCTCCCTCCTATTTTATTGGTCAAGTATCCGAGAAGTCGACTCATTTAAAAAAAATTCAAAATACGACAATCCATAGGCGAATTTTAGCAAATTTTTATATACTATGCAGATCGTACCAACGTATCATTTTTTTGGACCCAAGACCTCTGTAGAAAGTGAGAATCGCTTTATCGCATCTAAAGGGAAAAATATGGAAAGCACGAAAGCAAATTAAATTTACACCAAAGCAGTCTCCAAAACGCATCTTTTAAGGTACATACCAAGATAGAAAAAGCCCCTCAGAGATACTTGCTCTCAACTTCAAATTCGTAAGACTGTGTATGTAAGACGAATGCATCCTCAAAATTCATCTTAAAGGGCAGTTAATATCTTTGAACGTATTTTTTTTATCAATAACCATTGAAAAATGCACCTTACCGACACGCGGTTTTTTTATACATTTTTTTTCTCATAAATAATTATTGTGATGTTTTTTAGGGAACCACAAAATTGATAATGTGCATGTCCCATTTCCTTACATTTTTTTATCTATATTTTAAATTACAATGTAAGTTTTTTTTTTGAACAAAATTAACTATTTTGATTATCTTGTTTGAATCTTCGCATGATTTGAGACCTGAGTCACTGCCAAAAGCTATTTTTTGTACCATGATTTCCAAAACATTAGCCTAAAAATATTTGGCTTACATTTTGAATGAAATAGATTATGATTAATTGCAGATATTGTATGCTAACCCCCCCCCCCCAAAAAAAAAAAAAAAAAAAAAAACTAAGGGGTGTTCAGAGACCGGCATATTTTTTGCTACAAATTATTAACTCAAAAACACTATATAATATTATGCAGAGTTATAAATGATGATTGATCTACATATATCCTGTTACGTTTATTATATGGTGAGACTCTTTAGATACAACGATATCAAAACAACAGAATCATAGTTAGTCAATAATTTAATCTTGAGTAATACTGTGAACACTACTTTGTTTCTATTCCTCCATTTTGGTTCTCTCCTCCTTTCAACACGCATTCGTCCTATTTCACATTTACACTAACATGCTCACGTAACATACCCCAACAAACAAAACTCATCTCAAGTGAATTCTAAAGTTAGAAATCTCTCATTAGAATCAGACACGTGCCCCTCAGAGAGGTAGCAATACGGTTTATGACTCATATACCACAGCTTTTGGCATGTCTGGATTGTAGAATATCTAGTTTGTTTGTTTTTAAATCTATTTTAAAAGAAGAATACGTTGAGCTTTTAAGAATTTACATACATTTTTTTTCTTAAAAGACACAAAGTATAAAATAATAAAAAAAAAATAAAAATATATAGTTCAACAATTTCTTTTGACAAGATACGATATAGTCTCTGTGGCTTCTTACGAATAATAACATTTTTAGGTCTACTCTGGGAAAGTCCTACGCTAAATACCTTGATCCAAGCTTCCTACAGTCCCCTATGTATTGTGATGTCACTGTAAGTCGCTTTAAAAAGTCAGTTAATAATTATATATATAAATATTATAAGAAATAAATAAAATATAATAAATGAAAATTGTAGAATTTACTATATATACAACTCCCTCATCCATCAAGAGATATTTTAAACTGTCGTACTGCTAAGCATGAATTTTCGAACACAGGTTCCTTTTACCTCCTAGGTGCTGGCTAAGAACAGGATTTAAAATAGTCGTTACCTGACCACCTCTAATTGCGAAACCCAGCTAGCTTTAAGTCAAACCGGTGTATTAGATTTTCGGTATTTCCCTAAAAGTGCAAAGCCCATATTTAAAGCATTAAAAGATAGCACGACATTTTTTGTAAAGTATTTTTTTCCCCTAATTTAATTAGTTTTAATATGTTTTAAGTGATATTAGCTTTATTTTTGACACGATCTTAAAAAAAATACAATCCTAATATCTTACGATAATACGATAGATAATTTTTTTTTCTAAGGAGAGAGAGAGAGTAAAGAATGGTAATTTGTAACAAAAACAATTTGTTAAAACAATAATAATAATCGTAATAGCATTTAAGAAAGATAAATCTAGATCTATCGTGATTTTGCTACATTCAAAAAAGAGACAGACGATTTCAGTTAAAACAACAAAATTTCTGTTTATTTAGAGAATAAAATACCAAAATTAATGTAGAAAGGGAAACGGGATGTGGTATTCAATGGGGGCCTTCGGTAACTGCATTTTCTTCCTCTAAGCCTAAAACTGATGGTATGAAGAAATGTATTTGCTGTTTAATACCGTTCATTGCTTGGATTTGAAAAAATAAAATGTATTGAGTTCAAAAGCCGAAGAAAAGTAAAAAAAGTGTACAAAAGACAAACTTTTTTATCTTGGCTTGTGGGAGCAGATAAGTAAAAGAATTGACGTTCCCAAAATATAAGTGCGTATTGGGCGCATTATGAAGCGGGTCTTTCCAAATCAAAAGTCAAAAGTCAATGTCGAAGAAATTTCAGGATAAAAAAAATTGGGGTTTCAGAGTGCGAACACGAGATAGATAGATAGATAGATAGATAGATAGATAGATAGATAGATAGATAGATAGATAGATAGATAGATAGATAGAAGAGAGAGAGACAGATAGAGAGAGAAGACAAGAGACAGTGGGCCATACAATTTCTTTGTCAAGTTGATTGTTGGAGTGTGGCCGGTATATTACAATTCAAAAAAGAAAAAAAAAAGAAAGAAAAAAAAACGTTCTTGCTAAATTAAACTATATAAAGACATAGAGCAAGTACACGGGCGTAGCCGGTGTGTACAGCTAGTCTATTTATGACTGACTGAGCATGAACATGAGCAACACTTACCGACAACAGTGTGTTTCCGATGCATATTTTCTATGTCTTCATATATATCTCGTATCTAAAATTATAAATTAAAAAAAAGTATATTTTAATGAAATTTATAATTTGTAATATAAACATAACACGTAACTGTAATGAGCAACCCACTAGCGGATCTAGAACTTTGGCGTGCAGAAACGAGCATCGAGCAGATGTTATCGGTATCTCTCAGATAAGGGTTAATGTGAAAGAGCTTGTGGTTGTGTATGAACGTTTTAAGTTTGTTCCTGTTGTTTCTTCTTGTGACAGCAAAAAGAAGTTGCCTGGAAACATGGACGTTGTTGCAATCTTTCCAGCCAAAAGTCAAAGGAAAAGACAATATGATAAATCTGTGAAAAACTTCACACATCGAAAAGCTGAAGATGGCTAGAGGATAAAGTGTTTCAACAGAATTGTGAACACTGCAATTTAATCCTTGCAGCTAAGATTTGAACTGTAACTGTGGCATCTTCTGAAAGAAGTTTCTCGCGTCTTAAACTAATCAAGAATTATTTAAGATCAACAATTCACGAAGAGAGATTGAATAATATGGCAATTCTTGCTATTGAGGAAACAGAATTTTGATGATCT
The DNA here is from genome assembly GCF_947242115.1 of Biomphalaria glabrata. Lineage (NCBI taxonomy): Eukaryota > Metazoa > Mollusca > Gastropoda > Planorbidae > Biomphalaria > Biomphalaria glabrata. The sequence goes on along the minus strand of NC_074719.1, from coordinate 33,701,009 downwards.
ACTGTATGACTTCGCTACACACACGGCTCGTCAAGTAAAGTTAATTTGATCGTGATTTTGTACTTAGTTAAGAATGTATAAAATGCAAAGACGAATTTATTTTTTAATACAAAATTTTAATTTTCACTTATTTTCAACTCAGAATTATTTCAAATAAACACTTTATTCAACCATATAACATATCTACACTAGACAGTATGATCAGATCAATTCAACAAAAGGTACATCGTCCAACACGGTCTTTCTACAATACAAAAACCTCTATTACAACTCTTGACTAAATCCCTCAAACTCCAGTCTTCAACTCTGACCAGCTTGCTCTCTTAGAGCCCAGTCACCAACTAACTTCTAATCATATACACCTCATATACCCATACCAACATTCACCCCTCGTGTTAGACATGGCTATATGGTTATATATCAATAAAGAGTTCAACTCTATATTTAACCTAACCCTAAATATTATAAAGTAAATAAATATAATGGAGGCGCGGTGGATGATCGGTAAAGCGCTTGCCTTCCAAACCTTGGGTCCCGTGTTCGAATCCTGGTGAAGAATAGGATTTTTAATTTCGGGATCCTTGGGCGTCTCTGAGTCCACCCAGCTCTAATGAGTACCTGACAATATTTGGGGAAAAGCAAAAGCGGTGGGTCAATGTGCTGGCCACATGACATCCTCGTTTACCGTAGGCCACAGAATCAGATGACTTATACATCATATGCCATATAGACCACAATGTCTGAGAAAATGACTTTTTTTGTCTTTAAATAAAAAAAAAGTTTGTAATACAATCCAAGAAATCAAAATAAATAAATATATATATATGTGTGTGTGTGTGTATGTGTGATATATATATATATATATATATATATATATATATATATATATATATATACAGATCTGTCAAACTTCTTTCTCTATTCTTATCTCTCATCTCTCTCCAATTTCATTTGGATGTTCTTTCTGAAAATATTGAAGCCTGCCTTTGTGGACCACTCCGGGGGCCGATTTTGAGTTTGTGTTTCCACACAAACTGTCTTTGTAACCTTGTTTAAATTTGACATTAAGCTTTCCATGTCCAGAAATTTAGCATTGTAGAACGGGAAATAAAGTGTCTATGACAGTTCAAAATATGTATACATTTTTTGACGCACCCTGTATATATATATATATATATGCATGTATATAATTAAACCAAGATAAATGGATTTGATTCATTTTTTAAAAAGGAAAAAAAGTATTTTATTGTAAGTACTTATCAGATTATCAATCAAAAAAGCTATACATATAATTACTAACTTACCATTTCATCTTTTTCCTCTTCTTTTTTCATAAGATCAATATGTTCTTTTGAGAAATTATCAACCGTAGTTGCTAGAACTGACATAAAACTACTGGCAGCTTGAAGCTCCTGCATTATTTCATTTTTCACTTTGGCTAACTTTTTATCTGTTACTGTACTTTCTTCTAGATGATTAATTACCATTTGTTGACTTTTAAACTTTTTAAAGAGACGATTTAGTATTGAATTTTGTAACATAACTTTTTCATTCATGTCATTAAATTTTTCAAGTAACTGTTGATGTTCTGTCTCTGAAACAGAAATATTTGAATGCTAAAAGATAAACTTATTTTCAGCACATTTTATATTATTTTTTTAAATAAAGATATGTTTATTGTGAGATAAATACTAAAATGTATTGTTTCTTAAATACATCTTTGCTTATGACATAACACCATGCGCTTATGGAGATATTGCTTTTAATTAGTATTTATTTATTTTTTTACAAAGATGACTTGAGACGAATCCGGTTATTAAAACACGGTAGAATACAATCGTTTTGACCCTAATAACTGATTAGTCTAATGAAATAATTGCGGACGTGCTATACGTTTATTTGTATATGAAATGTTTATTAAACTTTAATTATGTGATATGTAATTTTAGCGAACTTTTGGTTACAAAATTTGTAAATTAAAAATAAAATTGGAAAGATTTTTTTTTTCTAAACTATCTTCTACACAATGTAATGGTAGTTCTTATCATGCGAAACAAATAATGTTCTAACTGTGCACCTTCCAATACGTGAAGAGCCTATTTAGTGTGACTTAACATATGAACTGAGCTTGTAGAGAGAGACAGATCCAAAGGCTAGCGAGACAGAACCATAGATATCAATAAAATAATGTGGGTGGAAATAGCCCCAGATCGGACAGCATGGAGACAGACTGAGCATGTTGGGATGATCCTAAACGAGAGCAAAAGAAATCAAGCGTTCTTAGTCAAAAGAAAGAAAAAGAAAGTAGTGCTTGTAGCTTTTAGCTAGCCCTAGAACGGATGCATACACATGTATGAACTTTGGCAAAATCCCAGCCCAAGTTTCGAATAATTATCCACACACGAGTCTTTTCTTTCTCATGACGAAAACAAAACTTTGACTCATCTGGGTGCATCCATTGTCTTCCAAGACAGAAGGAGTCATGCGTTACAATCAGCTTTTATTTTCTCATTTTAAAATGTTAAAGCTTCGAAATCTTATCAGCTGTGCTGTTCTAGTAATGTTGTCAAACAAAATATACCAAAATTTACGAAATTTAGAGTGATGGAATTAAAATTTTCTGTTAATGCAATGTATGAAGACGCTCGTCCTTTGATAAATATTAACTACATTTGGCCTCTTGATATAACGTAGCTATTTAAAATGTCCTTTTAGTCAAATTAAATGGATTTGACTATATTTATATCAATACCAAGTATTTCAATTTTAATTAAAGAGAAAAACACCAGTGTTTCCTAAAATGTGTTCCGCGTAACCCTAGTGTTTCATAAGACCTAATTAGGAGTTCCAAGAACTATTGAAGCAATTACCGAGTAGGTCAACGAGTGAATTAATTATAAAGTCCATGCAGAAAGTAAACAAAATTTGATTTGATTCATTCTTCTCGGTAACGGACTTTTTTAAAATGATAGTTTCACTATGAACTAATCAAGGTTCTGACTCTTGTATGAAACAAACAAATGAAAATCAACCATTAAATAATTACGGTTGACTTTGAAGAGAACCACAAACAGGCTTCAAGCATCCCGGACTTTAGAATCAATCTTACTAATATTATGCCTGAGAATATAAAAAAATATGATCTTCAAGTGCGCAATGTCTTCCAAGCTAGTCCTTCTTATTAGTTGCATACTTTTTTGTATGTATTTTAATATAAGTCTTATTATAAGTTACATAGGCCTAATTAAAAATAAATAATAAAGCTTAATTAAGAATATGATTAAATTATTAGTAGTGTTTTGTTTAAGCAAATAGGAAATAATCCAACCTAAAAAAAAGGAAACTATTCCGCTATTTCTCCAAATATACAAAGTGTTCCGTTATAGAAAAAGGTTGGGAATCAGAGGCTTACATCAAAACATTTTTCTAATCCATATTTATTCAGATGGTGAATAACTGAAATTACCGTTGAATCTTTCGCTAGTAATAGATCTATAAGGTATGATGACATGTTTTGGACACTGTGATTGAATTTTAATTAAATTTAATTTGTGACTGCAAGAAAATAAAGACTATATATATATATATATATATATATATATATATATATATATATATATATATATATATATATATATATATAGTTCTGTGCATTATGTTTGCAAAAACATGTTTAGTATCAAGGCAATGATATTTTTAAAAAATTGTCAGCTAATGCAACGGTGCCTTTTTTTCCATTTCATGCCACCCCATGTTACGCCACTGAATTTGCTTACCTGTTTTGCATTCGCTTTAAGTGGAAACTTCTGACTTCTTGACCCGTTCTTTGCTCCGGCAATATGGAAGTGAAGTCCCAATAAGCGAATAAAACTATTTCTATGTAAGAGTATTTTTGTTTTGATAATTAAGATTTCAATAAAAAAAAATAAGCGGCTGGTACGATTAAACCTTAGTCAAATTTACTGGCATTGACTTTATTTATAAAAGGTAGAAATTATTTCGTTTACCTAAAGAGACAAAGTTTAAAGATAATGCTCTCCTTAATTCATCATCTGTCTCAATATGCTCTCGGGTGGTAAGTTTATCAGTCAACTTGTTAAGCTTATTGGCTTAAAAAGAGAATTAAAAGAAAATTAAAAGCTGAAAAACAAATATTATTTTTTACTAATATTTATCCCTCCCATTGTCATTCTCTTTGTATATATATATATATATGTGTGTAGCTCTCTATATTTGGATCTCTTCTCTCCCTCTCTCTCTCTTTACCCAATTTATCTTTCAATATAGGCCATCACTCTATGTATCGTGATCACTTCTCTCCATCTCTCTCCGTCTCTCTTTCTCTATTAGGCTAATGCCTTTGGATGTGTGATGAATTTTAATGTATATTTTCTTTTTCACTCTCTCTTTATGTAAAGATGACCAAAGTTGGTAACACTCTTTATCACGTAATCTTTTATCTCATTACACTTATGTTTACGTATGTGAATAGTTCTCTTTTTTGTCATGTTATATGCAAATGTACAAATCTGTTTTCTTTTCTTATTATAAATTAATGTTATATATATCTATCTATCTATATCTATCTATATCTATCTATATCTATCTATCTATCTATCTGTCTATATATATATATATGTGTGTGTGTGTGTGTGATTAAATGCATATAATTATAAATTGATTTGCAGTTCTCTTTATTTCACTATTTCTCTCTGTTATTTTCTCTCTCTCATATTCGATCAGTCATATTAATTTTTTTTCTCTAAATCAATTGTCGTATCTGTAACATTGTCTTAAGTTTTGCATTTCGTCCAAATTAGAGAAAAAAAATGATCTCCTCTTTCATTTAAATTTACAATCATTTTTATTGTAACGGTATTGTTTTGTTAAACTTTATTGAGATATCAATACTCATAGGCGTAGCCAGAGGAGGGGTTTTGGAGGGTTAACCCCCCTCGAAATGAATTCCTCCCCCCCCCCCAAAGTGTGGGGTCAGAATTTAGTGACTGACATTTTGCTTTGATTTTGCTTATTTTAGGTGAGATTTTATTATAAAACTATCACTTGCCCCAGCGCATTTGAAGCTGATTTTTAGTTTAAAACTTCCTACCAGGAGGTTTCGAGGTTTAACCCCACTCTTCTATGAAGCAAAAAAAGAAATAAAACAAAATCTGGAAACGATAATCCCCAGATTCCAAGAGCATAGCTAAGGGGATTTTTTTATTTTAACCCCCCTCCGAAATTTTTTGTTACAATAAAACCCCATCTTTAATATAAGACTAAAGCATCAGTCACCATATTCTATGAGCGTAGCCTAGAATGGTTTTGGGTTTAAAACATCCCTCTTTCAGAGGGCTTTAAATTTAACCCCCCTTCAGATGGTTTTAAGCTTACCCCCACTTTCAGCGGGGTTTAAAGCTAAAAACCACCTCTTCAATATAAAAAAAGCAAATAACATGTATACATGACATGTACTAATGGAGATCCTCAGAGCACTGGACACCAGGTAAGCTGACTCTTCAAACATTGCCAGTGACAGATTTTGTCGAGGCAGCTTGCCATCCAATGCACTTAACAATACGGGAGGATCTAAGTTAGTAAGAATAGCACATTAGGAGTTTGCAGTAAAACTTTTTAATAGCAGGGTAATGCACTGTGGATACCTCAGAATATGCAATTTTGGTGTGTTTTAAATACAGAAAATAGTGGCTGGCGGCGGGACTCTGCCCGGACCCTAATGGGGGAGCTCACAGCGCTCCTTGACCAACATATATATATATATATATATATATATATATATATATATATATATATATATATATATATATATATATATATATATATATATGGCGGGGTTCGCCCCATCCCAACCCACCATTCCGTAAAAAAAACTGGCTACGCCCATGTCAATACCAATTACTACATAGGAATAAAATAGTCTCAACTTACTTGAAAAATCAGAACATTTATACAATACTCCTGAAATCTTTTTCGTCAGAGATATCTTCATTTCCATGAACGTCAAATTCTGTTTATCTTCAACCCATAATTCACCTTGTTTCTTGATCTGATCATTATATTTTTTTAGAATACATGAGAAAATTACTGGATGAAATAAATAAATAAATAGCTATAAACCAAAAATATTTTACTAAATATAATTCATATTAATGAAACTTTTATTGATATTAAGACTAAGACTAAGACTAAGACTAAGACTAAGACTGCTTTATTGGAGCTCTTCATACATTGCTGAAAAACTACAAATAGCTTTTTAAAAATGTATTTATTCTACAAAATATATCTACTTACAGAAACTATTTCCTCAAACATCTTAACTAAGAATACATGTATTTCATCCACAACTTGTAAATGTGTTAGAATGTCTACTATTTCCTTGTATGGCTTCATCTACAAGAAACAAAAGCAAAATTAAAAGTACTTTCTATCATTCGAGCTCAATTGATGTTTTAGAAAACTTAGCTACATAATCAACATCTCTTTGGATCATTTCAATATTGAGTTAAATTACAACAAGATTCCATCCGCAAAAACATCATTATTTCTTAAAGCAGTGTATTGGTCTATTGTTCAGTGCCCTCCTCCCTAAAAGTGGAAAAAGAACTATTAGTAATGAGCAACTATTAGTTGTCTTTCCGTCCGTCTGTCACGATTAGATAAAAATTAGAAAAACTCAACTAAAGATAGGTGGCAGTGCATGGCATACTTGTGTTTTAAAAGCAAACCTTTCATTATGTGTTTAAATTAAATATGCAAAAGTTGTAAAGCTATATTTTAAAACGAGAAAAGCACAAATTTATTAAGTCCAGGGCCAGATTTAAGAGAGGAAAGGCTGCCCAGGGAACTTCACAATAAAGTGCCCCCCACACACACACACACAAATGAGAAGAAATCCATATTACGCTGGGTCAGCAACTTACCTTTTACATTTATTTTTTTTTTGGCATTTTCATCCACAATACTTCAAATCTACAGTTGGTATCACTGTCGTGGTTAAAAGTTGTCTTCCTAGAGTGTACACTAGGAGGTATAAACGTAGGTCCGGATTTACTACATTGTGTAAACATTTTTATTTCCTTTTTTGTTACTAAAATGAGCAAATTTATATTTTTTATACGAAGAATTTCTTACAATTACTAAATTTCTTTTATAATATGGCATGCTTTTAAAAATGTATATTTCTGTAATATACTAAATCAACTCATAACTAAGAAACAAGGCTTTATTTCAATAAAACACGACTGATACACACAATAACACAGTACAAACTGGTCACGATTCACGGAATACGACAGGGGCGTAACTAGGGATTTGGGGCCCGGGGGGATTTACCTCTTTGGGGGCCCCTTGCATTTTGACATTCGACATATGACATGAGATAATGTACGCAAATATATATAAGCCCAAAATCAAATTGGTTCAGTATATCAGTAAACTTAACAAAAAAATATTTATAAAGACTCTTTTAATGAATAATACCGTTGTTTATTAGTTAAATAATGCACAAGTGACAACTCTCAATTGATATCGCTTCACGTAATGCATTCTGTGCAGCAAAGACATCTATAACATCAACTACATCGATACTTTCTAGTATTTGTGACTTCTTTGACATTAAAGCCATAATAAGCCTTTCTTGCGTCATTGTGCTCCTGAGATAGTTTTTGATGAACTTGAGCTTTGAGAATGATCTTTCACATGACGTAATGGAAGTGCCTGAGTTAGCGGTATTCGGAGGAGTTTGCAAAGTTTGAGCACACGTTATTACCATATGAAGCCTTTTTCCTAAACATGTCTATTGGTGATTGTATTACTGGTTTGTTGATGAAAAGTGCTCGTGCATCAATGACATCATTGAAAAAGCGATTTTCCATTTATTTCATCATACAAACAGGAAAAGTAGCACAGTTTGTCATAAGCGTGTCTCAATCTAACTAACAGGTGTCTTGGTTTAAGAAGAAACCCAAAGGTATCCATTTTCTGTCCAGCCTTTGGAATCTGCCCTTCATCTCCATATGAAATCTGTCCAGCACTTCCGTTGCAACACGTTTGAATTGCAGTTCTATTGACAGTCCTATATTAGAACTCAACTTCCCATCAAGTCTTTTCTTTCTTCTGGTTGTTTTGATTACAGGGAATCCATAGTATTCACTACCTTCTTTTGCTTTTTCGATGGATTTGGTTTTTGTGAGTTTCTCATCATTTTGCAGAAAGCATGAAAGGGTACTAATTTCTTTAGCAGCTTCCCGTATATGCAGTCAAGACTTTTGTAGTTTCTTCTGAACTATATTAATTGGGCGCAGGAGCTTTGAACAGAATTCCAGATAGGCAAAAAATTCTTAATTTTCCACTGCATGAAGAAGATTCTGTGCTAATATTATATGATATTACGTCATTGTTGGTTGTTTATGTTTTGTGCAAAAACAAAAGTATTCAAAGCATACAAAAGTGGGAAAGATCCATATCTCGTTATGCTCGAGTATATAAATACTCCGATAAGTGGACTGCCGTATTCACCATCACAACTGCTGACGAGTAGAAGACTCAGGAAATCATTCCAACTGATCCCAAACTATTGAAACCATCGGTAGCTGAAAATGCAGAGACATTACTCAACGAACGACAGATGAAAAGCAAAGTAAAATACGATGCAAAGGCTAGACTACCTAAAGATTATTCTGTCGGAGAGTTCGTCTAGGTCAAACATGTCAGAAAGCAGTTGTCATAAAAAAACATTCAGCACCAAGATCTTACATCATAAAGACAAACGATGGAAAAACATACAGAAGAAATTAACGCTTTTTGAATAAGAGTTTCGATGATGACATCTCTGGGTACTATGATACCGATGAAGACAATGAACTGCAAACTGTTGGAACAAACGAATCAGACAGTTATAGACCAACGTCTAGAGAACTTGTGCCAGTCAAGACAACCAGAAGTGGACGAATTGATAAAGTTCCTACTAGACAGGGCCGGCCTTAGGCCTCTGCAGCCTATGCGGTCGCAGTGGGACCCGCGCTTTCATAGGCCCCGTGCTAATTCTAAGTATTAAATTAAACCATTATAACGTAAATAAATTAACAGGGTTTTCGCGACCTCCTGATTTTCCAGGGCCTCCAGGAAATCTCATGAAAAGGCAAAATATGTGATAAAGTCCTGAACTTTTTTTGAATTTATTAAGATCTCCTGAAGAATAGACGAAATTGACATTTTGGGGTGCCAATAAATAAAAAGTGGCATTGCGAGCTTTCATTTGATAAAAATTTATTGCAAAGACGAAAGTAGGCCTATTTTCTAATTCAAAAAAAATAATTTTGACATTATGCTTATCCCTACCCAGACTAGGCCCCCCGCGATCCATTTCGCATAGGGCTCCGCAAATGCTAAGACCGGCCCTGCTAGTAGATATCACTCTTAAGAACTTTAAAAGGAAGGGTGTGATAATAACTTCAAAAGGAAGGATGTGCTAATATTATATGATATTACGTCATTGTTTGTTGTTTATGTTTTGTGCGAAAGCAAAAGGATTAGATGGAAATAAAAAGGGAGTTTCCATTGAATGAAGGAAAGATAAATAGAGGGGTCATAACTCGAGTGTGAAGTTTTATTCTGAAATTATAGACGCCAAACCCGAATAATGGACTATTTTAGTTTTATTAAGAATAACTTTTAGATCTGTTATACTCGATTCTGTAAATTTTGGTTCAAGGTTAATTAGTGTAGCCACAAAATACTCGCCGTTTAGATTTATTATTAGTAAAGGTAACAAGATAACTGGAATTCGCTGTATATTATGCAGTTTTATTCGTGGCAACAAAGTTTAAAATGTAAAACTAACTTTAAAAAAAAACTTTGATTTCTGTGGGAAAAAATATTTTTAAAATGTCAACAGTCAACGTACTGATAGACCTAGATCTAGGTTTAGTCTTTGTGATAAATTTAATCCATAAATGTTGAAAAAAAAAGACACCTGTTGACACTATTTGTCAATCAAATATATTAATTTATGTATTTACAAATAATTTTCGGACACCCATTTGGGCCCCCCCCCCTTAGTTACGCCACTGGACTACGATAATGCGAACACGATTACAAATACTATCACGATTACATGCACGGGTAACACACAAGTTCATTTAACAATCACTCCATTCACCCCTCCTTTATTTCTTTCTGGGTCTTAGATTGTAACCATGCGTAGGGAATGATCCGGAGGTGTCTCTGGCGTAGACTTTTCTTACGGTCGTAACTGTCCTGTACGGGACTCGAGGCTACACAAACATTCTGCACAGGACCTCCGCACACTTAAATCCAGCCCTGATTAAAACTTATAATAATCTTTCATAAATTAAACAAATACGTTGATTATTTTTTAAATAACATATGTATTGATATTTTGAGGTTTTCAAATGAAGTTATTACTTTTATTTTATATATGTACATATTTTTTGCTTTATAAGTTACAAACTATTTACCAAAATTATTATCTTCCAAGTTTGAAGTGACGACCTACAAGCTAGATACCAACCAAAATAATTAATTACCAATACTTAATAAACTTAGTTTTCTGTATTGATTCTTGTTTTCTCAGGTAAAAAAAATAATTGTGCAAAATTTCAGCTTGATCCGAGATTGGGTGTGGGAGAAATAAATTGTACAAAGGTTTTACCATACAGACAGAGTGAGCTGAAATAAGCTTTGTAATAATAAAATTTAAAATCATCTAGAACAGTAACAAATTATTTTTTTTTTAGTTTGTTATGAATGTATTAAAGATTATGCATTTTTCTTAATTACAGCTTCCACTTTACTCTGTTAACCGAGTTGTTCTATGCGAAGATATAATTGTCTCTGATTGCATTACAAAAATAATTTTAAAAAACTTTGTCCTACAAATTTAAATAAAAGGATGGGTTCAGTTTCTGAAGACTAAAGTAACCTTTGCACCTAATTTAAGTACGACCCTGGCGATGGTTACAATTAATTTTTCTTATTCTTTTAGTTTGTCCATTAAAGCATGACAGACTTACATATAGACTATGAGATGTTAAAATGTAACGGTTAGTAAATATGATCGTCAACATTTCATTCTTCATTCCTGTAGCTAGCGACTAATCTACCCTGCTTTTAACTAGGTCCAAATTATCTTGTAACTATCATGCAGCTGATAATAATTCGTAGTAAAAAACAAATATATTATAAGCAACTACCACATTACTTGTTCTGTTTTTGTTTAGATTTGCACCTGTAACAAATGTACACATTGAAGTCTATAGTCCTACCCTTTGCCAAAGTAAAAATAAAAGTCATAACAAACAAGAGTATTTAGAGATAAAGTATATTAGAAAATCTAATTAATTTATTCTACAATAATATATGAAAATCTATATGGATTAATGGGACAATATAATAGGAAAATGTCAACTCACTCTCTTTTAAAAAGTGCCAAGAATTTTCGATATTCGTACAAATAATATCGGGTTTTCCAACATTTATTTTTAGTACAAATGGATTAAAACAAGTAAAAGTTAGTTATGGTTTTTTTTTTTACACCACCTCTATTCAGGTCACTCCTGAACCTAGACGCTGATCTCAAAAACTTTAACGATTTTGCAAGACATTTAACAGTTGATGTATATTGCTGAGAAAAGAGTTACTAGCTATTTGGCCTTACAGGGAAACTTTAGTTTGACCATTATATGCTTAAGATCTATAACTAAACGTATGTTTTTAAAGATTATATATTACTTAAAAAGGTGTCTTCTATATGTGACAATGTAACGATGAATTGTAGTTTAAACATTATATATAGATTTAGAAATCTTGTACAATTAGTATAAAAAAACGTGTAACTCCAAACCATTTCTGTATCGTTGACATCAGCATAATTGGACTAGTTTACATGGATATGCTCTATAGAGCACATTTCTAAAAAGCAGGAACATCTTTATATTACCTTAACGTAATCTCTGAACTGAGAGATATTGAGTTTCCGAACTTATGATCTCATTCTAGTTCCTCTTCTTATGACTGATAAATAACTAAATAAGACGGTGATGTGAACTTTTCATTTTAGAAAATAATTAATACATTTTATTTTTAATTCAAGCAATATAAAAACAGAAAATTTCAGTTAAAAATAACATTTAAAAACACTACACTCTTAACATTTCAGCATTTAATGACTTAACTTTTTAATGAAGGTAGTGTCCTTAGTTTACAGAACGAAATATTCCATTTAACAAGTCACTTACTGTAAATACTCAATTTTTTTTTTAGATAGCTCAGTTTAAAGGTAACGTAGTGTTATGGAGTGTGTGTGTAATTCTATGGTGATGGTGGGAAGAGGTTTATGACATTGTCGACATTTGGTCTTAGTTAGTACAGAAGACTCAAAACTTAAGACTGAAAGGTTGTGTTATTGTAGTGAGTTACATTTGTAAAAGAATAGCATTACTTAAGTCTAGTACATGTATTTGATTTCTTATCATGTTGATTTAGTCGATATTCTAAAGTTATATTTAGTATATTTAGTTATATTTAGTATTATATATTCTAAAGTTATATTTAGTATTATATATTCTAAAGTTATATTTAGTATTATATATTCTAAAGTTATATTAAGTAGTTACAAGGAAGTGTTTTTGGCCCATGTTTACATCATCTGCCGTATAGATCGCAAGGTCTAAAATGGAAACTTTACTTTTACTCACTTTACTATAAGGAATTTTTTTAGTTATTTGAACTATTATTAGTTAAGATATATTAGTAGTTTACCAGCAGTTTGGTGCTACCAGTCCTCGACCGTCGACTGTCATTTGCCAATACTTCATCGTTTTGGTAAGATTACATTTTTTAATGTAAACACTTCATTAAAGAAACGCTTATTCAAAGATACACAACTGATAACTATACGTAGTGAAAATACTTAAAGCGTATTTACAGTAATGTATACTTTTAATTGAAACGTTTTTGTTTTTTTATAAAGAGATGTTTTACAACGTGTCCAGTTTGTTCTTGAAACTACTCTTGCTGATAACATACATTGCAATACATTGGTCAATCCTCTGGTCAAACATACAAGCTGCTGAGTTGAACTGCTGCTCGGTGTACGGTGTACATGATGTACTAGTAGCCAACTGTTCTGATCTGAACTGGACATTTGTGGACCTTCGATGTGTGCCAGTGACCACAGAAGTGTTGTTGCTTGACAGAAATAATCTGACTACCTTGACCAATGGCTCTTTTCAAACACTGACATCTCTCCAGCAACTTAGTATCAAGTCATCAAACATTCAAAGTATTGAGGTAAAGTTCCTTGTACGTCTCATAGCTTCAAAGTTGAACATGGTTTCATTCAAGTCTTTGTAATAACGAAATAAGAAAGAAAATTGTAGTATTTTGCTCATTAAAATGACCTATGACCTTAGGTTTATACCAAAAGCAACAGGAAATAGGTCTAATTTTTTTTGCGAGTTTCGTACCTTAAGAAATGAAGGTCATTTAGTTCTCGACCTAACCTCCTGTAGGCTAGAGGACGGATGTGGAAAAGTTTCAAACTAAAAAAAAGACAAAAAGTTGAAATTAGTACACTAGAAATGTAGAAAAACATTTAACATCTGCTACAACACAACCTCATACTAAAAATTAAAAAGTTCCACTTTTAAGTTAATCTGTTTATGTGGCCTACGGTTAACGAGGGTATTAAGTGGCCAGCACAACAAACAACCGCCTTTATTTTTCCCCAAATAATGTCAGGTACCCATTGAAAATTGTTGGACTCAAAGGCGCCCGAGATTCCCGAACTTAAAAATCCCAGTCTTCACCAGGATTCGAAACCCGGATCCCGGTTTGTAGGCCAAGCGTTTTACCGCTCTGCCACCACGTCTCATAACTTATATAAGTTGTGGAAAAGTAAATGCGGTTGTTCGTTGTTTTAATGTTTGCATTTCCCCCCTCCCACTTCCAAATGAATTCCTAAAAAACGTTTCTCCATGTTTAAGCTCATATATGTCATGCTTGATGTTACGTTGCGATGATTGGAGTTAATGGAATTTATTTAAAAAACATCATGAAAGAAAAAAAAATTACAGAAACGACTTCCACAGTCACCAGCACTTTACTTAAAGCATCACAGATAACTGCGTTTTCTCGGCATCGAAGCTTTAAATACAAACCAGACATGTTTTAAAAACATGTGATATATGTTTACACAATAAACCCTCTGCCCAACTTATACTTGCAATTGAAAAGTATTCTAACAATGCATTTAAGTGGGCCAGTTTAGTAAAGTACGCTTGGGAGTCAAATCTGATAAACAAATATCTAATTGTATGTGTATGACTATATATTGTAAAGCCAATCACCGTTTTAAAAAAAGAAAATTTGATCCTTCATGAAAAGATTAAAAATATAGTTAATATCTATATGAATAGATTTTCATTTAATTAAAAAATAGTTTAACAATAGTAGACACAAAGCTTGAAACTTAAAAACTGGTCCGGTTTATTGTATTTCCGAGATGTTCCCACTTGAAAAAAAGATCCTCCAATAAACAGGAAAGAATCAACCTTTTGGAATGAAAAAGAATACTCCTTATTTTAACTCCCTTGGATATCTTTAGTTCTTTTAAAAGTGGAAAAAAAACGTGGTTTCTTTTCAGTATTTTACAAGTATTTATTACATGAAAAGTAAACATGATGTTTTTATTGTACTTTAATACTTTTTTATACACATGAAATGTGTTCCGATATAAAGACATAGTCCATAGTCTTATAATTGTAACATAATTACTAGTATAGTTGTTCTTAAAACCTCGTTGCAAAGTATGCAATCCCTGGTCTATCATTATCAGCTTCTTACATATTCTTCATATTTTACTTATGTTTTTTTTTTTTTCAGATCGATACCTTTTTAGGTCTTGGCCAACTTCAAAATTTAAACATAGAAAATAATCAACTCACAGATGACGTTGCATCTCTAAATCCGCAAGCATTTAGACATCTTACACATCTGAAACATCTTTTCGTTGGAAATAATCAGAACCTCTCTCAAAACCTAAAAGACGCTCTCGTTTATTTACGAAACCTGTCTACCCTGTCAATGGATGGTTCAGAAACATTACAACTAGGAACGGAATTCTCATATTTGACCCAACTGAACAACCTTACTTTGTATTGCTCAAAAGTAACACATGTTACAAACGACAGTTTTATAGGCTTGTGGCACTCTAACTTGACAATACTAAATTTAATTAATTTTTATCTATTGCAGTTTGATCCAGATTATATGGATCAGGATACTTTGAAGAAACAGTTCAGCGATGACGCGTTCCAGAATTTAAATTCATTGGAAGTTCTAAGAATTATTAACTGCAGAATAGGAAATGAAAACATGGCCAGAAAATTTAAACATTTGATAAATTCTTCTTTGCATACTCTGTACCTTGAAAAAACTCATTATGCAAAGGAATTTTATACTCCAAATGCCACTTTTGAGTATTGTATTCTATCAACTAACACAACCCAATATTTGAGTCAGCTAACACTTTCGTATTTCTCATGGACAAATAGTGATATTTTTGCCGTAGCCCCTAGAGTTGTATCCAGTCCTCAATGGAGATATAACATCAAGTCAATTGATTTCTCCAATAACGTGATGGGGTGGCTGGGATGGAAGTTTACGTTGCTACAAGCAGCACTTCTGGAGAAACTTGAGGTGGTTATTATTACATCTCCCAGCCCGGAAAACGAAGATTCAAGTCCTGACCTAGGACTTGATAGTGTCAAGGACGCTGTGCAATCACCTTTACTTTCTAATTTCTTTAAGTCAAATACAACCCCAGCCATACGAAATGGGCAGAGACTAGACAGAAAGGAAATATCTACAAATAATGCATTCTTTCATGATGCTGCCAGCTATCATGCATTGCCTGAGAGAAACGATTCTTTGCATACTGAGCCCTTACGGAGAGAAGGGACTTTCTTGTTTGAAACTAATGCTTCACACACAGCATATGTTAAACTTGATTCCATAAGTGAACGAATGTTTATTACATTTTCTAATAATTCTACGAATACCTGTGCTTGGAGGGTTAGATTACCACTTTCGTTGCGGATAGTTAAATTTATGTTCATGCTCCAAGGAGATAAGGACTACGGCAACCAAAGTGTACAATTCTTTCAGACTGAGGGAGAGGCTGCCAACTTAACACATTTGTACTTTGTAGGCAATGGAATTACACGAGGCACAGGTAGAATTATGGGACTTGCCAACCTTCAGCTCTTGGACTTATCAAAAAATGCACTTATTCTGTCCCCATATTTTTTTGATGATTTTCCCACATTGAAGTATCTTATATTGAAATCTATAAAGAACGACGATTTCTTTAGACGTGTGAGTATTGATAGAATCATTCAGAACCTAATTGAACTGAGATATTTAGACTTAACGGATAATAAACTGAATTATCTATCTCCGAATTTATTTTTTAGGAATCCCCACATCAGTCACGTGATACTTTCTAAAAATAGATTTACCTCTTTACCTCTCAAGATGGAATTGTGTACATCTTTAAAATTTCTTGATTTATCTGGCAACGCCATCATTTACTTAACAGTACAGGAGACGTCATCTTTGACAAAACATTCGGAAAATGTTCAAGAATTTTTTTTTTTACTGTCTGAAAATAATATTGCATGTGTGTGTTCTCATTTTCAATTTATCAGTAAGTAATCAACAGAGTGAGCGAGTGACAGAAATAAGATAGATAGATAGATAGATAGATAGATAGATAGATAGATAGATAGATAGATAGATAGATAGATAGATAGTTTGACTGATTGATTGATTGCCTGTTTTTTTGATTTATTGAAAATATTTTCTTTTCTAACACCCAATCTTGATTTTAAAATCAGAATGGATTAAAAGCAGTGACTTTTTAGATAAAAAGGGAAACTACTCATGTACATCAGAGGAAGGACTACTAATATCAACTGGTGTATTGCTCCAAGACGTTTTTGGATTTTACAGACAATGCTATGGCTAGTATGTCGTTGTTTTTTTCTTACTAAGTTTACATCAACAAACTCTGTCTGTCTGTCTGTCTGTCTAACTGTTTTTTCTTACTAAGTTTACATCAACAAACTCATGTCTGTCTGTCTGTTTTTTCTTACTAAGTTTACATCAACAAACTTTTGTCTGTCTGTCTGTTTTTTCTCCCACACCCATTATCGGATAAAGTTAAAATTTCGGACAATTATTTATTGTATTTGACAATTTAAAAAAATTTACCCAATTAGTTAATTGATTATTGGTAATAAAATATTATGTATGGTATCAAACAAGGGAAAGAAAATATACATAAATTATAAATAAAAAATGTGGTGGTATAAGATGAATTAAACCACTTTATATTTTCTTTAGAGCAGTGATGCCCAAAATACATCCCGGTCCGGTCTGCGACATGATTCAGTCTGGCCAAAGTGTAGAAAGTCCCCAAAGAAAAAAAAAGTTGGAAAAAATATTTTACCCTACGATACGATAAATAGATTGGTACCGACAGTAGGCCAATATATGTTTAATAAAAAAAAAAGGGTGTCTCTTGTTACAAAAATAAACAATTAAACAACTTTAGGAAACCAAACACATACATAAATAAGGCAGCATTTTTTTGTTTGGGATGCAACTTATATATTACACATAGAGTGGAGGACCAATGAGAATATTTACCGAAAAGAGACAATGCCATGAGACAGATGTAAGGCTAGCTACAGAGATACTCTCATTGAAAGGACAGACATGAAGCTCGAATACTTTAAAAAAAAGTGCTTGCTAGCAGTGATCGAAGAATTGAGTCCAGAAAAGAAGAAAGCTGTCAATCTTTCTCATGACAATTACAAGGCGAGTGATATTGAAAACGAACTGACTATCGCAGCTTAAGAGTCTACCGACATATGTGATACAGCTTAAAATCTTGATATTTGTTTGCAATATATACATCAGTTTTGAAATCTGAGAAGTCAGTAGCTATGAGGAGCATGCATGGGACCGCCATTGGCCAAGCCTTTTTAAAGAAGTTTCCACCATCACAGAGGATCTTTCTCTCTTGGGATAAATTAGTGGGAGTGACCACAGATGGTGCTAGAAGTCTAGTTGACAGCAAGAGTTATTAGAAATGTTGTCGAGTCTATTGGAACCAAGCCTCTGTGGCTTCATTGAATTAGTCACCGACAAACTATTGTAAGCTGTTCAGTCTGGACCATGTGACGATAATCTTATTCATATTTAACAATATTCGTCGTTTCGAAAATCTATCTGCGGTCAATGTTTCAAATGCCCAGACAGAGCTTCAACTGGAACTGATTGACTTACAATGGTTGAAAGTAAAGATATCACTGATACATTTTAAGTGATGGAGATTGTTGATCTCTACCCCGTGCTGCTTGTAGAAACTAAATTGTTTGCAATATTGTTTATTACCTTTTTTACATTTAGTTGATATGGCCCGCGACAAGAGTGTCAAAAATTAAAATGGCCCGCTGGTCGAATAACGTTGAGCGTCACTGGTGTAAAGCATAAATGCGTTGCATAAAAAAACAACATTATATCACTACAAAACCTTCTATTTTCATAAATTCTTTGGCACTGTTGTTATTGTATTGTCTTGAGGAGGCATACCTCGAGTTCAAGTGGTACAACTTTAAAAGGCTATCACGATATCCTCCAATCAGATCATAGCGTATTAAGAAAGCTAAACATTGCGCTAAACAAAAACAATTGGTAAACATATTTCTAAGCGCACAGATTTTTTTTATTGTTAGTCTGATGACCGGTCATTTCATCACCGGTCACTTCATCCCCGGTCACTTCATCCCCGGTCATTTCATCCCCGGTCACTTCATACCCGTCACTTCATCCCCGGTCATTTCATCCCCTGGTCACTTCATCCCCTGGTCACTTCATCCCCCGGTCACTTCATCCCCGGTAATTTCATCCCCAATTAAATATTTTGTATACAAATATGATTCTGTAGAATGCTTTTTGACATTTTATGACTTGTTACTAATGCGTTTATAGTGTTTCCTCTTCCACTTTGTTTTCTTAAAGAGAAATCTTATATTATATTGTAAATCTGGGTGTGTACCTAACTATAGCGCTTCTATTGGATGTGGGGGTGGTAATATCATAATATTATCCGGATCGAAGGCCAAGGTTTGGTGGAAGTAGTAAAAAATCATTTGAGAGATACAAGTGCGATTAGAATAATTATGACCGTGCCGCTGATAACTTATCATCAAACGCCAAGGTGTGGTGAAAGAACGACCATGTTTCACTTTCTTTTATTTTTCAATCGCTCTTTCTTGAAAATGGCGCGTCATTTTTAGCCTTGAAATAAGGTTTTATTTTTTTCTAAGAAAGGCTGAGTTCACCCATCCTTGTGATATCATGTCGCCTGTATAAGTTTTGCTTTAATTCCTTTTAAACATAAACGTCTTACAATTTTGTCATTTAAATAAAAAATGAATACATTAAATATTGCTCATTTCATGATTTTTAAACTTACAATTTGTTAGATAAAAATGATCAGATGATGAAAATATCAGGGGATGAAATGACCGGGGATGAAGTGACCAGGAGATGAAATGACCGGGGATGAAGTGACCGGGGGATGAAGTGACCAGGGGATGAAGTGACCAGGGGATGAAATGACCGGGGATGAAGTGACCGGGGATGAAGTGACCGGGGATGAAATGACCGGGAACCGTTAGTCTAGATCTATTACAAATTTAATTACATGACGGATCAATGGCGACATGTGCCTCTGTTTCTTTATATAATTGTTTAAAGTATTACTTATATTTATTTTTTTATGAACACTGGTAGGTTTAAGACGTATTGAATAATCTTTAATTCTGAAGTGTCCGAAATGTGTAAAACATACAAACTATGAAATGTCACTGTGATCATGAAATTGGCATGCTTTCTCCACCGCAATACATTATAGGCATGCTGTTTGGAACGCACAGCATGACATTAATCCGATTTGTTAAAATTTATTTGGAGATTCCTTTAAATAAATTCATCATTTTCGTGTGAAAGAAATTCAAATCATTGTTTCATTTTGTTTTGTTTTTTGGACAATCGTACAACCCACACACACATATTGTAATGTTAGGGACATAATAGTATTTACACAAAAAAAACTTAAATGTTAAACTAATGGATAAGTAATTAAAAATACAATTGTGCTCACATACAGACACATACACATCAGATTTGCATGTTTCTTTTTAATAAAATGAACACAATTAAAATGGGGTTAATAGATTTCGTAACAAAAGTCTCGCAACAAAACGACTACTTTTCCTGTGGCTGCTGCGTTAAATCGTCCTGCTTCGTTCCCATTTATATATTGTTGTTACAAAGATTATTTCAACTCAATCGTTCTGTCTGAATGTCTAGTAAAAAGTATGTACACGTTATTGCTCCCAATAGATCCTTTTCAGATCAAGTTGAAAATTCGCACAATTATTCATTGGCATAGACAAGACATGTATAAATAAAATAAAAACTAACCAATTAGTCAACTGGTAATGAATTAATTTATTTGATATCAGCAAAAGAAATTAATCCTTCAGCAGGGTCGAACTGGATGTTAAAATCGGATTAGGCATTTCTATACAATCAGGCCCAAAAATTGCATACCATATGATTTGCATCCAATTAAAGACATGCCTGTTCTCAAAATCATTATGTTAATTTTGAGTGTAGATAAATGTGCACGTGTATACGGAAAGCTCTATATTTTTATTACAAACATTAACGATAATTAGATGTTCGTATTGTTTAAGCTAGCCAATTAAATGTAGTGTAAGAAAGAAGTGCGGTTTTAAACAATTAGTTAAAAAGGTCTTTCATAAAAACCAGGAACAAACTATTTTCGATAATGAGCTTTTGCGAAGTTTTAGTAAGAAAATTAATATTTAGTAGGGTAGGGAACAATTAAATTTTGTCAAGAAAATTGGTACGGTACGAAAATGAAAGTAATATGTCAGTTTATTTTTCAAACCAAAATCAGGAAATTCTTTACCGATAAAAAGTCTTTTGTGATGTCTAAGCAAGAAAAATAAATGTAAATTAAGTCTAAAAAGTTGTTTATAATAATCGTTTCTAGTAAACTAATTTGTTATTTTAAAATTTTAAACAACCTATTGTCGATATTTTTTTTTTTTAAAAAAAGGCATTTGACATACATTTCTTTTTAAGTTGAAAATACGAAACAATTTGATATCAATAATTAAACTGCAGTGACAAATTGTTCAAGAATATAAGGGTAATCTAAGTCAATTATGCGATTTCAAACAATCATTTGCCATGCTTTTTTTTTTTTTATAAAACAATATCCGGAACAACTTTAGAGGTAATGAAATATAAGTCAGTTTAGAGATTTTTATTTAGCCTTTATATTCTATTTATTTAAAAATCCGGAACAACATGTTTTCATGATCATGAGTTTTCGCAACGTTTAAGCAAAAAAAAAAAAGAAATATAAGTGAAAAGAGGAATACCAAACATTCGTTCGCAATGATTTTTTTTTCTTCACAGAAACATCCTTAACATCCAATTATAGATACTTCAAACTGTTGCAATGTTTTGGAAGTAACATTAAAAGTTTAAAAAGTTTTTCAATAGCTTTTAGTCGTTTTTTTTTTCCGATCAAGTCTATAAATCGATATTAATAAACGTTGTTGTAAAGGTGAAACATGGGACTAATCAAAGCTCTATGATCAGCACCGTATTTAGAATTAAACAGGCCCTAAGCTATTTGAGATATGTAGTCCTCTTGGGATCCTTTATAAGTCCGAGATTATATATATCAGTGCTAAATATTTCTTTGGGCCCCTAAGATGTAGCTTGTGTTATTAATTGGTAAATCCTGCACGGTCTGTGTTTTCTATTGTTCTAAAGTTGTTGTAATATTAATCTAATATTTTCAAGTTACTCAGGTATTTAATGTAAATTAATTTATTTTCCCGATCTTAGTTTAAAAAAAAATAATGTTTACACAGTATTAATAGGATTATTTAATTGCAGCAATTACTTGATGATCTCCATCGTTTTACTGCTCGTGATGTCCTTCATCTTTCTGATGGCCTACCTCGTGCACAGATTTAGAACCGCTATAGAAGCTTACTTAGTAAGGATCTTCGTCAAGGCTTTTCGACCAATGAAATCCAGCGACTACAAGACACACGTTTTCATTGGCTACGCTGATGAGGATGTCGGATTTGTAAGACATATTTTACTAAGGTAAGAAGTCTTCAGCTCCGACTTAAGCTATGTAAGGGAGATTATGATTACTATATGTTAACAAATAAATATATTTTGTGTATGTGTGTATTTTCAGTATCAATTTGTTAAATATATTTACAAATTGTACATGGAATGTTCACAACAAATATAAATATTTTTTAACTGTGTTTTCAGCGGCCCTCGAAAAAGGAATAAACGCTATTAGTTTTGTGTCGTCTGTCCGTCCGTCCCTCCGTCCCGTTTAGATCTCTTAAACTAGAAAAGATATTGAAAATCCGACATCATGATATTCTAGACCGTTCAAAGTTCTAATGCAACGGTTACTTTTTTTCTTTACTGAAAGCGAAAAATTTAATTTTCTTTAAATCAACTATGCAAGCATTTTGTTTATAAAAATACACCATTTTTACAACTATTCACTATTGGTAGTAACAATCACAGGAGACGAACATTTATTTAATCCATAATACATATATGTAAACAGTTTTAGATTTTCGTCAAAAAAATAATTCAATTTAAAACAACAATTAATAAGTAGTGATTCATATTATCACGTAAACTGCAGCGCGATACCACTTCGGGGGCCGATTTTGAGATTGTGATTCCACACAAACTGTCTCTGTAACCTTGTTATTTTCTGGTACACTAGCTACTAAAATATCCGAACACTTTTCTACAACTTTATTATGCTAGGTGAAGTGTTAATATAAAATATGTTTCATATTATGTTGTATAACAGATGTTTAGAAAAGAATGGTATGCAGTCTTAGTTACAAGGACATCTAGAAGGATCCATGTGGCTAGATCTAAGCGTCTGAAATCTTTATTCCTGACGATTGCGGTAAAAAAAAAACGAATTAGATCTAGACAAATTATAATGTAATGTATATGGCTGAAGTATTTGACACAATACACTATGCTCCATGAATGAACGACCATTGAGGATTAGAGGCTCTAGATAGTATACGTCTTCAATGACTTCTATTTCAACTGTCTTCAAATTGACGTTTATAATCAACTACAAACACAAATACCGTTTTACAAACTATTTTTGATTACATATGTATGTATACAGATAAATAAATAGCATCAGCAAAAAGTAATTACCACGAATACATACATTTTGAGATAATTAATGATCACATTTTTTTGACAATGAAGGTATTTGGAAGAAGATCTCAAAGTTTCTACATTTGTTCATCACCGCGACTTGGGTCCAGGCTACACTGACCAACAGATGTTTGAAGCAATGAGAGACAGTTGGAGGATACTCTTAGTTATTACGCAGAGTTTCTTAAACAACTACGACCTCTCGGACATTATAATGAAGGTCAGTCTCTATGATCTTGAAGACGTTACTGTCACAAAGAATAATTCCATAGAACATTATATATTGCAAGAAAAAGGTTCTCTTTGACTTATCACTACCTCTGTTAGTGTTACAAATTTAAATATGGAATGTGAAAGGCTAAGAAGCATTGTAATTATTTTGAAAAGGAACTACAAGGGTAAATGATAAGATTAAATTATATTAGATTAAATAATATAAAATAATATTAGCGCATTTTAATTGTTCGACTGTGAAAAAGGATCATATAACTTTTAAATCATATTTACTTATAAGTTAAACTTTCTAACAATAATTAACATATTTTCATTTTGTTGTTTTTGTGTTAAAGATATCTATATGTAATTGACGTATGTTTTATTTTAGTATAGTATTAAATTTTTTTTCAATATGACATTTATTCACCGATACTTGTATTTATTTTTTATTTATGTCAGTACGCAAGTCATTCTGTAACTCCTGTCAATCAAGGACGAGTTGTCCTATTGGTCCAACAAACTCAGATGTACAACATCCCAGGCTCCTTGTATGATGTCCTGGAAGACTCACGTATCATTGTCATCTCTGATCTGTCTGCTCCCCTGGACTACGTACAGAGACAGGAAATTAAACAATGTCTTAGAGATATACACTGACTAGATCATTGATTAGGATAATGAAACAAGTCCAACGTAATGAGAATATTCAATGGAATGTCAGATATATGAGCTACTTAGAAAGACACATTCCTTGTTCCATATGCTAGGACAAATTTGAACAAAGCTCCTTTTTCTTTAGTGCTATAAGAGCATGGAATGGGTTGCATGAGCCAGCCAGGAAAACCAGTGACTTGGCAGAGTTTAAGTCATTGGTTTAACATGCATGGCTAGATCTTTTAGTTAAGTAACGTCTGAATTATATAAGAAAAGATTACTACATACATTACTACAAACTAAGACAAACCTTTAAAATACATTATTACACTAAAAGACCTATACGAATCAATTAAATAAAAACATTAAAATTGACGATAAACATTTATAATTTGGCATCTAGGGATTGAATGTGTATGGTCGCTTTTGCTCAACAGTATAAACGTCCATTTGTTTGAACAAGTAGATTTTGTGTAGCCTGGACACTAGTCGTCCTTTAATTCACTTAATTGTTGTAGAAGACTGTCAACTAAGCGCTCAAATAGCTACAAACATTTACGTTGAATGGATTAGGATTAAATGATGTATGTCTACAGTCTAACTTGCTCCACTAAGTCTTCGTTATGGTTGGCAATTTTGAAATAATTTTTAAGTTAATTTTGTTTTTTATTCATAAATAAAATTTATACTTTATATATTTTAAACATGTTTCCTGCTATAAATCGATATTCTTGTTTGACAAAATTGTTCCTAATTAAAAAAACAACAACAATTGTGTTTTGTTTTAACTATCAACAAATAATTTCATGTCTACTCAGGATTAATGCGTTGCTAAGTGTGGGAAAAACATGTAACATTAACAGTACGACAATGTTGACAAACCTTTTTAAAAAATTGACATTGAAAATAAATATGTTGATAACAAGTGAAGACATAATGAAATATAAATTTATTTTTTTAATAACTAAATTTTGAATCTTATTCAAAAATTTTTTTTTCAGTCCTACATAAATGGGTGTTTCTGAAAGCTATTCATCATAAGTATCATCTGTCCCTTGACTTTCGTCGTAGGGGTGCTGTGACAGTTCGTCGTAGGGGTGCTGTGACAGTTCGTCGTAGGGGTGCTGTGACAGTTCGTCGTAGGGGTGCTGTGACAGTTCGTCGTAGGGGTGCTGTGACAGTTCGTCGTAGGGGTGCTGTGACAGTTCGTCGTAGGGGTGCTGTGACAGTTCGTCGTAGGGGTGCTGTGACAGTTCGTCGTAGGGGTGCTGTGACAGTTCGTCGTAGGGGTGCTGTGACAGTTAGACTAACCAAATCCCTCTACTTTTCCGGATCAGCAGCAGTTCAAAGCATGATATCAAGAGAGAGGCCGGTCCATATTTTTACGTTGTCCAGCCAGCTTTTCCTTGGGTGACCATTTCTTGGTGCTCCCTCCACTGGACCTCGAAGAATAACTTTTGATAGTGAGTCATGTTTTACAATATGACCGAACCAGCTCAGCTTTCATCTCTTGACAGTATTGAGAAGTTCTTCCTTCTTGACAGCCAAAGTGTTGGGTTGTTAAAGTACAAACTCAATTGTCTTTCAGTTTTTTTTATACCTTTCTATTTATTATTTTTTGTTATTATTGGTTTTTTTTTGTTGCCGTTGTTTTAATAAAGGTTTTATTTTGTGTATAGAAACGGAAGTTTTGATCATAAAATTGCAACTTTTTTTTTCTAAATTTCCAAACTCTTTTTGCTTGCAAGCACAATTTTTGTTTTCTAATTTAGTAGGCAGTGATTTTGAAGTTGATCACATGATTGAATCTTTTTTTTTTATTTCAAACTTCTTTTCATTTATTTAGGTTCTAATGTAAAAGGAAAGGGTCTTGGAAATTTTTAGAAGCTATGTATATATATAATTATCTAGAGGACTTTTGCACAGCGTAATCACTTTCTAATTTCTTTCATTTGTAGCAGAAAGTAATATTTTTTGTGGAAAGCATTTTAGTCTTCTTATGGCAGTGTGATTACAAAACAACATATTAAAAGCATAAATAGACGACTAAAGCAGATATTAAAGCAGAGAATCAATCTTCTTTTGAAATATTTAGTTTGTAACAGTACAACTTTGATCTTTTAATTTAGTGTCTATGACGGTGTTTAATTTATCTACTAATTTCAAAAGCTCTCTCAATCTTTTTCTTTTTTTTTCTTTATAATAATAATAATAATAATAATAATCTTTATTATCCGTAAGGAAATTTGTTCCTTATTATCACTCCCACATTTGTCCGAATAACTTTCTCTTCTATATTAATGTTAATGTGTTACCTAAACAGACAGATAAAAACATAAAGACTTTTTTTTTATTTGAAAGGAAAAAGTCTAAAAAAATGATGAAATTGTATATGAAAGCTTTTTATTAGTTAAAGTTTGAGTTTATTAAAAACCAAAATGGCATAGAAAGTAATTGAAAAATAAAATATGTATGTGTTAAAAGATATAGGTCAGCACGTAAAAAGTTTATAAGGTATCCGGATTATGTCACTTTTATTTTATGTAAGATAAGCAGACACACAAAATATAGTGTTTACTTGGTTATTATAAAATCCATTAAAAAATAATTAAACTAAAACAATATTATTTAAAAAATTAGTATGTTCAGTATTCAATTACCGACTGAATCAATTAACAATCATTTTTATATAAGGGAAACAAAGAAACAGAGAAATAATTAAAAGCTTAACACTGTAAAGATGTGGTACATGATTCTATAAAATTCGATATTCACAAGATATATCATCATCATTACAGTGGTTAGTGGTTACTCCTTGAAGCGTTGGAAAATTTTCAAGAACAGCCAATCAATATTAAGGACACTTAATTTAAATTCAAAATTGCCGACTCAATAAAGGCTTTAATGGAAAGAGCTTTAAAAAATGATCTATGATTTTGCAATGCTATAAGAAGTACAAAAGTTATCATATAAATTATTAAAAAAACGTATCTACACTTTATTTATTGTGTACAGCTGATACACCAAAAAAGCTTGTATTGATAGTTTCAAGCCATGTATACAAATGTGCAATAATGCCTCATTGAAAAAGTGTAAACCGGATATGAACGATCAAGGTGAACAATTAAAACTAACAGGGGAGATCATCGTGAAAATACATATACAGATACAATAAATGTTTGTTTTATTCGTTTGGGGCGTTCATTCAAGTAAAGATTTAAACTTATTTTTCCTAGAGTCCTAGAACATCATTTTTTTCCTTACGTGACTAATATCTCATTCACCAAGTAACATTAAAATTGCAAGAAGACGATACCATTCAATGTATACATACTTATTTAATAAACACATCATAGTGTGATACGAAATACTATTACAACAGTATAAAAAGTGATTAAAATCTCATTCAGTAAGTCAAATGAGAATAGCAAGAAGGAGATATATTTTTATCTTTAAATAAATGAATTTGAGTACAAAAGAAAATGTAAAAGAAAAGTGATTTGTATCAAAGCAGAAATCATTGTTTGAAAGCAAAATATACATCCATTTAGGAAGCACTTATTGTTAGAAAATGCTTATTTCATATGATTTTAAGCATGAGCAAATATTCAGGCTGACAAATGAAAGCCCTTTGTTGTAAGGCCAGGGAAAACTGACTATCCAATAGTTTTACATCGTTCGAACAAAATCTATATGTAAAAGATTACTACCGCTATTTTAGACTATGACTTACTACCTCCCAAACCTTCCTCCTGGCTTTTTCTCTCCAGACAATCGAATAGCAAACAAAAAAATGACACTTCATTTACTCTGGTATAGTGTGTTGTAACAATTTTACAAGTTTCGGACTTTTCTTCAGAGTTGAAGATAGTTTACTTCCTAGTCCAAACCTCCCGCAGGACGACGGGGGACGGGAGCGGAAAGGGTTTGAACTCGAGACCATCGATAAATGCGAACGACAGTCCAGCGCGCAAACCGCACGACCAGGTAGCCATCCTGGATATGTAATACAGACATAATCCACATTTCTGACTATTTGGCTTTAAAAAATTAGACTAAATTATTTGAATTGTTTTTAGACGGTATTTTACTTTTAAATTTCTTTGTTGAATTATTAACACTGATATAAGAACTGGAGAGGGGATAAAATGTTTTGAAATAAGAAGAATTAAAAAGCACAAAGAAGTCAAACTTAATCTCAAATTTATAAAAAACAATATTAAGATAGTTTAGTGTTTTACAAGTTATCAACGCTTAAAAAAGCGTTCACAATCTATGTTATATTTAGATCATCCACAATACTACTACTACTACTACTACTACTACTACTAATTGTAATAATAATAATAATAATAATCGGAATCAGTCTACCTAGGTCGCCATAACCAAGTCGCAAAGCTAATACACCAACACTTGGCTTTGACACACAATTTGATCGGTAGGATACTCCTCCATATTACAAATACTCACCACAAGAGGTTCTCGCGTCTACGGAACATCTACTGTACTGGCATAGGCCTATTTTGACTGACAAAACGGTAGATTTTAATCGCCCTGATCTGCTGTTCATCGATAAAAAAGAAAAAAACTGCTACCATTATTGACATCGTCGCACCACTGTCTCATAATTTAAAAAAAAACTGAGCTTGAAAAACAACGAAAATATGAAAACCTTGGCTTGGAGATTAAGCGTTTATGGAAATTATCTAAAATAACAATATAGCCATTGTCATATCAACCGAGGGAATAATAACAACTGACCTCACAGATACCTTCAAGGCCTTTGGCATTCCTAGGAAAATTCTCGTTGCCTGTCAGAGGGCGGTACTTCTGCAGACCAGCCACATCACCAGAAAATTCCTCGGTGGAAACTGATAAAGGGACTAAGATGAATTTTGATTCCCTTTAACAAATCTCGACCCTGGCTGCGCCAGAGAATGTATACTCGTTCTTTTCAAGCATAATACTAATAAAAATACAATAATAATACAATAATAATACACAAAATGTAAAAAAGCAAAGATATAAGTAAAGAAAAAAAAACAGTTATGACAATCTTTCTATTTTTTTTTTACAAATACTGATGAAATAACCATTATTGCAGAATATCAATGAATAGAAGAATGTTAATTTAATTCTCAGTTGTGACTAGATTTTGATATACATTCTTAACAAAACCTTCATTTTAGATTTATAAGTGACTCATCTGTTAAACTTTTTTTTATTCTTAATGGAGATCGATCTTTTTATTTTTGTATAAAATATGATATAAAAACTTAATTCATTGCTTTTGTCTCTCGGCGGATAACTTAATTGATTCGTGAAGTAAGCGCTGCAGACAATACATTTGGATAGCGATGAATGTTGAAGAGTCGGTCAAATGTGTAATATACAATTATTGAGGATACGAGGCAGCAAAGACTCGCGTAGGATGAATTGTTTTTGTTGAAGTACATATATATAACTAAGAGGATGATGAAGGACAGGACAAAAAGCTGACGCGACGTTTTGTTCGACAGTTTGGAAGTGGAATTCTTCCATATCAGGCCCACACTTAGTAGTCCTACTGGAAGACTTTATAGGTACTTGAAAAAAAATATCAGAACAGTATTGACTTGTGAATTACGTAATTGTAGTGATATATTTTTAAAGATCCTACTAATTTTACTTGTCAAAAACATTATAAATCATAAAATAATTGTGATAAATTTACAATTTGTAATTTCTTAACGCATAAGAACAATGAATCATAGGTCACAGCAACGAACTCATGAAACCTTGTAAAAACAAAAAGATTTATCTGTAAAACAGCAAAGACTGAATCCAACGCTTATACATTTCACTTTCCCTACATCGGCGAACAAAAAGACCACAAATCCCAATGTAGTACAGCCTAATCCCAAAAATTTAAAAGGAAACGATACACAAAGGCAACGAAGAACAATGGTTTCAGATTGTGCACACGGACAATTAAATTGAATTGAAAATATTTCAGTAAGTGAATTATTGTTATCATGATACTACTAACAATACCATTAAACGCAAAGTTACTTTTATGAAATCATGTTTGTGTACTAAGATACTATTTTAAAACAGAAATGGATGAGAACGTAACGAATTGTGAAGTACTTTCTGAATTGGTGAATTATGTTGCATCTAATTCATGACATATTTTTGAGTATTGATACATTGATATATGGAATTAACAAAAATATATATATGCGGCCTACTGACACACATAATTCAGTCCAATCACACAGGTTAAGGGCTGTTGAACAAGGGACATTACTGCTAATCCACGCAATATGACCAATGTTATGGTCATGTAACCAAAATGGCTTTACAGACAGTGTGTTAGAAAGGACAGTTGAGTCCAGGACGCAAGGCAGTAAGGACAGTGTGCTACGAAGTGAGTCCTTGAAAATGTAGCTGTACGAGTCAAGAAGTAGACAGAGAAAGACTTGCAGTGTTTAGTAGGCAGTTCTATCGTGTTAAAGTATTTGAATTTTTGTTGTATTGGCTTTTCATGTATTTGTCATTAAACCGCCAAATTGTTTATTGAAGCTCTTGTTGTCAAGTTCTGGTGTTAGATCTGCTGTGCTGTGTTTAGCAGTGTTTACATTAGGCCTGATAGAGAAGATCGTAACAATATATATATATATATATATATATATATATATATATATATATATATATATATATATATATATATATATATATATATATATTTACTATAAAGTAGAACGTAAGGCGTATGTATGTATGTCCCGAATAGAAATCAAACAAAACCGTTTGACCAATCTTGTTAAAAATTGGCATAAATGTTCCTTGGGTACTAACTTAGACCGTAGTTTATGTATTGTAGCCCTACAACAAACTAAAGACCCTCAAAAAAAAGTTGACCAACTCTATGAAAGTAATATAACTTCATCGATCTAGGCCATGTTTACATGAGAAAAGATAGAACGAATCTAGATCTAGATCTAAATTTTAAAACTACACTTTGCGCAGATAGTTTTTTACTTTGACAAATGAAAATAAAAAATATAATCTATTAAGTTCATTATTTAATAAAATTAACCTTCGAATTTGTGTTTAAAAAGTATTTTTACATTAATTCGTTCCTTATATCTGCGAATTTAGTATTCCTGACGTACATTCTTTCATTAGACATTACCCGAAATGCTACACATCTCTCTATTCCTAGGTCTAAAACTCTAATTCAATTCTAAGATGATAGAAAAGATAAACTTCAGGGGAGGTAAGTGTTTTAATAAAGGTCACAGACTTCTGCATTTATAAATCAAGCTTCATTCATAGATTTGCGCATTGGTACAAAATATTGCATCTAAGGTCACAATGGAAAAAGTATCAACGGATCATTATAAAAGAGATTTTCCACTTATTAACTACCTCATGGAATACAAAACTGATTCAAATGTTGTTTTTAAAAAGAATTTTAATACGAACTTCGTTTTAATTGTAAGTTTAAAAAAAAACGAACTACTTTTATAGCGCGCAGTTTCTCATTCCCTCATTAGGCTATAAACTTGACAACAATCTAAATTACAATATGGAGAGACCAGACATAGCACCTTCAATAAGAAAAGTTTAGAACTGATTTATATTACCCCTAGCTTAAACAAACTAGATGTATCTTTAAATTTTTTACAAATATTAACAGTGTTAATGCTGGAAAGGAATCCAGTGAACTTCCACACAAAAGCTTAAGATCAGGAATTCGCAGATGACAGTTTTATTATCAACACAGATTTCAGGATATGAAAGAAAAGTTCACATCTTTAAGTGATCTAGGAAAAAGAGTAGGATTCAACAAAAAGCAAAAGTACTTAAATAAAACAAAAAAAAATGGAGACATAGAATTGGCTTCTTAGACCATAGATAGTTTTATATGCATTGGGAGTGTAGTCAGTGGAACAGATGAAGACACTATAAACTCCTTATAAATCTATCGCGTCAGACATTTAGACACCCAAAACCAAGATGGAAATCTCCCCCACATCTCTAACAAGACTAAAATAGGAATCCTTAATTCTAATTTCAAGGCTGCCCAACTGTATGGTTCTGAAACATGAAGAACAACTGATGCAACAACAACAAAAATAAGTACAGACCTTCATCCACAGATGTCCGAGATGTATATTGAACATACACTGGTACGACAAACTAGAAAACACCAAGCTATATAAGATGGGCGGACAGAGAAATACAGAGGTGCAGATCTTAGAGAGAAAGTGGAGATGGATTGGTCACACCCTTAGAAAAGGTACCAACAACTAAGCTAGACAGGCCTTAGAGTGGAACCCCCGGGGCACACGACGCAGAGGAAAGTCAACAAGAATGTTGCGACTTTGCAAAGTACTAGATGAAGCCAAGAGAACAGGAAAGAGCAAGGAAGAAAATTAAAAAAGCTAGCAAGAGACTGTGAAGAGTGACGTCCTTTTACTGGGGCTATATGTTCCACGAAGAACGCAAAAGAAAGGTGATGATAATGATGGACACTGAAACAAAATTCCAAAACACATTTACAGTTACAACGATCCTAAGAACTAGTGTAACAGCTATAATTTAGTCCTGATTTTAAACTTCCTTGGTGGATATATTTCCCATAGTCCACACAGTGGACAGAGGCACCTTCACTTCCAGGGCATGTACATGTAGAGTACAAAAAGACGTTTGAAAAAGGGCGGCCAAATGTATTGTACCTGTCTTTCCATTGACCGATGCTTATCTGTTTGCAACATCCATGAGGATGTGACACTATAAACATAAAGTTCTCAACTTCTGTACTAATATTTACTTTCGAAAACAAATTATTATATTGATCGATCATTTTTGCAATTTTTTGGACAATATTTCTATCACAGGTCAAAAATGTTATCAAACGACTCCTTTCAGTTTGACTTTTAGACGAAGTGATGTCTTCCTGATTCAGAACGATCTCTTCACAATTCTCTGTATCATAAAACAATCTTATGGTCGTGTGATTGGCCTCGATGTCATCAAAAACTAAACTGCCAGCTGTTTGTACTTCTATTCTCCACCAGTCTATGTTTGGTTTGTCTGAATGTTGACATTTGTGGCATGTACATAGTACGTTATTTCCTTTCATTACGTCAGTTATGATCCCACTTCCGGTTCTTAAATGTTGACTTCCTTTTAAGTTGTATACAAAATATGGAATTTTTGTGTTCGGCCAAAACTCAGGTCTGCGTGGACTGGTCATCTTGACACTCACTCTTACTGTCAGGTCAGCTACAACTTTAATAAGCTCATACATATCAGTGTTTTGGTAACCTGGAGGTAGATGCTCCAAACTGAATCTATCAACAGGTATGAAGTCTTTGTGACCTAGACTCTTGTTGCAATCTGCCAGATGTGTTAGTAGATCAGCTTCTCCACCTTCTGATATTTGTTGTTCATGATGACCTGTTAATAAAGAATCTATTCATGATGTAATATACCATATTTTGTTTTATAATTATGGAATTTAGTATGAAATAAATTAAATAAAACTTTTCCTAGCCAATTTCCAAAATTAATATTTTAATAAGAACTTTACCTATTACATGAAAACAGTTTCCTGTACATTTGACATCAGATTGGCCAGATTTCTTGCAATAAAACTCTGAAAATAAAGGTTATTAAACGTAAAAAACAAACTATGCAAAATAAAAGAAAAATTGAAACTGTTCTCTATACCAGCGATATACTTGCATTATTCTCATGATTTGTATTGTGACTTTTGATAGAAAAAGTTACCATTACGTTTTCTGTCGCATAGTAGTAATTTCAAAATGTAATGGGTTTAAACATTCAAGGGATATTCTATTTAAATGTTGAAAAAGGTAAATGTGTAGCTTTCAATAATATTTTTCACACACAATTATAATGTCATCTACTTGAAGTCCTGCTATGTTAATGCAACATTTTCACGAATGCATCTCGTCAAGCTCTGCATGGACTGAATGTAAATGACCTATTCTACTTACTGTCTCATATTAAAAAATATGATAATGATCATTTATCTTCTATACGCTGATGACTATGCTCTCTCGGCCTAATTCGACCTGCGGGCCATTTTAATTTCCGACACACAGGTCCCGGGTCACATGACCGAAAAGATACAAAAACCTAATGAAACGGAACTAAAACTATTTTATTAGAAACCCGTGGATCTAGCAATTTCATTAATTAGTGAGATGTTTGAAGTTTGTCTTATTTCCTACCCTTCGGAAAAATGGCTTCATTTCTCTACTTAAAATGTGAGCAACATTATATCTAGCTTAACTCTTTCTCTCCGTAATTATTTACCACATTCTGGTGGAATCAACGCTGGTATCGTCAGTTAGGAGAGAAAGAGTTAACCACCAACTTATTTTCTTATCTCTTTTTGGCAACTATTCAATCCTTCAATCTCTTGGCGAAGTTTAACAATATTTTATTCTCGGCTCAAATCAAGAATGCTTCCATATTTGTTTGTTCTTGTTTTTTTTTAAAGAGCCTCACTTTCTTAACCAATCAAATACATTGACTTATCATAAAAACAAAAAAGATCCGTTCACTTTTCCTGATAGATTATGCATCTATTTCCAGTTTATAAACACAATGTTAAAGGTCATGGCACCAATCCATGAGAGAAAAAGTTAGGACCCTAATGTAGGTAAAAATAATTTTATCAACCTTTTTGGAGAGCCGTCATCTCGTCGGGCCGTATGAAACCACTGTAACTGATCTCGTTAAACAGAAACTTCAGCTTGCCGTCAACGACATTGCGTCTTCACTAAGTTTAAAATGTTAGAAAAATGTTTCCATTGAATTTCCTCAGTCTGACAAATACTGTAAATTACCAGAACATTGACTTTAGTCGTAGAGTTGCTGTGATATTTACGTAACCAAATAATTCAATTCTGTTTTAGCATTTCTTGGCAGAATATTAAGAGAGAGGAATGTCCATTCTTTTACGTTGTCCAATCAGCTTTTCTTTAGAGCCATTGTCTATACAAAGATTATATTTCTGGCAGGCTACTAAATACCAGATAAGTAGTGATTATAAACAGCTGTAAGCAATGTTGAATAATTATTTTCAACTGCCAAGGGTAGTAATAATACACAGAGAAAGAAAGTACGTTTCTATTAGTTTTAATGTTAGAAAGTAAGTAGTTGATCAAACGTCATCCCAACAGTAACATATGCATATGAGACATGGAAGTCATCTGCCAAAATTGAAAAAAAGACTAAATTTTTGCTCAACAAAAATGGCTAGGAGTCAGTCATAGAGATGGGGTCTCAAACAAGGAAATCATATGCCGAACTGGGAGTCGAACACTTAGTGAGGTTGTGTGACAAACCATCACATGAGATTTGCGGGACTTGATCTCCAACTAAATGAACTACGCATACCAAAAGTTGTGATGACATTGAGGCTGGCTAAAATGAGGAAAGCGCATCGTATAACTTGGTGCCACACTTTCATGGAGGACATCAGGACTGTGGATACCAAATGTTTGTTAATATTGATATTGACAATACGTGCCAGACTGATAGATACCATCTGAAAAGTCTCTATACAGCGATAGTTGGAGTCAAAAGATGGCAGTGATGTACACCAGTTAGAGACGATGAATGCGCGTCAGTGTTGAGGAGAGAATGACAGCTAACAGAGGGGGTAAACTCAAGCGGGTTAAGAGCTTGCGCCACAATGTAGTACTTGAGGTGGGAATAGCCGTGGCGAACTAATGGACATATATGATGAGGTCTTATTTATATTTGAATAGTGAAAATAAACTATAGATCTGTCAGTAATTATACTCCCCAATCAATTTGAACCTAATGGACGAGCAATTATTAGACGGAGGAGTCAAAAAGATTATGAAACATGTTTACATTAAATATAAAGCTCTTACTAATAAGAAATTATATTTGTATCATCGTTTCAATTATTTACTAACCAGGTACGTTAATCCATCTCAGGGTTTCAATGTCTCTCCCAAGCCGTTGTACTCTTTTAAAAAAGTCCGCTAAAGAAATACATTAAAAACATTTAATACCGCAGCACGCTGGTGAATCGAAAGTGTATTTATTTATTTATTTTTTGGTAATAAATTCAATATAAAGAGTTTTCAAGACATTGTACTTCAAGATTAAGTCACAACTTATATTGATTGCTTGTTATTTCTAGCTATTGATTCTCCAGATTGTTGATATCATCAGCAGCTTTGGCTAGTTGGGTTTACAGAAATAAAATGAAATAGTTTGTATGCTTAAAAACAGTAAAGAAGATACAATATTGATATAATATTGAAGTGCAATCGCTATTAAACTAAAGAGTAATTACTGTGTCGTGGAAGAGTACGTGTTTTCTGTCATTAAGCTTTCATTTGAAATAAATCTTTATTTGTTGTTTTCAAAGAGAAATAATGCATTTATAATGTGAATAGGAGAAACATAATTAATAAAACTAACAATAAGCAGTGTTTTCAATTATAAAATAAGTGTCTACTCTCTCAGAATAGATGTGTTATTATTTAATTACACAGTAACGTTTACTCTTTGAAGTCTTGAATAAGAGATTGGCCAAATACAAAACCATTTAGTAGATGTAACTTACATAAAATCAGTTTGGTCAGCTTACAGTGTGTTATATCTTCATAACTATGAGTTCATTGAAAATTATGAATATTTTTACGAATCTCACTATCCAGGCTCTCTGCAAACTGCACCATACACCACCAACTTAAAGAACTTGACAACTCAGGGCTCCAAAGTAACGTAACACTTTAATAGTTGAATAAATAACAGCCAATACTGTACAATTGGCAATACGTACACTGTACAAATATCTCTCCGATAACACCGTACCGTCGTATCAACTCTTACACTGGCATCTCCGTCTCGTTCCGGGCTTGCACTGGGTTCAACAGTTCAGGACTGACTTCACACAATGAGCTCGTTGTCTCGGACTCGATCACAGACCAAGATCAAGACGCCGTTCGTCTCAACTGTACTTGATAGTACTCCGCACTGAACCGTCGTAATGCTCCGTACAGAACCACACCGCTGAACTGTGCTGTAGTCGACCGGACTGTAGTGAACCGGGCTCTGAACCCCTGCCGTGAAC
The DNA here is from genome assembly GCF_947242115.1 of Biomphalaria glabrata. Lineage (NCBI taxonomy): Eukaryota > Metazoa > Mollusca > Gastropoda > Planorbidae > Biomphalaria > Biomphalaria glabrata. The sequence goes on along the minus strand of NC_074719.1, from coordinate 33,663,550 downwards.
CGTCTTGACTGCGACACCTCCGCTCTTTATATAGGGTCCCTACTGGCCTTCTCGAACCGGACAGAACGCCGCTCGACGTTTCTAGGTGGTCAGATGACAACAACTCTCGTGACGCTCCTGAACTCTGTTCACGACGTCGATCCTTCCCGAACCATCATGTTGACACTCGTCTCGGCCGTTCGTCGTAACTCGTCACGGTTGACCGCTCGTCTAGCGCTGGCCTGGGGCGATTTGCGTCGGCTGACTACACTCACACCACTACCCCCATCTGTGCCACCACCAGGTTTATAACAATATTAACTTTGCATTAATAATAATAATAATAATATCATTAATAACAATAATATATCTCCGCACAATAATTTATCATGTCATCAGTCGGCCTTACAACACAATCATAACCATAGCAAAGTCTTCGATTCCGACGATGAAGAATTAGTGCAGTGTTTCACATATCTACGAAGACCCAGTAGCGACCTACATATTTTTCCACACTTAATGCAGACAAAGCAGGGTGCCTGTTTAAGATTTCGTTAGGTCTTCTACTCAAGTCTTCTACAGAGATACTTGTCTTGGCTTTAAATGTATGTCTCGAGGCCTGCATGAGAGTTTATAAACATTTTCCCCATGTTCAAGTCTCTTCTTTTTTGTAGGGATACGGTTGTAATTTCTCAATAGTTGATTGTTTGTAGTTCCTAGCCTCTACATTCTTGTTGAAACTTGCATTTATTCCTGCCTGAGTAGACCACTTCAAGAGCCGACTCTGAGTTTGTGTTTCCACACAAACTATCTTTCTAACCCTAATATTTCTCGAATTCCAGAAAAACTATTGCATGTATAGTAACTAACAGTACAGACCTAAGTTTTCTTGTATTAGCATTTTGTCTCTTGGTTTAGATTTCAAATTTTCTTGCTCGGCCTCTGGGAAAAAATTACTGATTATAAAAAGGTATATCCAAATTTATTATTAAAATACAATTAGTAGTTTCAATATTAATATTCGTTTCTATACTAGTACATAACAAACTATTGTATTTCGACAAATATTTTACCCAAACCATCCTGTTTCTGGAAGAAAGTTGATATTGTGTTTCTTAGATCAATTATTTCAGCGCTCAAATCTTCCATCTAAAATAAAAGTATATGTATCATCAAACACCAAACGAATCGTCTCATCAAGAAAATAGCAGTTTTAATCGCTCTGTATGTCTGTCTGGTCAAAAGTGTTTACTCATTATTTCTCCCACACCCAATCTCAAGCTAAACATTTTCAGTTATTTCTTGTACCTGGCACACAAGAATCATGAGACGATACGTTTGGTATCACTCTGTCTGTCTGGTAAAAATTTGTTTGGATGGCAACAAACATTGTTTAAATTCGGTACCATCGAGACAGTGTCTACACGATCAAACAGCCATCGATATGTACATTATTATTATAGCTTTTATATAGCGCTACTTTCATGCTTTTAGCATGCTCAGAGCGCTTTTTGGTCCAATCTCATTAGTGGACCAGTGGGGGGGGGGGGGAGGGGGTATCTAGGAGTTGGTTTTCCGTGCTGCCTTTAGGCGCTCAGTAAACACAACTCTGCCCGAGTCTAGTGTCGAACCTCGAACCCAAGTTCAAGCGCACTTGGCCTCTCGACCAGGCTTCCCACATGTCTAAACCTCATCTAAGATTTAAAATAACAACTATAATAAGTATTAAAAATTAAACCAAGCTAATTGACTTCATAACTAAAATATGATATAAAGCGTTCTAGAACTATATTCAATTTTTAATAAAAAGAACTTCATTTAAAAGACCATTGGCCTCATTCAGTCGTAGAACGACTATGGTTCATCTCAGAGCACACTTCCTCATGTGGCTGTGGAGCCCTATTTGGAGAGACACTCCCGTCCACAGATAGCGCAGGTTTAGGTGGCTTTCGATTCGGTGGTAGAGGAGCTGGCCGTTTTTCGGATTGTGTGTTTTTCTTCCTGAGCAGAGACCCATGTACTTTCACTGTCCATAGCTTTCTTGGTCACTGTCTCTCACCACCTTTTGCGGTCTAGAGCTATGTCTTCCCAATTGTCAGTATTGATGTTCACTGATTTGAGGTCACGTTTTATTACATCTATGTAACGGAGGTGGGGGCGACCAGGTTTTCTTGTGCCAGTCGCGTGTTGACCATAGAGGATGACTTTCGGGATGCGCTTGTCCTCCATCCGGCGAACTTGTCCAAGCCACCGCAAACGGCGTTGTCTGAGGGATGTAAAAATGCTGTGAATACCTGATCGCGCAAGGATCTCAGTATTACACACTTTTTCTTTCCAAGTGACATTCAAGATCCTACGGAGACATCTCAAATGGAACGAGTTCAGTTTTCTCTCTTGCTTTGCGTAGGTGGTCCATGATTGACTGCCATACAGCAGTGTACTCAAAACGCATGCCTTGTAGACTTCCATTTTGGTCACCGTAGTTAGCTTATGGTTTTACCAAACTCTTGGTCTGAGTCTAGCGAATGTCGAGGCAGCCTTCCCTATGCGTTTTTTCATTTCCTCTTCTAGAGACAGGTCATTTGTAATTGTGGATCCCAAATAGCAGAATTCGTTTACGGCGTCAAGCTTGTTATCGTCTATGAGGATGGAGGGTGGTGCTGTAGCAGGTGGTCCCATAACGTTTGTTTTCTTCGTGCTAATAGTTAAGCCATATTCTTTACAGGCTTGAGAGAAGCGGGACATTAGTGACTGAAGTTTCTCTTGCGTGTGTGCTACTACCGCTGCGTCATCCGCGAATAGCATATCTCTTACGAGGGTGACTCTGATTTTAGTTTTGGCCCTCAGTCTGGCAATATTTAGGAGTTTGCCATCAAATCTGGAATGAAGATAGATGCCTTCAGTGGATTTGTCAAACGCGTTGTGGATTAGCAGTGAAAATAGTATTCCAAAGAGGGTTGGGGCCAGGACACATCCTTGTTTAACTCCGCTGTTTATACTGAAACTTTCAGAGCTGGCACCGTTGAATTGCACTGTACCCATCATATTTTGGTGGAAAGATATGATTACATTTAGTAGCTTGGGTAAACAACCTATTGTCTGTAAAATTTTAAAGAGGTCATCTCTGCTAACTAGATCGAAGGCCTTTGTCAGGTCAATAAACGCAATGTACAAAGGCATCCTTTGTTCTCTGTACTTTTCCTGGAGTTGGCGGATAGAGAAAATCATGTCAATCGTGGATCTCCCTGAGCGATAGCCGCATTGTGATTCTGGATAGACCCGATCAGCGAGTTTTTGTAGCCTGGGAAGTATCACTCGAGCAAAGACTTTGCCTACAATACTTAAACGGGAGATTTCCATGTAATAGTTGCAGTCGCTTCTGTCACCTTTGTTCTTATACAGTGTAATGATTTTAGCATCCCGCAGGTCTTGTGGCACAGCACCTTCTTGACAACATTTGCAAAGCAGTTCGTGTAGAGGTTGGATTAGAGTAGTTTTGCATTATTTTAGAAGATCTGTGGGGATACCATCGCATCCGGGTGCTTTGCGGGCAGCAATGTTGTCTATGGCTTTGTTGAGCTCTGAAAGGGTGGGTGTTTCATCTAGCGTATTCATTGTGGGTAATTGTATGATGGCCTTAAGGGCTAAGTCAGAGACTGAGCTTGTTGTGGCGTAGAGCTCAGAGTAATGTTCAACCCATCTGTGCATTTGTTGGCACTTGTCTGTGATAATTTCCCCAGAGGGAGGTGCTGTCTTGTTTTGGGAGGGTCCGAGAGCTTTTTTGATTCCTTCGTACATCCCTCTTATGTTGCTTACTTGGGCTGCGAGCTGAATACTCTCACTGAGCTCTACCCAGTATTCATTGGCACAGATTCTTGCTGTCCTCTGTGCATTGGCTCTAGCTTCTTTCAGGTTTAGCAGGTTGCGTTGGGTAGGTTTTGCCTTGTAAGTGGCGAGTGCATCTCTTTTTGCTCTGATGACAGGTGCTAAAATAGCTGCTTTAGAGTCGAACCAATCATTTTGTTTTGTAATTTTTCTTCCAAAGATTTCCAGGGAAGTCTTTTGTATGATGGACTTTAGGTGTTCCCATTTTTCTGTTGCTGTATTTTCAGAGATATTTTTATACTCGCGTTCAAAAGATTCCGCAAACTGTATCTGGAGATCAGGGTGACACCTCTTGCTTACATCCGATTGGGGTCTTCCAATCTGCTTGGTATGGTGGATTTTTTGGGGGAGAAGATTGATCTTACAACATACCAAGGAGTGATCTGTGTCGCAGTCTGCTCTGTGGTAGGACCTGGTAAGCTTGACAAATTTTAAGCACTTTTGTCTTACCATGATTAGGTCTAGTTGGTGCCAGTGTTTGGAGCGAGGTTGCCGCCAAGATACTCTGTGCTGCGGTTTAGTCTTGAAATAAGTTTTAGTGACGCAGAGGGAGTGTAGTGAGCAAACCTCGAGGAGCCTTTGTCCATTTTTATTTACTTTTCCGACACCAAAACGCCCAATACAGCTGTCCCATGCAAAGTTGTCAGATCCAACCCGTGCATTGAGGTCGCCGAGGATGATAACCTGTTCGTAGTTGGGATCTCGCTAAGAGCAGACGAAAGGTTGTCATAAAACATATCTTTGGCCTCTGGTGTGGAACTCAGAGTAGGAGCGTAGGCACATACCAAAGTCACATGTCCAATAGATGTGTTAAGGCGTAGTGATAGGAGTCTTTCTGAACCGTTGCACTTCAGCTCTACTGTGTTCAGCAGTGTGTTCTTAACTGCAAAACCAACGCCATGTTCCCTTAATTCACTTTCGGCTTTGCCTTGCCAGAAGAAGGAGTAGTCTTTTTCTTTGAACCAGAGTCAGCTAAACGAGTTTCCTGAAGGGCGGCAATGTCTACTTTGAGCCTTGACAGTTCATCGTTTATTATTGCAGATTTTCTGACATCTTCTATGTCAGGTACGTTTTCATTAAGTCCAGTTTGTAAAGTACGCACATTCCATGTGCCCAGTTTAAGAGTGGAGCTCCTCTTTTTTTTCTTCATGTCGACTGGTACATTGGCTTTGTGCCTGCTTTTCAGATTTTGTCATATCCTCGTGTACCCAAACGAGGAAGACAGGCATGACGGGACAGCACCTTATTGACTGGCGGCTGCCTAGCTTGAGGCGGGCGGTAGCTGTCCATTGGAATCCTATGATCCCTCCCACCGACGAAAGTGGCCCCTGGCGCCCTGCTTTACGTCAATTGAGCATTTGAGCTTATAACCGGTGACTGCCACTTCCTGTGTTTGGCCGACGCCAAAGGCGAAGCTGGGGTGTCCTCTCCAGTTTTTTGGGGTTAGGGCTTTGAATACGTGAGATAAGAGCCTGGTCATTGTTTATGGTCTGAACGATGTCGCCCACACAGCAGTTCCCCCTTCTCTGCGCCGCTGATGTGACCAAAGGAACGGAGTATCCAATACAGTTTGGTATCAGTAGCGCCGCAGGATCTGCCAGGCTGAAGCACGGTGTGCCACAGTCTGCCTAAGGGTCACCAGCTCCTGATTTTTTCTCAGGGTTGTCTCCCGAAGCCTTTCCCGTGTTTGGGTATAGCCGCAGGGCAGCGGAGGTTTGGATTCCAAGTTTTCCTTCTCCTAGATGGGTAGCCAACCATGGCTAACGAGCCTCTCCTGCCCGAAGCTTACTGGTTTAAAAGACCACTAGTTTGAAATAATCATAATTTGTATATTCAAATTAAGTTACTCAAACAAGGAGTACAGTGAGGCATACCATTGATTCCCATGCATTTCGAAAAGTTAGTTTCAAAGTATTTCAACAATAAAGATGTAGTTTATAATAAAACAATAAAAAAAACAACGAAAACCTCTGAACAAAACTGAGTCAAAAACATAGTTGTTATAAAGTACTGAAGTCGTTGTCATACTGTCAGAGAAAATCTCAATCAGCTTTCTACAGTTAATTATACAATTCAGAAAATAACTTACTATTCAAACGAGTACTACAATCTTACCTTTTTCTCATGTACTTCTTTAATCTCTTTAAATTCCATTGAGAAAGTTTGAAGTCGAGACATAAAAGTACTAGTGGCTTGGAGTTCATTCCTAACTTCTTCCTTGAGCTCATTTAAACGTTTGTCCACATCTTGTGTAGCATCCAACGTTTTGGTTGAAGTCTCCTCCAGTGTTTTATTTTTTGTTTCTTGATCTTTGAACTTTTGTTCACATTTTTTCAACTCTTTACTTTGTAATAAAACCTCCGAACTTAAAGTGTCAATATTGGCTCTCAAACTCTGAAGTTCTAAAACACACAAGAATTAACTCCAGATGTACGATTAATTTATTTAATTTATTTTTAAAACGTTAAACTTAATTTTAAAAAGTACACTTTAATTGAAATTAAAATTACTTAAATGTTAATTACATTTACCTTGAGAAAGTGAAGCTGATAGTTCAGTGTCATCAGTTTGGTTTTCTTTGTCCATTCGTTCTAAAGAGTGCGCAGATTGAGCTAAATTTTCAATGTTACTTCCTGGAAATAAAGTAAAACAAAAATGTTATCGCTCTTTCTTTCTCTGAGTGTCGTTATTTTTTTCTCCTTTTTGTGTATTTCTTATTCTAAGTTTTTCTTTTACAAAGCTTATATTAACTAGTCTGACTAACTAACTGATTCTCGAATCAAGGGGGAACTTTGCTCAGTAATTCATGGTTCCTAACAAAACACAAAGTGTAAGACAAATTTCCTTACGGACAATAAAGATTCTTCTTATTATTATTAACACATGATTCAAGGAAAAGCTAAACAATTTATGTATTAATTAGTAATGTACTATTACATTTAGAACTAACAGAACAGAAAAGCCACTCTTCAGATTGGTAATCTTTACCCGATCGTTCATTTTCATATCTACAAAAATATTTCCAAAATGTCTTCTGGTATATACCCTTCCTTAATTGAAATTATTCAATGGGGCAAGGCTCGGTCACCTGGTACTTAGTGGTTTAGAGATTAACAATCGCTCTATAAGTTGTATAAAGGTGATATTCTCTTTTGAGAAAGGTGTTGCAACTGTTGTTCTTGTTTCTAAAATTAGTGAATGGAATGTTATGGCTACAAGAAAGTAACTCACCAGCTTGACTGAAATACTTATGCAATGCTTCTGAAGTTTTGCAATTTATGAATTGTTTAATTTCCGTATAACTTAAATTTTCTTTATCCTCAATCCACAATTCGCATTTTTCCTTCACCTAAATTTTGACAAACAACGGTGAGTATTAATAAATAGGTCATATAGCCTACATTAGTGTGGCACAATCAGTAGCAGTCAGTGATATATGGGGTTTGTGTTTGCAGCACTTTTCTTTAATTAAACTGTATACATTAATTGATACAATTTTTTATGGGTTAACTTTTTTTTCAGTTTTTTTTTTTTTTATAAGATTGCATAGATTTGAAAAGTCAAGTCTAAATTACTTACCGAATCAATACTTTCTAAGACTTTTTGTAACAATTCTTTGATTTGTGCCAACTTCTGTACTTTTGAAACGATGTCGGCCACTTCTGAGTAGGATTTCATCTGAAGTAAAGATTTATGAAGATATAATTTGAAAACCCACTGTAGTGATCTAGTTTAGTTTTGTAAATAAATATATTGTGAATTGTTTTTAGCAACGGTAAACGTAGTGACGTAGTCAGACAGACGAATGACGTAGTCAGACAGACGAATGACGTTGCAGAATACGGGTACACGAAGGAGACGACTATGGCTAGGGCTGATAGAGACTGCTAGGTAAACGTCGGATAGTGAGACTAGACGAGCATTTCAATGTGTAAATAAATACACCAGTTGAATTCTTAAGAAGTCTGATCAAGTAAAATGTATTTCATTGTCATATCCCTTGGTTATGTTCAGGCTCGCACAGTAGAATAAGTAAAGTAGTGTCAGAGTTAGGACACACACAACATTCAAGCCAGGACACTACTTCCCTTTATAAAATGTACCTTGCCTCCCTTAGTATGTACTGCTAAAAATACTTTAAATCTCGATAGTAATAGAAACACGAAATATGTAATTATTTGCAGGTTGTCTTGACCTATTTAAGTAATCTCCATAACCTCCTAGTGGCTACAGTTACAATTGTAGTAGCTCCTATTGTAAAACGCGTCAAAAAAATGTTTGTGTTATAATTATAAGGGCCCTGCTTGACAGACTCACCAATAACTAAATCTCGCCATGTCGTTGAGGAAAAAAAATATAACCTTTTATCTCTTGCCTTGGATCTAGGACAAATGAAATAGTTTGGGATCGAAAACATAGCTGTTTACTTAACCAAATACAATTCTCTAGTAACAATTTACACCTACTATGTTTTTTAAAGCTACAACATTAAACATGCATTCATTTTTAAGTTTTTTTTGTATCGTAACTTTCTCTGTGGTTCGAAACTTACTTGTAGACGTTGTATAAGATAATCTTTTTTTTTTTGTCTATATAAACCAAGATAATAAAATTTTTGGTTGAGAGACTGTTACGAGACTAGAGTGTTAACGAGGAAAATGACCAGCCGAAAGCACCATAAAGCTTTAATACTTTAATACTGAACCGAAAGCACCATAGAGATTTAATACTTTAATATTGAACCAAAAGCACTATAGAGCTTTTATACTTTAATATTGAACCGAAAGCATTATAGAGCTTTTATACTTTAATATTGAACCGAAAGCATTATAGAGCTTTAATACTTTAATACTGAACCGAAAGCACCATAGAGCTTTAATACTTTAATATTGAACCGAAAAGCAAAAGTCAGTGATTATAGGAAAAACAAAGTATAAATAATCCGCCAAATTTATGTTAGGTGAGAGTATAAATGGAGGGGGGGGGGCGTCCAAACTATTATGTGAGCTTTCGATGCGCAGGATGCAATAATAAAAAGGCTAGTCCTGAAAAGCATCAGAGAGACTTTAACATATTTCGATAAAGAGATGAAAAGTTGATGGATACTCAGAGCTTGTATCTACGACTAGTTCTTCAGACTTAGGGTGGATGGGGAAGTAAGTGATACCGAATTCACGGGTATTGAGTATAGGGTTGGGAGGGGAAGTGTTAGTAAGTCAGCCGTGCCAATAAGATTTAGCCGTTTATAAAATTTTAGTTTCCAAGGAGTGTTTCGGGGCGGAATGAAAAGGTGAGGTAGAGAAAAGTGATATCGAATTGAAAGGTCAGAAGCGAGTGTGTTTGGAAGGGGGTTTTCATCATCATCATCAAACTCCATTTGAGTGAGGACTTGAGAGGCTCAAATCCTCTCTTGCAAAAGCCCTGGACAGAAACCCTGTTGTCTTGCGTAGTGCATAAATGTCGCCATACAGGTCGAGAATTTGGGGTTTCCCAGACCTGTTCAGACGGAGATCAGAAAGTCTGAGGCAGTCATACAGAATATGAGGCACGGTTTCCTCTTCCTCCCCGCAGTGGGGGCACCGTGAATCGAAATTTGGCCATAGCCGTGGGAAATATGAGCCCACAGGACAATAGCCTGTCCTGCACTGTGCTATAAGAGCTTGCTCAGGCCTGGACAGCCTCCACCACGGGGAAGTGCGGTCAGGGCGCCTCATGCGCTCCCAGACTCCACGGGCTTTTTGGGACTTGTCCCAGCACTCAAACCACTTTTCCATTTCTGTTTTTTTTTAATTATAACCAGAGCATGATGAAAACTTACAGCCCATTCAGTGGGTGGAATTCGCCCTACCTGGTGGGCCAAGGAGTCTGCAATAGTGTTGCCAGTCACATCTATGAGACTCGGTACCTACGGCATTATTACAGGGGTGCCATACCATTGTATTTTGCTGTGTGAAGCCATGATGACAGTCTCGACATTGGGGGAGGGCGTTTTCAAGCGGCCCGTTCTAATTAAACATATCACATATTAGAATATACTGCTCAAAATTGATTTGCTAAAATAGAATGTTATATTGAAAGTGTAAAAAAAAAAAAGAAAGATGGAGGCATTCTGCAAATTTATTGTGTGAGCATTACACTAAGCAGGATGTAAAATTCAATAAAGTCCTAGACCAAAATAATATCCTAGAGCCTCTCAAATAATTTGAAATAACTGAAAAGCAAAAGAATAGCCAGATAGTGTTAAGAAGGCTATTTGTTAAGTCGGAGAGTTGAGGGGGGCGAGTAATACTCGAATTTAAGGGCGTGTCTAAGTTATAAGTAAGAACAAAAGAGAGAGGGTCCATAACAAAATAACAATATATAGCATGGGACAAAATCAACAGTCGTAGCCGGTGGGTAATGCTAATTAATGTATGTTCTTAAAAAAGACTGAAATCATAGACAAACAATAATAAATTAAATCGAAGTTGCTTTGAAACACAAAAGATCAACAAACTTTCATCCAGACTAATTGATTTTCAACGTTTCTTGAGTTCTTCGTAAGTCATATCGGGAATTTCCTTAATTTTTTTTTTATACGTATATCAACTTCAGTTGATGTTTTTTTCTTCAGTATGTGTTTTTTGCCTTTTTAATTAGGTGAGAATATTTGGATTCGATGTTTTATAAAGAGTAATTTTGTATTTCATTCACAAGAAATAATTTTTTAATGGAAAGAACAATTTGACAATATTGGTTTTCCAAAGACTTGTTAAAATCTAACAAGGGAGAAAATAGGCCTATGTTTCATATTATCCTAGGTTTTATCCGTAAACAAAAGTCAATAAAGAAGTTGATTAAAAAAAGGATTATGGGATTATAATGATGCTGGTAAAGCCTTACTAGAACTGAACGGTGTACAACAATAATATTGGGGACTGGTTCAAAACCATAGTTAGAGTGAGACAAGGCTGCCTACTTTCACCAACACTTTTCAATATCTTCCTTGAAAGGATAATGGAAGATGCCCTCGAGGGCTATGAAGGTACTGTAAGCATTGTAAGAAGAAGAATTACTAACTTGCGCTTCGCAGATGACATTGATGGCCTAACAGGGATAGAAGAACTAGATGACTTGGTGATGCGCATTGATAATGCTTCTGCAGCATATGGTATGCAAATAAATGCCGAAAAAAACAGCAAATATGACCAATAGCCAATATGGCTTTTGAAGAGCATCAGTATTGGAGGTTAAAAGCTGGCTAGTGTTAGCAGCTTTAAATACTTTAGAGCTATTGTCTCCGAGGAGGGACAAGAAGTGCTGGCCCGATTTGCACAGTCCACAGCAGCCCTTTCAAAACTTAAAAAAAAACATATGGAAAGACAAAAGCTTAGTCCTCGGCACCAAAATCAGACAGATGCGCTCCCTGGTTATGGCCACATTTTTATATGCGTGTGAGTCTTGGACGCTTCAGAGTTAGAGAGGAGGATCCTAGCAATGGAATTGAGATGCTACAGAAGGATCTTAGGTATCAATTTCACAGACCGCATCACAAACCAAGAGATAAGAGACAGGGTTACTGTTTGTAAAAATGTGTTTGTAAAATGTTTTACATGTTTCGGATGTTCCTTCAGAGTTGAAGATAATTACTTCCTAGTCTAAACCTCCCACAGGATGACGGGGGATGGGAGCGGGCAGGGTTTGAACCCGGGACCATCGATAAATCTGAACGACAGTCCAGCGTGCAAACCGCACGACCAGGCAGCCATCCATACTGCAGCGATTGGACCTCACGATGACCTGCTAACTATCGTAAAAAAACGCAAGCTAAAAATAAATGACCATTTTACAAGATCTTCGGGGCGCACAAATACCTTCCTTCAGGAAACAGTACCAGGAAAAAGAAAAAGAGGCAGACAGAGAAAGCGATGGGAAGACAATATAATAGAATGGTTGGGCCTGCCATTCTAACTAAGGCAAATTACAGAGAAGAAGGGAGAAAGACGGTCAACGAATCTTGCATGGTGCCCCAACGGTTCAACAGACTAAGGGATAAGTAAAGGTTAAGGTTACATCAGGGGGATATGTGGACAAGCGATCACGTCATAAACCAGACAATTGATTATAAGTATATCGATACCAATCTTGCCAAAAAAATCCTCAGCACTGACCTTATAGTAAATCACAAATATAATTTTATTTACTATTTAATTTTGAACAAATCTTTAGCACTCCAAAATCTTTATATATATATATATATATATATATATATATATATATATATATATATATATATATATATATATATATAGGGATAGTTTACAACAGAAACAGACATAAGGTGCTAGAGGTTGTTAGAAACTAGATATTCTACTACGAATTGAAACGCCACCATTCTATTTATTGAGACTTTGTTCTATGACCTTTGTTTTGTATCAAGTCCATTTTATTCTTGTGGTTTGAACGTGACGAAATGGAATATTGAATGGATTCCACTAAAGCAATATTCATACCCTTTTCAAGAGCCACTTATTGCCTGTCTTTTTTACAACTAATAATTTCACCTAAACCAGCGTTTTGAACCTTTTTGAGAAAATGGCACTTCAGGAGAAATGAAGTACTCTTCTCAATGAGTCGCTGATTATTACCCTTGAAAATAAAACAGTCATAATATTAAAACAATTTCGTTCACATTTTAAGCTAATTAAACATATGACTCTCTAATAATTGTCTTAATAATAACGATTTTCTTTGTGTCCCAGTTGCGACCTAAATATTTAATGAAGCTATTTACAAAGCTTACATCAACTCACTTTCTTTATCAGTCTGGTAAAAGTTTGTACAATTTGTTTCTCCCACACCTAATCTCGGATCACGCTGAATTTTTTGCAAAATTATTTCTTTTACCTTACACACAAGAATCAATTAAAAAACAATAACCAATTAGTTAATTGGTAATAAATTACTTTGTTTGGTATATCAAACAAGGGAAAGAAATAGTACTTGACTGAAGTAGTGAAATAAGCTGAATTAGTCTTCTTTTTATTAGTCTGTCATTGAGGCTTAGTGAACACAAACATGAAATATAAACAATATATTACTATACAATATTTTCTGTTCATAGACACTTCGCTAACAGAGTGTTTACCGCTTTGGCTTGATAATCCTGACAAGGCTTGAGCCCACAACTTTGAATTCTTGCTGTTCCAATTTTTTTGTTACATTTAAAAATCGATCACTCAGATACCCCTTTCTTTCTTCCCCCCCCCCCTTACTCCTTTCCAACTGATTAAGTCAACTGATGGGATTATTGCGTACTGAGAAAGCTAATAGAATGGAATTGTGTTAAACAAAAACAATTAGTAAAAAACAAAATTTAAGATTATAATTATTAGATTTGATCTATTACAAATGTAATGAATAGACTGATCCAAACTAATTGATACACTTAATACAAGTTTTTTTTTTATATAGATCTATAAAGAAAAGAAAGATTCAAGTCTCATTTACCTTAAGGTCTGGTAGTTTACAAAAAACAGGGGCAGCCTAAGACTTGTCTCAACTTGTCAACGATGAATTGCCATCAGAAGTAAGAGATGGATTAAATTAGTCAAACAATTATGTTATTTTTCATTTAAAAATACTTTAAGTACATGAAATTAGAAGAACTTTTATCCTTTGCCATTACGAATGCTACTACTGTCGTGTTATAGAGAATGTTGTATGTGATTTTAGGCTGCGACATTCTTTTTACTTCACTGTAACATAATCACCTTATTGTAACATAATCACTTCACTGTAACATAATCACTTCACCGAAGAAGCATGTCTTTGCCCTCTCTCCTATTCAAGTGCCTACACCTACAAAAAATATCAACAAACCAGTTCAATGTTCAGATTAAATTTCCATTGTAGAAAAAAAAAAGCGTGTGATGATATTTTAAACCAAAAGTAAGATGTCTCAAGAGTGGAAACATAGAAACAACACGATTACCTACCGCTACAGTAGCTTTCTGGTTGACTTGACACTTTTAGTCAATGACCTTAGTTAAAAAAAAAAAGAGTATTTGTGTTATATAATGTTTACATTTCGGACCAGCATTTCGAAGTAAAGATCACTAATTTCTAGCCAAATCTAGTGTAAGACACGGGAGATGACAACAGGGAAATTTCCAACTTGGAATAATTGACTATTGTGATGAACTTGTGTAGACTTTCCTTTTTTTAAATAAGTTTTAATTGCTTTAGAATTAGACTCAAGCACTTAATTATCAAACATCTTACAAAGAATTAATTTTAAATAGTATTGTGCATTAAATAAATAAAAAATATTCTATTATTAAATACTACTAATAATAAGGCTTGTCTTCGTGTCTGAAGATTAATGAGGAATGCAGTATTAAATACTAGATCTATTTTCAAAGTTGATCTCAGTGATATTAATTTAATTTTAATAATAATGAAATAATTTGTAAAATGTCATATATAAGCTTAATCTAATACTTTCACGTTTGATTGTTTAATTTGCTTCATGACAAAATGTACCGGCAGCCTAAGACTTTTCAGCAACCATTATTTGTCTTTGCAAACAAAGTGAAAGTGACAGCATCCGTATAAGTCTAGCCACCACGAGCTCAGGTTTTATCGGTTTCTAGAATGAAACCAGCCGACTACTGAGATGAACTAAAGAAATATCTCGACCACACTTGTATCGGACACTTCATTGAGATGTCTGAACCAATGTTACGTTTCTGGATGAAGATTTGTTCAGTAATGATGTACATTGCTATAAACTCAGAGAGCTTTGCGTTCAACTGTTGCTCAGTGTCAACAGTGAATAAGACACTAGTAGCCAATTGTTCTAATTTGAACTGGACATTTGTGGACCTTCGATGTGTGCCTGTGACCACAGAAATGTTGTTACTGGACAGAAATAATCTGACTACCTTGACCAATGGCTCTTTTCAATCACTGACGTCTCTCCGGCAACTTAGTATTCAGTCCTCGAATGTTCATCAAATCGAGGTAAAGTTTTGTTGTAATTCATTTCTTTAGTATTCTGATATTTTGATTATACAAAATTTAGCTTAGGGCTAGAAACATTTGAACATCATTTAAAAGGAAGTTAATATTATTTTTGTATTATAGCATGCCCAGAGCACTATGGTCCAATCTCTATTGTAAATTGGGGGAGGGGGGTATCTGGGAGAAGGTTTTCTATGCTGCCTTTAGGTACTCAGTTAACACACATAAAACTACAGTACAATTATTATCAACACTTCCTGTACTTTGTTAACTGAAGACCAAAACGCTATAAATATATTGTTAGTTTGTCGACAAAAATGTTTAAATGCAATAAAATATGTTTATGTTTTTCAGATCGATACATTTATAGGTCTCAGCCAACTACAAAATTTAAACCTCGAGTATAATCAAATGACAGATGACATTTCATCCTTAGATCCTCAAACATTTAGACATTTTACCAATCTGAAGCAGCTTTTCATTGGTAATAATGAGAACCTTTCTCAAAACGTGAAAAGATCTTTCGTTTATTTACGCAACCTTTCCAGCCTCTCTATGGATGGTTCGAAAATATTACAAATTGGAAGGGAATTCTCTGACTCAATTGAATAACCTTACCTTGTATTGCTCAAAGGTAACCAATATAACAAACGAGAGTTTTGTAGGACTATGGAACTCTAATTTGACAATACTAAATTTGATTAGTTGTAGTAGGCTGCAATTCGATCCACAAGATATTGATTTGAACTATTTACATAAACAGTTCAGTGATGACGCTTTCCAGAATTTAAAGTCCTTGGAGGTTCTCAGAATTGTCAATTGTAGAATAGGCAATGAAAATATTGCCAGAAAATTTAAACATTTTATTAACTCCTCGTTGCATACATTATACCTTGAGGCCACACATTATACAAGAGAGTATTATAATCCGAATTCAACCTTTCAAGACGGGGTTATATTTACCCCCTGTACTAACAGCCAAATATTTAAGGCAGTTAACTCTTACGCACTTCTCCTGGGTTGACAGCAATATTTTTGCCATTCAGCCTGGAGTTGCATCCAATCTTCAGTGGAGAAGTAACATTGAGTCATTGGATATCTCGAAGAACAGGCTGGGCTGGGTGGGTTGGAGGTTTCTGTTGCTCGAAGTGGCACGCCTGGAGAAACTGGAGACTCTAATTATTACCTCGCCCAGCCCGGAAAACAAACCTTCAAATCCTGATCTAGGAATCGATATGGCAAATATACCACGAGCATTACCGTCTTTTTCACATTTAAGTTATTACAACAAACAGCTTCTGGCGGAGCTAATGACAACAAATGCAATGAGTTATCCTGAGAGACTAGATACGAAAATGAATTCCATAAATAATAGTTCGTTTACTGAAGCTACAATTTCTAAAGCATTGCACAGGAATGGGAAGAGAGATTTCCTAAATATAGACCCTTTATATAAAGAAGTGCCTTCAGTGCTTGAGCCTATAACAGTATCTTCATACGCAACATTAGCCAATGTTGATTCTATCAGTGTACAAGATCTCCTTAGTGTCTCAATAAATCCACTTTATCCTACTGATTCCGGTACCTGGACTATTAGAATGCCTCTCTCCTTAAATACAGTTCAAATTGTTAGCATGCTTCAGCGAGATAACAACTAGGGCAACCAAAGTGTACGATTCGTCCAGACTGGCAGCCAGGCTGCTAACTTCACACATTTTTACTTTGTTGGCAACAGCATAACTCGAGGTACTGGTAGAATTATAGGACTGGCCTCCCTTCAGCTTTTTGACTTATCCAGAAACTATTTTATGGTTGCTCCATATTTTTTCGACGACTTCCCCTCTCTGAAATATCTTATGCTGCAATCCATGATGAACGAGGACTTTCTTTCAACGTATAAGTATCGACAGAATCATTCAGAACATGCCAGAACTGAGATATTTAGATCTTACAGACAATAAACTCAATTTTCTTCCTCCAAATTTATTTTCCAGAAACTCTCATATTACTCATGTGATATTGGCTAAAAACAGATTTTCTTCTTTTCCAATCATGATGGATTTGGTTCCTAATTTAAAAATTCTTGATTTGACTGGAAACGCAATCATATATTCTAATAGAGGAAGATACGAAATCTCTGACGAAACACTCGGAAAATGTTCCAGATTTTCATTTGGCCCTAGCTGAAAATAACATTGCCTGTGTTTGTTCCCATATACGATTTATGTGAAGTATTAAATTTAACATTAAAAAATCGTCATAAATATGTCACATGATGACATATACATTAACTGAAATTATTTTTTGCAAGCTAATTAACGACAAGATAAAAATGGCAATGACACAGTTTCAATATCCAATGAGGCCCACAGACTGAAGGGCAATGCGCTTTCATTGTACAGTTTCCTTTTCGGCTGCAGTACCTAACGGAAGTGCAAGTCTGTCTGTCGCGAGCTGAGTAGTGCGCTGGTGTCTATCGTTAGCATCACTGTAGGGCAGGGTTATTACAATATATTACATATTAGGTATCCCAAAATATTTAGAAACATTGTCTTAGAGCCATAAAATTAAGGGGGAATGCAACATTTTACCTGCAGCTCTAGCAGGATTGACTCCCGAGACCATTCCCATGATTGGGCATAGCTACCAGGAAGCGGAGATTTGAATTCGGAGGTTTCCTTCTCCAAGGTGGGTAGCCAGCCATGGCTAACGACCCCCACCTATCCGAAGCTTTGTAATTTAGGCACCAGTTACTCACCTTCGACCCTTCTCCTGATCGCCGGACTCAATATCTGAGCCAGGAGTTGAGCTCATTGTCAGAGTTTATTTGAGAAGCATGCCGTTAGGAGGCATTTTATACATAGTAGAGTGCTTATATCCATTACCAATTCCAGCAATGATAACCTTACGGAAACGGGCAATTTCTGTCTTTTAAGATTCCTGAGTGACTGTCAGAGTTGCTCATTCATTTAGGAACATGTATATAATGTTTTCATGATATTGTAGTCCCTCGATAAGCTTCTTAGCAAAAAGTCTCGTATAGGTGTTTCCTATGAATTCTTAAACATTAAAATATGTAGTACACGTATGTATTTATATGGAATCTGCTTGATGGACACCAAATATCTCATCTTTAACATTATCAAGTGTGCATGATAACAAGGGTTAGGATTAGGGTTGCTGAAAAGACACTCCCTTTCAGTATTGCATTTTTTTTTAAATTACAGTTTGGTTTAACATCAGCGACTTTCTTGATAACTAGAGAAAGTATGCATGTACATCTCAAGAAGGACGATTAATCGCAGCTGATACCCTGCTACAGGATATTTATGGATTTTACAGACAATGTTATGGCTAGTAAGTTATTTTAGATTGAATTGGTTGTCAATGTTGTAAAGAGTTCGGGAAAAGTTTGATAGCATGGGGCACTTCATTTAGGGATTAAAGTCAATTATCCTTTTCAGACCTTGCGTTCTATGGGGCAGATCGTGTAAAGCTCATGTTTGTTTCTGTGGTCCACGGTTGACGAGGGTGTCATGTGGCCATCACAACGGCCAACTGCTTTACTTTGTGCTAACTAATGGCTGGAACCCATTTCGTTGGTGGACTCTGTACAAATCCCAAACTATAAAAAACCCAAGTCTTCACTGGGAATCGAACTTAAGTTTGGAAGCTAGGCGCTCTACCACCATTAAGACATCACGCCCTTTTCCAATCAGTCATTTCTGTCAAATCTGGTCTCTGAAAATGAATATGAAGTTTACAATTGCACAACAAATGTCCAACAAAAGCCTGGACATATACATTGAAAGTGTTGCGATTGTCTAAGCCTACTCAAACTATGGAACTTATTTATTAACAAACAAAGCTCATTCCAAATACGACTTTACAGTTGAATTTCTTTAGGAATAGAAGAATATGATACATTCATAAAGGATGTGCAGTGTTGAGTCACAGAATCCAGTGGATATTTTGCTCTAAAAACAAGCGTGACGTTACACAAAGTGCACATAAACCATTCGTAATTTAACTATTGAAAACATTTATTAAAAAAAAAAGAAAGCTGCTTTAACAAAATCACTATAACTCCATTTGTTAAGCCAATATTACTAGCCAACAAACCTTCGGGTCTACGAGTATCTCTCCATAAATAATAATTTAAAATTTTCATGTCTCCCGAGCCCATAAGAAATTGTTTGACGTCATACAAGCCAAAAAACTTTTCAAGGAAAATAAAAGATGTCATAAACCACTTCACTGACGTCAAAAAGCATATCTCAGCTTTCAGTCGCTAAACATGTATATATGATACCTACATTGGTTTTTAAAAGTTAACTGCACACTGTAAATAGACGATTTAGTTTACCGATTTTCATTTGATTTATTCCAATTTAATCATCTCTCTAATATCTTGACTGCAGCAATTATCTACTGATTTCCATTGTTTTACTGCTCGTGAGTTCCTCCACTTTCCTTGTGGCCTACCTCGTGCACAGATTTAGAACCGTTATAGAAGCTTAGGATCTTTAGGATCTTTATCAAGGCATTTCGACCAATGAAATCCAGCGACTACAAGACACACGTTTTCATTGGCTACGCTGATGAGGATGTCGGCTTCGTGAGACATATTTTATTAAAGTAAGAACTTATCTTTATTGTTCATAAATAGCGGGCTCCGCATGGATAAACCGTTGTGGTCATGTTATTGAATAGTGTTGCCTAGAAAGTATTCGCGTCTCAAACGTATTTGTAATGTACTAGCACTCACCTCTTCTTTTTGTATTCAATATGTTGAACGGTGACTCCATCTTTACATTCACCTGTCACTACGTCTGTTGGATAGTTGGGGAACTCTAGTCATCTATCGACCGTCTCTTACAATACCTCTTACAATACCTCTTACAATACCTCTTACAATACCTCTTACAATGCCTCTCTTTCATCGAACATTCTTTCATGTCGTCTTTCCATCCCTTGTTTTGTCTGTCTCTCCTTACTTATTGTTTTCCAAATGTGTTATTTTCTTTGTCTTAAAAGTCAAGCGAGCATATTGTATGTTCTCTATAATGTTAAAGCTTAAGACAAAGAAGTCAGTTCGTGGAATGTGATGTCATATCTCAAATTAAATCCATAAGGTGATTGACACAATGCCTCTTAACACTTCCTGTCTGTTGTATCCTCATACGACTACTTGCATTTTGCTTTTAGATTTAAGTATGCAATAGTTATTACACTATGTTGAAAAAGTCGAAAGTTTGTTATATCAAAAGATTATTTTATTATTCTTTGTAAATGAATTCATATTTTTCCCGCCTATCCAAAGACACATACTAAAATGAACAGTATATGAACAAACGCTTTTTTTAAACATCATCAAACACTATTTGTTTCACACCCATTCTAGGATCATTTAAAACTTTACATCGTTATTTTTTGTACTTAACAAAACATGAATCAATCAAAAGGTTAACCGATTAGTTCATTAAATATTCATATTTACTTATTATGTTTTGTATCAAAAAAGATATAAATGATACTATTAAGAGATGCGGCTGTATATGTGGAGTTTTTCCGCTAATTATGTTTTGTCCACTTTTTTTCCTCCCACTTCGAATTTTCGGATCAAATTGAAATTTTGCAGAATTATTCATAGTCGATGACTAATAGATTATTCAATAAAAAAAACAACTTTCTAACTGGTTAATGAGTTATTGATAATGTGTTTGTTTTACATGTTTCGGATGTCCCTTCAGAGTTGAAGAAAGTTTACTTCCTAGTCTAAACCTCCCACAGGACGACGGAGGAGGGGGCAGGGTTTGAACCTAGGACCATCGATAAATCCGAACGACAGTCCAACGCGACAACCGCACGACCAGGCATGATATTCATCGCAATACTAATAATAATGAATATTGTTGAAAATAGAAGAAAGATAGTCTTACCTGCAGTGTTCATAGAGGTAGATATGGGGCTTATCAATTTACAAGTTACACTCCATTATCTGCTATAGGCAGTTAGATCCTGATTTAAATTAGTTTATCATAATCTATTACATTTTTAATTACTGCGAAAATATTATTTATAATTATTTTAATGATATTCATCGCAATACATTCTTGATGTCAAAATAGAGTTGCATTACTTTTATTCTACTGCGGTGTAGAGGGATAAAATGTCTGTGGATAATATGTCCGGTAAAGTTTCTGCCATTAAATGTTTGGATATGGCATGTCGTCTCAGTTTAAACATTCTGTGAATTTATCCGGAATTATCTGTGCCTGTAGTCCGTTATAGGCCAAAGGCCTTCTGTATTGTCGTCTCGGTTATGGGCGGGTATTTCAAAATGCCCCCCCCCCCCATGTTTTGCCCATCTGATTTCATAGTCATCCAAATCTTAGTGCATAAGTTTTGCAAAACCAGCAGCATTAAAATGTCAAAGAGCAAACCAACAGGTAACGCTAACTTGTGAGGTGGACCTCCAGTTTAGTAGGGTATGAAAACGGTCGTTGAGTCATCTTGATGTCGACACGCCAACGATCATCGTTACCACAAGGACCATCACCATTTTCGGTACTACTTTCGATAGGAGTGGGAAATAATTAACATGGATTCTTAAAGAGAATTACTTACAAAAGTGCTCCGCTGCGTGTAGAACAATAAGTAAAATTATAAGATAATGTAAACAGTTATTTAGTCTTAGAATAATACTTAATATAGTAATTTTATTCCGAACATTTTCTGATATGGTTTATCAAATACATTGTAAGGGCTGTAATTGAAGCTTAATACGTTATCAATTTAGTTTGAGTTATTGTTGCTCTCCTTTGTAAATTCTGTCCAACTATAGATGTCCATTTCTCTAGTAACCATGAGATTGTTTTGTTTTAATGTTAAATTTTTTAAAACATTGAAGGTATTTGGAAGAAAACCTAAAAGTTTCTACATTTGTCCATCATCGTGACCTGACTCCTGGCTACACTGACCAACAGATGTTTGAGGCCATGAGAGACAGTTGGAGAATTCTTTTACTTATTACACAAAGTTTCTTGAACAACTACGACCTCTCGGACATAATCATGAAGGTCAGTCTCTCTTAGTAAATAGTTGTTAGATGCTTTATCTTTATTAGTTTAATGTTGTTTTTGTTGTGACCTGTTGTAAAGGTCAAAGTTGACATTTCATATACAACTTTTACGTTCTCATTTCTTTATAATCTGACTAGCACTAACACAAAATATTTCAATTCCTAGATTGGTTGTTGCGGGTAGTGTACCACTGTATTCATTTCCAATAATTGATTTCATTTATACATGGTGTTGTCCAAATTATTTTGTTTGTTTGCAGTCTAAATATAAGGGGAAAAAAACTGTCAAAACAGACTTTATAAGTCAAAACATCCACAGTAAGACTCTACAAGTCAAAACACCCACAGTCAGACTCTACAAGTCAAAACATCCACAGTGAGACTCTACAAGTCAAAACACCCACAGTAAGACTCTACAAGTCAAAACACCCACAGTAAGACTCTACAAGTCAAAACACCCACAGTAAGACTCTACAAGTCAAAACACCCACAGTAAGACTCTACAATTCGAAACACCCACAGTAAGACTCTACAAGTCAAAACACACACAGTAAGACTCTACAAGTCAAAACACCCACAGTAAGACTCTACAAGTCAAAACACCAACAGTAAGACTCTACAAGTCAAAACACTCACAGTAAGACTCTACAAGTCAAAACACCCACAGTAAGACTCTACAAGTCAAAACACCCACAGTAAGACTCTACAAGTCAAAACATCCACAGTAAGACTCTACAAGTCAAAACATCCACAGTAAGACTCTACAAGTCAAAACACTCACAGTAAGACTCTACAAGTCAAAACACTCACAGTAAGACTCTACAAGTCAAAACACCCACAGTAAGACTCTACAAGTCAAAACACCCACAGTAAGACTCTACAAGTCAAAACACTCACAGTAAGACTCTACAAGTCAAAACACCCACAGTAAGACTCTACAAGTCAAAACACCCACAGTAAGACTCTACAAGTCAAAACATCCACAGTAAGACTCTACAAGTCAAAACATCCACAGTAAGACTCTACAAGTCAAAACACTCACAGTAAGACTCTACAAGTCAAAACACTCACAGTAAGACTCTACAAGTCAAAACATGTAAATCGTGCCTAACATTACTAACATTCAAACTCTAAATCGTTTGAGCTCGGTTTACAGAATTTAATTTTCTCAATTGCAATCACTGTCAAGGCGAAAATGGTGTAAGGTTGTAATGTGTAATGTTGAAGAATACTGTACTACTATTACAAATTGGACCGGTTACTACCAATGTGATGTGAATGCGTGGTCTTCTGGGTTCGTGCTTCCTGGAGTCTTACTTGACACGTGACAGACACAGACATTACAGATTGACTCAAGTTCTCTTTGGCAGACAAATATAATGCTTATTGAATGACAATAATAATAATACTGCGCCTTATTGGAGGTTACATCAAGACCTCCAATGTAAAACATAATTACATCCGCATAACAGCGGTATTGAATGTTCAAGATGATTAGTTACAGAATAAATCACAAGTAACATCCGCATCACAGAGGGTAACAAATACTTCAATAATACATAGCCAACTCTCAGTGTAGAGAAAAGCTAATAGGAATATACATAGTGTTGACTGCCTGACTGAACTGACTGAACTGCAAGTCAATTTTATTCATTCTACTTCCTGTTTTCTACATCAGGAATTCTCGAGTCTTTTCAACGTCTTAACCTGAGGTGAACATTAAATCAGGCAACTGTCAACTGAGACTGTGACAATCACACATAATCTTCATTGGTCCTATTCGCAACATTTAATTTCTTTAAAAGGAAAAAGGATAACAGAAACCCATTCCTTTAACAATTTGGAACCTATACACTCACACACACACATTTTGCCTGTCAGTCAAAGCATATATTAAAGACTAAATACCGTCGAGATACAACATTACCAAAAGAAAAACTATTTACAAAAGTTCTACAATACATTAACACAATATATAAATTATTTCGTCAGGTTTATTTCCAAAATATTTGATTCAGTCGTAATTTATATATATAGTTAGTCCATCGGAGTTTGATGCTAACCACTTTTCTCATCTGGGGGGGGGGCGGGCTGAGAGCTTCGCACTGGGTTTTCTTTCCTCCTCATGTGGCTGGTGATACCTATGTGAGCATAGAATGCACACTGGGCAGGTAATTCCAGCTGGAGCTAGTGTCATTGGGCAGGTAATTCCAGCTGGAGCTAGTGTCATTGGGCAGGTAATTCCAGCTGGGGCTTGTGTCATTGGGCAGGTAATTCCAGCTGGAGCTAGTGTCATTGGGCAGGTAATTGCAGCTGGAGCTTTTGTCATTGGGCAGGTAATTCCCACTGGAGCTAGTGTCATGGGGCAGGTAATTCCAGCTGGAGCTAGTGTCACTGGGCAGGTAATTCCAGCTGGAGCTAGTGTCACTGGGCAGGTAATTCCAGCTGGAGCTAGTGTCACTGGGCAGGTAATTCCAGCTGGAGCTATTGTCACTGTGCAGGTAATTCCAGCTGGAGCTAGTGTCATTGGCCTTCTTCTTTTACGTTTTCTTATGTTAGCGCTGTTCTCTTGTCTCAACAATTTGTTGGCAAGTTTTCACAGCGCGACGCCAGTATGCTTTATCATGTGCTTCTGTCTCCACGGTGGCTGAGTCAATGCTGAACGCTTTCAGAGAAGCTCTAAAGATGTCCCTATATACTGTCCACGTTTCAAAGGCATAGAATAATATAGGGAGGATAACAGCTTGATAGACCCCTAGCTTTGTATTTGTGGTCGTAATTTATAGCCATCGCTTATACACACAAACGTTTCTATCACGTAAATTGTATTCTTGGACTTTTACTTGTTTTGTAAATCAATATTTATATATTCTATACTCTTGTCATTCAGATTGTCATAAAATAACTTAGTATGTCAATCTGTCATCTAGATAATTCTCATTTCAGTATGCAAGTCATTGTGTGAGCCCAGCCAATGAAAAACGTGTTGTCCTATTGGTCCAACAAACTCAGTTGTACAACATCCCAGGCTCCTTGTATGATGTCCTGGAAGACTCACGAATCATTGTCATCTCTGATCTGTCTGCTCACCTGAACTACGTACAGAGACAGGAAATTAAACAATGTCTTAGAGATATACAATGAATATAATGATATCAGCCTTTGATAAATTTCTCACACATAGCCAGTTACTTGAGCAATGACCAGTAGGTTGTAAAATTATATCTATATATAGAACTCCGTATTAACTGGTACTAAGGCATTTCACAACATACGAAAACTATTTAAACACATCTATGTGAAAAAAATTGGTTTTAACTCTTTCTCTCCTGATTGACGATACCATCGTTGATTTGACCCCATTAAATTAACTTAATTTTTGGGTTCATAAACTTTAATTGGTGTTATATAATAAGGCATGCACTTATCTTTACCAATTATAACATTTTCTGATTAAAAGAAAAATTTTACTGAAGATTAGCCTTAACAGGTCAATGAAATATAAATGAGAAAAAGGAATACTTCCTTTTGATGGGGAAATAATCACGGAGAGATAGAGTTAAGAAGCTAAAAATTACTTAATTTACTTGTTTCTTCACTATTTTATCTAGTCAACAAACAATTTTAAAATCTTAGCAAACTTTTTATTTTTTCGTTATTATAGAAAATCTTTGCTCTGACGTGTTATCATGCTGAAATTTATGAGACTATTATCACCTTTGATATTGCTTGATGCTATATGTTTTAAAGTTTGTTGAAAATCTTAGAAACATGATATACTTGTAAACTTTATTAAAAGGGAATCTAATTGTATTCTATTGAAGTCATCGAAAGGGATCAAGGACCCACAATAATGTTGCTAAGCTTGTCATTTTTCTTAAATTCGGCTTACATTTTACTGGAGTACTCAATCCTCTGGATCCGCCCTTTAGTGCATAAACAACATAAAGACATGTCCTAATAGAAAGTTCTAATACGACAAACAAATATTTTGAACTAAAATAAAAATACCAATTTCAAATTTTAGTCCACTATGTCACTGAAGATGGGGGGAGGGGGTCTAATTGTATATTATTGTGGACGCTAATCTTGAAGGTTACCAATTTCGTACATACTGATGCCTTAGTTAAAATTAGTATTTATAATGAAATCAAATAAGGATAATTAAACAAATAAATAGTTATCAACTGAATACAATAACATATATTAGCCTTTTTAGATCCTAAGGTCAATAACAATTCTATAGTGATCCTCCTTTATTTATTATATCTATATCTGGTCAAAGAAAATTGAATCGGTTAACTATAAATATATATATATATATATATATATATATATATATATATATATATATATTTAAATATATATATTTAGAAAACAAAAGGCTATATCTAATGTTATAAACTAAAAACGACATTACACAATCTATATATATCTAGATATAGAAATGTAGATCTCGTGAGGTAATTTGGCGAGAATATAAAAATTGATATATATAACAACAAAATATATCTCTTAATGTAGATTTTTATGTAATGATTACAAAGACACTAAAATTATATTTTTATGTCCTATAGGAGAGGTTTTTTTATGTGTGTCAAAATTTGACTGAAGAAAATGTCTTCAAAACTGTGTTCGAATTTATGTGTCTTTTAACTATTCATCACTTTGTAACTTTGATAGACAGCAACTTGAAGTCTGGAGCAATCATACTTCAATATATGCGTTTTAAATTCAATGCTTTGCGTTTCATGCAAACTCAACTTTTGGTAAATGAAAAAAAAAATGCAGAGAATTATACGAAATTGATTGGAAAAAATCAACAACAATAAACTGAATAGTGTGATCGAATAGGAAAATATGTTTGATTTTTATCCATTTGTATAGTGCATTTTAAATTCTTATGCATGCTCCCTGCTCAGTACTGTAAAGTCTTGTTTGTGAGGGGTACATATGTTTTAAAGGGAAGTTGATTTAAGAATCCTGACTCTAGAACAGTTACACAAGTGTTATTATTGATGACAAGTTGTCCAGTTTGCTTTTAAATGGATAAACATTGCCAAAATAATTTTTTAAATTTTTATTTTATTAAAACAAGACCATGGCTTGAATATTTCTGGTCCATGGGTGAATTCCACGGTGACGCCTCTGAATTTGTGAGATAACGAAAACTCTCTTTGTAATCTTGCTTTTATTTGCGTTGTTGTTAGGTTTCGTAATGCCTTAGCAAAATAAAAAACAATAAAGCTACTATTTTGATTAATTTGCTGAGACATTTAAGAGTGAGGATTTCCTTCAGCAACTACAACTTTTTCTAAAACAAAGCTTTATATTTTTTTAAAAGTTTTTCATGGTTTATATTTAAACTTTTCCTTCAGACCTTGCGATCTATAGGGCGCATGATGTAAAGGTCATCTGTTTCTGTGGCCCATGGATAACGAGGGTGTCATGAAGCCAGCACAAAGACCAACCACCTTTACTTTTGGCCAACTAATTTCAGGTACCCATTAGAGATTGGTTGACTCAGAGGTGCCCAAAAATTCCAAAATTAAAAATCCCAGTCTTCACCAGGATTTGAACTTGGGAAATCCGGTTCGAAGGCCAAGACACTAAACAAAGATCATTACAATGCGAGGACTCCGACTAACTAACTTTCCCCTAATTTATACTTTCTAAACCTTACTTTCCAGAATCACAGTAACTTCTATCCTAATTATTTTATTAACTGTGACCTTCTAGAAACTGACGTATGCTTTTTTTCCTTAACCTCTTTCTCTGATTGGATGACTATAATTAATGTGTGTTTGTTATGGACATAACCTGACCTCGGCTACTAGAAATTGGTTGAATTAGGTCACAGCATTGGTGACAGCCTTGACTCGTGACAGTAGCCGTTATCAATCCAAATATATGAGAATAAATATGAGAATATTGAATATGAATTGCCACTTTTTACTGATCTATTTAGTATAGAGAAACTGAATTTAAGAAAGATTATACCGCCATTTATTCTATTCAGTTTAAGTCGGTTAGAAAGATTTTCCAAACAGGCCGATTGATCAACAAGAAAATATAATGACTTTAATGAAAGGCCGCCAAGGATTGGCCAAGAAACTTGTTTGGTTGATACAATCCCGAGTACGCTATTCTGCCTCAACGTGGCACTTTGGTGGAAACGACCATTAGAGGAAGTGGTTAGGCTAAATGAATAGCAAAACAAAACTCCTGTGGGAGTGTCCGAGGTAATGCGACAGTGGTCCCATTGCACGGTGCGGAGTTGAAAGAGAGCTCCCACGGCCTTGTCGATAATCAATGCGCCGTCCCTCAAGGGACCATTACATAATTGCGAGTCCTGCACGGTTACAACATAGGAAAATGGTGGCGGTTCCTGGTATATTCGGCCTTCGGCCATGCTTTCTAGATCATGCGCACTGAGTGCCAAATATATCGGAAATAGCAATGCTATACATAGGCATTGACTCGGATCTCTTCCAGACAGGACGGTTGTTTAAACAGGTTTTTTTTCCTGTTCAATCGGTTTTTTTTTTTCAAACCTAGAGCTCGAAGAGCCTTTGGCTCAGCTCTTAGACAATCAAACGGTTGATACAATAGACAAAGAGAGGCAGACAACACTATGGCGACTAGCTCTGGATCATCAAGGGGAAAAACCGCTCTGTCTGGTCTCATTGTAGGCCGTCTTATCGCGTCTCAAGGAATGAACTTGTGTAGATAAACTGCAAGCTAAATTATCTGATTATGAAAATAGATTTCATCGCTCTTTCAAAAGCCACTTGTCTTTGTAATGCAAGAAAATGCCAAGATGGTAGGAAGTGTGGACTTATAGATATGGTTTATTTGTAATTGAGGGCAGGTATCACAGCGTCATTTGAGAAGCACTGTGACCTGAAATAATTTTTAATCACTTCATTAATTCGTGTTCTTTTCAAGTTGGAAAGCTTTTGGTCTAAAACTGACCACGAAGTGAAAACGGCAGTTAGTACTTAGTCCTTGGAGAGTAAGGAAGTGGATATTTTCAAGCCAGAATATGTATTTTGTAAACAGCACTGATATTACTATTAGTTTTCTTTAACGTGGAAATGTGACTTTATTTCTGATATTATTATAAAGTATGCATTGTACCTTTTGGCTCGATTACCCGCCAAATTTTTTTATTCAATAATGTTATCGTATCCTACAAGTGTGCTGTTCAGTGTATTTAGTGAATTATATATGTTGTGCTATTGTGCTATGCATGTTGTAAGTGTCAAGGTGGGTTTACAGGTCTATCTAGGTTATGGCATGCTCCACCGGGTTCCCCACCTCAACGCTGAGTATAAACTTCCTGTCGGGGTTGTAATATGGCCGTGCCTCTGACAGTCTACTAGTTAATATATTAGATAATTATACAGAACAAGTAATGGTACTACGTATTCATATATCAGTCACAAAAGAGTTTAACTGACAACAGTTTAATGAATAAATGATATAATATGGCATAAATGATCAATAGGTATATAATAATAATTACAAGATCAGATACAGGTTAAGCAAATCATTCAATCTAAATATAGCACACCTAAAGCACAATGCAACAGTTCAAGTTGGCATAGAGTGCCATAGAGATGGCAACAAGCCAATGCCATGGATGATAGCCAAGTAACGCGTCCCACAGATCAAGCTTGACTCCAGCAGAATCCCAAGCCTGCGTCCAAGAAAAATATGCATTACTTATGACCGCCATTCCGAAGATTATAATTCCAACGATTTTAGAGCTACACCATGAAGAAGACAGTAAAATAACCTAACTTACCCAATTCTGGGGAAGAAAACAACAACAGCGAGCTCCATCCAAAGCACTGCTATCCCTCTGAACAAACAGAGCAGTGACGCTAACAGGGGGCATAAAAGAAAAACATTAATTAAGAAGCAACTCTAGATGCTCATGACAGTAAGCTCTACAAGACATTCGCGACATCATAAATATTAGAATTGTTACAACAGGGGAGATAAAATGAAAGCAATGTAAAGGTTAGATAATTATACGCATGATAAATCTCAGCAGTACATTCCCCACTTGTTTTACCCTTGTGACACTCTATCTTCTTTTTTTTTGTTACATTTTTATTTCTCTTCTCGTATTTTACTTCCGCTCTTCTCCAATTCTCTTCTTCCTTTTTTATCTCTCTCCTTTTTTTTTTTTATTAATTCAAGGTTTATAGTTTGAATGATAACATTTTGTTTACTAACTCATTCCATTCAATACTCTTGCAGATAAACAGTATACCGGATACACGTGCTTTCTCTTCAACCCTAAATTTGATCCTTGTAGTGACTGGGCGTGTTTTTAAAGATAGATCTCTCTTTCCTGCTTTTCTTTTGTCGTGTTACGTTGCAAATTAACATGGAATTCAAAAAAAAAGAATTTATTTGGTAATTGGATTTAGTTGTTGGTATTTTTAGCAATATTTGTACTGAATGAATGTAGTTATTCTATTTTTATGATTAATATTGTTCTACTAAAGTATTGTGATCGTTAAAATATATTGTTACGTCTCCCCTACTATCCAGGCTCTCTTCAAACTGCACCACACGACACAACGAACTTAAAGAACCTCACAACTCAGGGCTCCAAAGTATCAGTCAGTTTAATTTCAAATACATCGCAATTGGCAACAACATTAACACTGTCTTTACAAAAACCTAGTCTCTGCTCCGCCTGACTTCACACACCGTGCTGGTTCTCGCCTTATCTTGGTCACATTGCGATAGTATCTTGACTCTGACACACTCGCTCTTATATAGGGTCCAAAGAGGCCTTCCAGAACCGGATGGAACGTCGCTTGACCACTCAGGTTGATTACAATCGCCGTTACTTGCGTGCGTAATATTTACGACACAGGTCATTGCCGAACCGAGGCAAAGGCTTGATATTGGCTATGTCAGAAGAGTGTAGTAAAAAATAATGATGAATAACATTTATTAGTTTATACACACAAACTCAGAGGCGTCCTCCATCACATTCACCAATGTACCAGAAATAAATTCGAGCCATAGTCTTGTTTTCATCGTTTAAAGTAATTTAAAAAATCATTCGGTGTTATTTTTCACATAAAAGCAAACAGTGAAACAGGTCGTCTTTGATATCATCATCATCATCAAACTCCATTAGAGTGAGGGCTTGAGAGGCTCAAATCCTCTCTTGCAAAAGCCCTGGACAGAAACCCTGCTGTCTTGCGTAATGCATAAATGTCGCTATACAGGTCGAGAATTTTGGGTTTCCCAGACCTGTCGAGACGGAGATCAGCAAGTCTGGGGCAGTCAAACAGAATATGAGGCACGGTTTCCTCTTCGTCCCCGCAGCGGGGGCACCGTGAATCAAAATTTGGCCATAGCCGCGAGAAATGCGAATCATGCGCTCCCAGACTCCACGGGCTTTTTGGGACTTGTCCCAGCACTCAAACCACTTTTCTATTTCCCTTTCTGTTTTTTGTATTATAGCCAGGGCTTGATGAAAGCTTACAGTGTTCAGTGGGTGGAATTTTCCCTCCCTGGTGGGCCAATGAGTATGGAATTGTGTTGCCAGTCACACCTATGTGACTCGGTACCCACTGCATTATTACAGGTGTGCCATAGCGTTGTTTAATGTTATGTGAAGCCATGATGACAGTTTTGACATTGGGGGCCATGGTCCAGGGCTTTGCAAAGCCTGTAGTACAGATTTTGAGTCAGTGACCACAACAATCTGTGTTGCCCTCAAATGTCCCTCGCCGAGTTGAGAGTCAATGACTTTTAAGGCTTCACAGACTGCCATGGTCTCCGCATCAAAACTGTGAACACTACCACATGGTCCAAAGATTTTGACTGTATAAGAGCCAAGAAAGTCGATGTAGGCTCCATAGCCTGCTCTTCCAGAATCTTTTGATGCCGACCCATCACTGTATGCAAAAATAGCACTGGGCTTGAAGGTATTAATGGTCTCCAGAGCTAGCATTTGAAGGTCGTTAGATGAACGGCTTTGCTTAGTGGAATTAGGGTCAACTAATTTCAAGCGTATGTCTGGGGTCGTTGGGCGACACCAAGGGGGAAGGGGATGAAAACGTTGAATGTTTTGTCGGTTGGTGGAGAGGCCAGATTCATCAGATAGTCTAGTGGCATGATGCATAAAAGACTGCACCTGGATACGTCTTCTGCATCTCCAACCATCCACTAGTTTTTTAGCTGAGAGGTATTCATCCAGCCTTTTATACCGCTCATAGCAGGTCAGTACTGACCTTTCCATCCTAAGGTTTAGTGGACCTATATTAGCCATCATTTACTGGACTTGTCCTAAAGGTTCCACAGACAAATCTTAGTGCTTGGGACTGTATTTTATCAGGCTGTTCAAGAGCAGTTCTAGAGCCATAAATTTGCACAGGTAGGCTGTAGTCTATCTGTGATCGTACTGCTCCTAAATACAGGGATCGGAGCATGTCTGCTCGGGCTCCCCACTTCGTGGATGCCAGCTTCCGCACAATGCAAAGTTTCCCTGAGGCCTTTCTTACAACATCCTAAATGTTCTCGCACATTTTTAGTTTGCGATCTAAAGTTACATCAAGGTACTTGGGTAGCTTTTCCATGCTGAGAGCCACTCCGTTGAGGGAGAGCTGGAAAGGTTTCCCGAGATTGCCAGGCCCGAGCGTGAACAGAGAATAGACCGTCTTGGAGGTGTTTATTTCTAGCCTCCATTTTTGTGTGTATGAGCAGAGCGTATGGAGATCTTCTTGTAACACTTTTTGTATAGAGGTTGCGCTCCTTACGGATTTCCAAAGGACAATATCATCAGCACCCCCACGGCTGTTATCTTATGAAGCAAACCAGGCCACCATACTTTATCATATGCCTGTTTTAAGTCAATGAAGACTGCGTATGTGCTTTCGATCCTTTGGAATCCATCTGCTACGCTCTGCACAAAGATGTTGACTTGGTCTATAGCGAACATTCCAGCCCTAAAACCAGCCTGTTCTGGAGCTATAAGACGAGCACTCTCAAGGTATCAAACCATAGCTCATTTATCATTTTTTCATCCATCTTTCCTACACAAGATGTGAGTGAGATAGGCCTGTATCCCTCAGCAGTGGAAGCATCTTTTCCCTTTTTTTGGTATAGGAATAATGCCCAGGTTCTATTTACAAATGCAAAGAGCACGGCCCTTCCTTTCCCCCTACATGCTTAAGCTTTTCGGGGGTGATACCATCCGCCCCGGAAGCCTTTTTAAGCTGGCATTTCCTTATGGCAGCATTAAGCTCGCCTATCGATAAGGGGGAGTTTATCTTTCCCTCAGCACTTTCGGTCTGTGGTTCCTTTCGTTTTTTTTTTCATCAGCTTTGCGAGCTTTATCAATGGCTTTGATCTAGTAGATCACTCTGACCAACACGCCTATTGACCTTTCCAAGGTGCGACTCTTATCGGACTTCACCCACGTGTAAGATAAATCTTAAGCCTAGGACATTTCCTGTTTCCGCCCACATTTTCCAGGCCTATATATAAGGTAAATTAAATTAAGCCAGACCCTCTCATTTTCTCATTCTATCTGAGCAATCGAGTCGGGACTAGTTCACTTATTCTTACTCCTAGAGGAATACCTGGTGGTAAGCCGAACTTAATCATAAGTTCCACTTAATTACTTTATGAATATTTCTCACTGGATATTATCATGTGGATTTTATTATTTCATTTATATTTAATTAGTGCATTGTGTATTTCTCACTGGCGTAAGTAGAAAATATAAACATGTCCTATGTATGTATTTATGAATTGCATTAAACTATTAATGCTACGTTGCTCAATTGATCGTTGATGCAACCATGTATATAGTTGTACATCTTATTTTATTTCCTTTATCTCAGCTGACCGCCTTGATAATTTTACTAGCGCACTAATACTGCGTCTAGAAAAGAGATATGAGTTATCTCCCCTGTAGTCATTTTACTTTAACGAGAGTTGCACCCCTTGAACGGACACCCTCTACATTCAAGCGCGCTCCATTGTTCTCGGCCGACGGTCGTATGTAAACAAACTGTCATGGTCGCTGACCATCGCCCATTCCCCCCCCCTTTTTTTTCTCTCTTCCAACTTGTGTTGTTTATTTGAGAGTATTATTTCCCCTTATATGTACATTTTTTATATTATTATTTCCCCTTTTATGTACATTTTCTATTGCTACTATCAGCCATCTGTTTTCCAAATCCCATCTCCTCATCATCTCCTCATTGTACTCAAAAGCAATGTTACCAATCTGACGAATGCACCTTAGTCGAGGGCATCAATAAGATGCATGAGAGACATGTCCTAACTTGTCTTTATTTATCCGCAGCTCCCTCAGGTGTCTGCCTATTTGCTATTTGTTTGGATCATCTGCCTATTTACCTGCTTATTTATTTGGCATTGTCTGCCTAGGCAACTGCCTATTGCCTTCGTACTTAGTGCTATTCAGCACTGCACTATTGCCTATTTGATATTGGGTATCATCTACTGCCTATTTGGATCTACTTGAATCTACTCAACTCTACTACTTGGTGCTATCGGATCTATTTGCCCGCCTTTTCGACAGCCCACCTGTCAACTTATTAGGTGCGACGTCCCTATAGACCCGGATCTGTGCGAGACGTCATAGCTACGCCAAGCCCTCCGCAGTCACTGGACTTATCCTGTCAACTACGCTGCCCACGGCAGATCAGCTCTGCCCGCAGTACACTTGTGCCCACGGTAGCCGGCCACCCGCCCTACTGTGCCCACTACAGATATTAGAACTTTGGATTGAGACTCCACAAGAACTATATCACCTGCGTCCCTCTACCCGCTAGAGCGCCACCTCCAGCTGCAGAACCCCAGATAGTCCCTCTCCAATACTATCTGTCTATTCCCAGGACATTTCATTAACATAAATAGTCTATATATTGTTGCTATCGTCCATTTATTTCTTTTCTCTGCCTTCTCCCACCAAACTAGCACAGTAAAACTAGAATTAATATTGCAATGCTAACCCCCATGTTAGCCTTGGCTATGTTCTATCACGCTCATATCTGCAATATTTTAAGTTTCAATATCACTGCCGGGTATAGCAATCTGAGCATTAAAATAAAAATAAACTTTATAAATGCTGCTGGTAAAATCATTGGCAAAAAAACGAACCCCATTTGGGCAGTTGTTTGAGACAAACATCTATAAAAAGGCTAACAAGATCCTCGAAATAAAGAATCACCCTTTGGGTAAGGATTTTGTGATTTTACCATCACAAAAGAGATACAAGACACCGATAGCAAAGACAAACAGACACAAACACTCTTTTGTTCCCCTGGTAATCAAATCATTAAATAAGAGCAATCTGGTATAAACTTTGTCACATGTAAATTATGAGTGAGTCTGGTGTGAATGTACACTTTGGTTTCTTATAGTTATAATGTTTTTTGTTTGCTGTAATGCACAAATTGTAAGGCAAATTTTCATACGGACAATAAAAATTATTATTATTATTATTATTATTATGTTAGAAATGAACGAGTAGTCATTCTCTGGCGCTGCCAGGGTCGAGTTTCGCTAAAGAGAAACAAAATTCATCGTAGTCCCTTTAACAGTTTCCACTGAGGAATTTTCTGGTGATGTGGAAGTTCTGCAGCAGTACCGCCCTCTGACAGGCAACGAAGATGTTCCTAGGAATGTTGAGGGCCTTGAAGGTGTCTGTGAGGTCAGTTGTTATTATCCCCTCGGTTGATATAACAATGGGGTATATTGTTATTTTGGACAATTTCCATAGACGCTTAATCTCCAAGTCTAGGTTCCCATATTTTCTTTGTTTTTCTATCTCAGTTTTTCTTAAATTATGAGATAGTGGTACGGCGATATCGATAATGGTAGCGGTTTTTTCTTTTTTATCGATGAACAGCAGATCCGGGCGATTGAAATCTACCGTTTTGTCGGTCAGAATAGGCCTATCCCAGTACAGCAGATGTTCAGTAGACTCGAGAACCTCTTGCGGAGAGTATTTATAATAAGGGGGAGTGTCCTTACCGATCAATTTGTACGTCAAAGCCAGGTGTTGGTGTATTAACTTTGCAACTTATTATTATTATTATTATTATTATTATTATCAACATGGGGGTTAGCATTGCAATATTTATTCTAGTTTTGGTGGGAGAAGGCAGAGAAAAGAAATAAATGGAAGACAGCAACAATATATAGACTGTTTATGTTAATAAAATGTCCTGGGAATAGACAGATAGTATTGGAGAGGGACTATCTGTAGGTCATGCCTTCTGTGCCAAATGGTCCAACAAACTAGGGAACAGAAGGAGGCAAAGAATGATGCCCAAGTCACTGTTTGACTAAATTAAGTACAGGCTTTACCCTTTATCTACGGTAACTTTAAAACGATACCAACAAATTATGCAGATATAATAATAGTAATAAAAAAAAATTTATCTAAAACAACATATAACACTGTTATATCAACCGAGGGGATAATAACAACTGACCTTACTGATACCTTCAAGGCCCTTAGCATTCCTAAGAACATTCTCGTTGACTGTCAGAGGGCGGTGTCACGAGTCGAGTCTGTGACCTATTTTGACCAGTTTCTAGAAGCTCGAGGTCAAACCAGTGCAAGTGTCCAGCGTAAACAAGTTAATTTTAGGTATCCAATCAAAGAAAGAGGTTAAGGGAAAAAATAGCACACGTCAGCTTCTAGAAAGTCAAAGTTACTAAAATAATTAAGGGAGAAGTTTCCATAATTCTGGAAGGTACGATTAAGAAAGGTATAAATTAGGGGAAAGTCAGTTAGACGGGGTCCTCGAATAGTAGTAGTTCTTGTTGAGCGATAGTCCTCGCTTAGTTATCGCTTAAGTCCTCTCTTAGTAAAGGTTTAGTTAAGTTTTGTGATATTAGCGGGTCCATTTAATTGAAGTTTTATTAGTTGAAGTGAAGTTTCATGTATCTTTAAGTTTTATTTATGAAGTATCAAGTCAAGTTGTTATTGAATTGAGAAGTTAATTTTCATGTGAAAGTTGAAGAAGTATTATTAAAGAAGTTTGGAAGAAAATACAGAAAGATGTTTCTTCACTTCATTGAGTTATCAAGTTTGACAATATAATCCCCGGCAATTGTGAGCGTCACAGGCGGTACTACTGCAGACCTGTCACATCACCAGCAAATTTCTCGGTGGAAACTGATAAAGGGACTACGATGAATTTTGTTTCCCTCTAAAGAAAACTCGACCTTGGCTGCTCCAGAGAATGAATACTCGATCTTTTCTAACATAATAATAATAATAGCTTTTATATAGCGCAACTTTTATGCTTATAGCATTCTCAGAGTGCTATGGTCCAATCTCATTTGTGGACCAGAGGGGGAGGGGGTATCTGAGAGAATGTTTTTCCGTGCTGCCTTTAGGCGCTCAGTAAACACAACTCTGCTCGAGTCGGGTGTCGAACCTCGAGCCACCTCATAGGTAGCCAAGTTAAGCCAACAAGTTCAGGCGCACTTAGTCTCTCCACCATGAATTGCAAATAATTTCAATATAATATAATATTAGTTTAAAAAAATCAATAATCAGATTTGCGCTTTTTCTAAGTATCAAACATATTTTGAACTAAGTTAGAAGTTGGAATAGGGGTCTTGTAAGATGACTAGAACATTTTTCCCATAGATAGGCCTAGCTAGGCAGAAACTTCATATTGGCTGTCAGTTGGAGTAACACAAAAAAAGAAGAAAAAAAGATGAATACATTTTGAATAAAAGTTTTTACATTGCATATCCAAGAGAAAGATACTAAACTGGAATATATATTTATCACAAGATAATTTTTATAAAAATTATTAGGATTTAATGTTTTTATCATGCAAGAAAGGGCAAAAACATTCTTCTTTTTTTCATGGAAATTCTCTAATTTAATAAGATAAGATACCACGAGAAGTTTTTTTTTTTTTTTTTTTTGTTCAAACTAGCAAAACGATTTCAATTTTGTATGATTCAAATAAAATACACAGTGTGCATAAACATAATTCCTTTACAATGACATAGCTGATGTTACATCTTCATAATTTCTTGTAGGCGTTTAAACACTTAACTTAACCGTTACGTATCACTAAAACGAACAATCGTGTCTTTGAAGTCCTTCTCTATACATGCTTAACCCTAACGTTGTCACGTTAAATTTCCGTTGGACAAAGAAAAAAATGATGCAAGGAAAGCTCGAACAATAAGAAAAACGTCTTATGCGAGAATACATGGAGTGTATAAAAAAACAGATTATGTGCGTTTTGAATAATCGCTTCATGGTTGATATGACATGTAGGTCAAGTGTTGCCTCTGTTGACAAAACGAAACTGTGCTGTGATGATTTGTGTGGAGATGTCATTTTTGTTTTCTTGCTTGACTAAGAAATCAACAATATCTTATAAATAAAATAGGTTGAGACTTACACTGTCGCACTTTATCACTGATGCGATAAACAGAAATGTTTTAAACATTGAGGACTAGAGCCAAACAACAAGTACAAGAGAACTTTACTTATTTGTCGCGAGTTTAGTTTAGAGTTTAGTCGCGATCCTATATCTGTAAACTTGTACAGAAAGATGGTCAGCCCTTTCTTGTGTTTTGCGTCACACGGGCTAATGACGTCATTTGTTAGGCGCTTTCGCGAAGACGAAGTTTAATAGTAACAAAGGGAACTGGAATGTCGTCTGCGTTCTCTCTCTCTCTCTCTCTCTCTCTTTCTCTCTCTAAAGCCGTCAAGAGTAGTCTGTTTATTTTGGCTTATAGTTCGCTATTCATTTCCAAAACCTCGTCTATTCTATACTAGTTGCGTCATTGACTAAGTCAAAACGTCCTCTAATGACGAAACAAATAACAAATTTCTAATCGTGCCATAACACATTGCTGATCTGTCGTCTTCGAATTTGTCATCTTTTTTACTCCTTGATCTGTTGTTACATCGGGTAAACATGTGCTATGTACTATGAAATCGAGTTGACAAATTAGTTCAAATAA
This sequence comes from Biomphalaria glabrata, assembly GCF_947242115.1. Taxonomy (NCBI): domain Eukaryota; kingdom Metazoa; phylum Mollusca; class Gastropoda; family Planorbidae; genus Biomphalaria; species Biomphalaria glabrata. The sequence goes on along the minus strand of NC_074719.1, from coordinate 33,624,576 downwards.
TATTTAGAAAGATGAATACCTTTATCTATTGTTGTTTATAATATTTATATTCATGAGTGATACATCATCTGAGTTCAAGCTCTTTATTGGTAAGACGTAGCAAACTATTTTAAACTCATTTTTTGAAATGTATTACCTAGACTTATTTCTTATTCTATTTTTTCAATAATTATATAGCAGGCTATAGTGTTCATAATATTACATTTATTATTCTACTTTAAATCACCATCCACATTGTTATGTGCTTTATGTACGACTGTGTATGATTTGTCTGTCAGACTGAACTCGGGCTAAATATTATTATAACGTATTCAGATTTTAAAATTATTTTTAAAAAATAAACTAATAAAATATTGTCACATGACAGATTCACGTCATAATTTATTTACTGTAATATATTTTTAAAAGTATTCTAAGGTAATCAATGAAAATTAATAATAATTAACATATACACATTTAAATTTATATATTGGCATATAAGGATGAGTCAAGTATTTTACCAAGTTGTGACCTAAAAATTTTTCCACATCTAATGCAGATAAAACCGTTTCTGTGCAATTCTATAATAATGAAGTTTAAATGACGCCTCATTAGCACCCTGTGGCGCTTTCGGAGGAACCTCTACTACGTCTTTAAGTTTAAGTACATTTTACTACACATTTTATACAAGTTAAAGAATAAAATATATTTAATAACATTTCAAATCTTAAGCCCTAACATTTATTTTTTTCAGATTGCATCTTAACATAAAGTAAGAAGATAAAATATAGAGTAATAATAATGTGATGACATTTTGGATAACTTATGTAATTTCAAGACCTTACTGAAACGACTTATTTGTATACATTTCTGTTTGTCTTCTTTAAAAAGAATGTTGTGTAAATAAACACAAAACAAATTAATATTCAGGAAATACTAAACCTATTATTACTTTTTTTAAACTTTTAATTGCTAATTTAAAATAAAACAAAAAGCAACATATTGACATTATTAATGTTAGTGTGAAAATCACTTACAGGAGAGGAAGCTTTACGCAAAATTAAAATGTATTAAAGGTAAATACTCTTTCTTCGTGCCCCTGGTTTAAATGTCTTACAGTGCTACGGACTAATAAGTCGCTGAATTTTGAACAGTAAAAATCTTTAGTTTTTTAAGCCTATTGCAATTTCTCCATTCACTTAACGAGCTTGGTTCTATCAATGAACTTAGTCTCTTTCGATGTCTAGATAAAGTCTTTCATCGTGCAAGTTTCTTTATTTGGACTTACAGAGTCCTGCATCGCCACGAACAATTAAAGTTATGTACACTCTCCAAGGACATGACGAATACAGCAACCACAGTGTACAGTTCATCCAGGCTGTTAACTTTACAAATATCTAGTTTACATTTTACATTGATGATACTATTAAAAATCAAAGAAAGCAGTAGACCAATAATAGGGTAACTGTTTTCTGTTTGAAACCCATCAACTCAAGAAAACATTATCCAAAATATTAAGAAACTAAGATATGGCGCTACCATGAGAAATGACCACTTTTAAACCAAATATTCCGCTAAAAATGCAAAAATGGATCTAATGGACACGTTTTCTATACATATTTGATCAATTAATCCATGGTTCTTTATGTCGGTCTTCATGAGTGCCAACAATTATTTAAGGTAATTCCATTTGTTTTCGGCTTAAATTACATGGTGTTGTGTCACATGACAAGCAGGCATGATCTTTTTGACAAATAACCAGATGTAGTTATATTAGAATATTCAATGACCTAATTGATGGCAAAGCAATATAGTTGGCAGATGGTATCATAACTGTGCTGTCCATGTTGCATCATATGGTGTTGTTGTTTATCCCTTGAATCCTATCAATCGTTACTTGCGAAAATTGAAAAAGAAAATTCAAAGTATAGCAGCCAAGATTAATTAGAGCCTATAAACATTTCAATGGAGCTGTAGACAGAGCTAATGAAAACATTGATACATTTCGGTCATACATCCTTGGAAAAAAAATGACCTTCAAGTTTTTCTGCTTTCAAAACGCTTTATAAATACATGGCAACTATTAAAACATATTACACGAAGTCAATAGAATTTCCGGAATTTCAGCAATGTATCTAATATAATTGTTTCAAAAGTCACTTTCATATTGCTGACTCTGTGCGAAAATAAGACCTTCTCAACAGCGCAACATTGGTTTACATTATTGCCTGAAACATGTGATATTCAAATAAGAAAACACTGTATACTTTATGTTATTAGAGCAGAACATTTCAATATGAACATATTAATGCTAAGCACACTGAGAAGCAGGTAGCTAGTACTATTACTTGTTGTTATTTGCCTAGTGTTTCAATTTTGGAGCACCCCATAACTCAAAAAATGGAAGCCATGATTAACACATGGATAGGTGTAAGACGTAATTAATCTTCTATTTTAGAGGAAATTAAGCATTTTATAAGATAAGAAGATAATATACTGTTACGTCTCTCCTACTATCCAGACTCTCTTCAAACTGCACCACACGACACAACGAACTTAAAGAGCCTCACAACTCGGGGCTCCAAAGTAACAGTCAGTTTAATTTCAAATACATCACAATTGGCAACAAAATCAAATTCACTTTACAAAAACCTAGTCTTGCTCCACCTTCACACACCGTGCTGTTTCTAACTTCGCCTCGTACTGGTCACATAACCTCTTTCCACCGTCACCCTATACACACAGACACACTCCATAACAACTATGAAAGGTGAATACATTTGTTTATTCTTGTCTATAATATTAATATTCATGTGTAATACATATCTAAGTTTTGTGATTAACATTAGTGTGGGAATTCCCTTTAAAAGGCTGAAAACTCTATAAAGAATATTAATGCTATGCACTCTTTCTTCTTACAGTTCAGACTCAGGATAAAAAGTCTGACAGTGTTTCGTAGTGACGATACTTGTAATTAGAACGTGAACTTATATTTGAAAGTGTACAAAAGCAAATTACTGAGACAAAGTGAACTATGAAAATCCTCGTAAAAAGGCAGAAAATTAATACGAACAATAGAACTGTATTAATCTTGAACATTCTTACCTTGTACAGTTAACCACAGGAGAAAATGTCTGACATTGTGCTAAATTTCTTTGTGAAGCTTTTCTTACTGATGACGTGCTTTGCACTACACTTGATAAATAGCTCATCAATCTTTACAACACTATTAGGCAATGACAATGTTTCGTTGAACTGCTGCTCTAATTACCTTATGGATGATGTGCAAGTAGCCAACTGTTCCAACTTGAACTGGACATTTGTGGACCTTCGATGTGTGCCAGTGACCACACAAGTGTTGTTACTGGACAGAAATAATCTGACTACCTTGACCAATGGCTCTTTTCAAACACTCACCTCTCTCCGGCAACTTAGCATTCAGTCTTCGAATATTCATCGAATTGAGGTAAAGTATAAAACTAGTTGTTTTTTAAAGCTCTACTTTATTTCCGAGGTAGCTTATATGTTTATTACCGAGGTAAAGTATGGTTGTAGTTAAATTTGTGAGTTAAAGTATAGTTAATTTCTATAAGTCTAGATCATTTTGTGAGGTAAAGTATAGGTCTAGTTTATTTCTGAAGCAAAGCATACGTCTAGTTTATTTCTGAAGCAAAGCATATGTCTCATGGACGTAGCCAGGAATTTTTTTTTTTCGGAGGGAGGAGATTTTTACTTTTGCACTCACACACACACATATTTATTACACCTAGTGCCTTTTTTTCGGATGTCTTTTTTTGTCCTAGATTAGATTATTTCTGGAGTTAGTGGAATATTAGTAGACAACCCTCCCTTGACAGCTAAAGGGTTTGTTCGAGCGCTTTGAGAGCCCCAGGTGCAAAGCATTAGTTCCTGTATTTTAAACTAAAAGAAAATGCCTATTCTGATGTGTCTACACTAGTCTACAGAGCTATATCCTGCTACTTTTATATTTAAAAATATTAAATCTTCTTTTCAATGCACGTTATTAATAGCGCCCAGCGACTGCTAGAAAAATAAATCAAAGTGTGAAAAGTTTTATTTGAGGTAGGGTTAAGTCTCAAAGGACTGTAGTTTGTTTACATTTTGTTTTACAAGTCTCTGACTTTTATTAAAGGGGTGATAAACCACATAACCTCTTTTGGCTACGCTCATTGATTGTAGTCACTTTAGCTTTGCTTTTTTTTTAAATGGAAAGGGTTTTAAGCGTCAAAATCCCCTTGGCTACATTATGGAGAGAGAATATAGAATTTCTTTAGGCTTTTATTAGGGGGATGTTATGGAGTGTGTGTTTCTATGGTGACGGTGGGAAGAGGTTAGCGATTGGTTTTGAATGAAGCAACATAGGTTGTATTACTGTCATTTGGTCTGAATTACGACTTACGACTCCATAACGTGAAAGGTTGTGTTATTGTAGTGAGTTATTTAAGAAATATTATTACTAGTCTAGTACATTTATTTTATTTTATATCAACTTAATTTTTGTCTATAGTATAAATAAAGTTCTATTTTGTGTTGTTTACAAGGAAGTTATTCAAGTTATTTGAATTTTTATTAGTTAAGATACATAACGCCTACAACAGTTTAGTTGTCTACCAGCAGTTTGGTGCTACAAGTCAACGACCTGTAATAACAGGAAAGGAGGTTAACTAGATCTTTGTCCCATGACTCATGGAATTATTGGCTGTAGATTGCTTTACTATTTATCAAAGAGGGGGTTTAACTTAAAAAAAAACATGGAGTGGTTTAAACCAAATATCTCACGAAAGGGATTTTAAACTCGAAACCTCTTTTGGCTACAATCTTGAATTTTGCAGTCTGATATTTGCTTTTTTTTTCATTGAAACCAGTGGTTCCCAAGGTTCTCGCTCGTAGAATACTTACCATATTTTCCAGTATTCTGAGGATTCCTTGCTTACCTAGTATTGCGCTTTTGCTGATTCATGAACTTCAAATATTTGTTTTCATTTCTAACGGAAATGAGGTGAAGACTGAAAACGTAATAAATACCACATGTAATTTTATCTCATTGACTGTATGAAACAAATCTGTTCTAAAGACAATGTAGTTTTCTCTTACTTAAATTTTGTTTTAAAATTAGATCTTTTGCATGCAAGAAGTCTGACAAAGTATCAAATAGAAAGAAAAATATTGTAAATTGAAAGCTTTTCGACAACCATAGAGTACCTCAATTTGAAGGAGCAACTTATGAAAGCTATTGTAATTTTCTTTCTACATTTGAGAAAGTTATCGCGTCTTTAACGAGTTGCTTCGGTTAACTGCGCTGATAACTAAAAGAAACTATTCATGCAATTTACAACTTATTGGCTGTGAGTGGATAACTCAGTCAATTACTAACACTTCTGGTGCACTATCCACAGTAGGACCCAACCATGAAAGGTTTTCCGTTCCTTACTACTGATATTATAGTTAAAGGAATTGCGTTTTTGTGTTATAGTAGTTCTTTAAAAAATCAGTGTTCGCAAAAGTTTTTTTCCCATGGATTTCTTAATTCATAATAAAAGTAATATATTCAATTAAAAAATTGCTTCACCACCAGACACCATTGACTCGTCCACTTGTAATAAAGAAATATGTCGTTTGCAAATAGTAAAAAAAGCTTTCAATATCACAAATAATTTCATAAATAGGCCTTTCAGTTATTTTGTTACTTATGGTAATGCTTTAATAATATCATATGCAGCTTTGAGTACAAAATACTTATAAAGCTTCTTCAACGGCAGGCATAATCATTGCAAGCCATCATCTGTTTTCGATGTCAAAGCTAATATTTCGTCTAATATTGGTCTTTTCTCAATTTTATTATTGATTGTTCAAAAGTATTTCAAATCTTAATCCATTTTTTTAGTGTGGAGTAGTTCCAAATGGTCCTCCAGCTTAGGCGATTTCATAGTGTCATTATATAAAACTTTGTCACATAATAGGCAAATTGGCAATATAAGTTTGACAAGGAAAGAAGCTAAATGTAAAAAAAAAATTAATGCCACAGTACACATTACATATTTAATTTGGGCCATGCTAATATTAGGTCCCTGTAGACTAAATTAAGCTATTTAAATGTGGTATTAAAATTTTAACTAAATTACCTAGAATACGGTATATTATGTTATATTATATTGTTACGTATTTCTGAATCTTCTGGCTAAATGTACTAGTAGGCACACAATTAAAAACACTGCAAAGAACTTGACGACTAAACTTTCAGTTTCATATAACTTTAATGACTATTAACTCTAACAATTTGTTACTGTAACATGTAGCGTAGAAGACTGTACAATATCTGTCAGTTTACAGTTAGCTATACTTCGTTGCAATTCATCTCTTCACTTCGTTGCAATTCATCTCTTCTCAACTTGCATCGAGCCGTATTCCACAGAACAGACCAACGACACACTTCCCAGTGTCGCTCCAGGTCTCCCAAACTGAACCAAGTCGTACTCAAGTCTACCGAATCAGAGCCGCACACGTCTTACATCGACTGTATCCACTGTAACGGCTTAAGTCCACTGTAGTTCGCTGTATAGACTTTAACGACAGTAGTCCACCCCAGTTAACTCTACCCTAGTTAACTTGCATCGAGTCGTACACATCTCTCTTCTACTGTCTCGCACAGTAGACAACAGTACTGACGACTCACTCACGACTGACTTTCACATTAACTCTCTGGCTTATATAGAGTCCCTAATCGCTTGTCCATTGTTGCAAAAACACTGCTAGTATCCTCTGGAATAACACGTGAGGAAACATCACATCCTGTCGTTGTTTATACATGTCGATTCCAGAGAACACCTGCTGCAGTGTCATCTCGCCGAGGTCATACGTAGTGACCTCTAACTATCACTGTTCATTTGTAACACTGCCCCCCCCCCCCCTTCGTAGATCAGTTCGTCCTCTGGAACAACACGTGAGGGCACGTCACATTCTGTCTTTGTTTATACGCGTAGATTCCAGAGAACACTGGCTGCTGTGTCATCTCGCTGGGGTCACACGTTGACCTCTACTTGTCACTGTTCATTTGTAACAATATTATATTATATTATATTATATTATATTATATTATATTATATTATATTATATTATATTATATTATATTATATTATATTATATTATATTATATTATATTATATTGTATTATATTATATTATATTATATAGATAGATAGATAGATAGATAGATAGATAGATAGATAGATAGATAGATAAATAGATAGATAGATAGATATATAGATAAATAGATAGATAGATAGTTATCATAGTGTAAGAAAATTAGTTTATAGTCCATTATAATAAATAATTAATTTATATCATGTCTTCAATTTAATGAATGAGCATCTACATTTCCTTTTTTAGATAAAGGTTGATAAATTTATTTGTACAGTAATGTCAATATGTCAAACAATATAACTACAAGAAGATGGCAAGACAAAAACATAAGTATACACTGAACTATAAAGAATGTCTTTAGTATGCAATTGTTATCTAATTAAGATAACTGATTTTTTTTTTCATTTCAGATTGATAGCTTTTTAGGTCTCAGCCAGCTACGAAACTTAAACTTAGAAAACAATAAATTCAGAGGTGACAACACATCTTTACATCCGGAAACATTTAGACATGTTACAAATTTGAAATAACTTCTTATTGGAAAGAATCAGAACATATCTAAAAACTTGAAAGATGCTTTCGTTTATTTACAGAACCTGTCAACCCTGTCGATGGATGGTTCTGAAAAATTACAAATAGGAAGGGAATTCTCAAATTTGACCCAACTGAACAACCTTACTTTGTATTGCTCAAAAGTAACGAACGTAACAAACGAAAGTTTTATAGGCTTGTGGAACTCTAGCTTAAAAACATTAAGTTTAATTGATTTTGATAACTTGCAATTTGATCCATATGATATGGATCAAGATACTTCGCTTTTCAGTGATGACGCGTTCCAGAATTTAAACTCGATGGAAGTCCTCAAAATTATTAACTGCAGAATTGGAAATAAAAATATGGCCAGAAAATTTAAACATTTTGTTAATTCTTCATTGCCAAGAAATTATTATACCCCTAACTCAACGTATGAAGATGGGGTTATATTAAATAATACTGTTAAATATTTAAGGCAGTTAACTCTTTCGCATTTCTCTTGGATAGACAGCAATATTTTTGCCATAGCACCAGGAGTTATATCCAGTCCACAATGGAGACAAAACATCAAATCTATTGATTTCTCCAAAAACAAATTGGGCTGGCTGGGATGGAGGTTTCCTTTGTTAGAAGCGGCACGTCTGGAGAAATTGGAAGAAGTTATTATTACATTTCCAAACCCGGCAAATGAAATGTCATATCCTTATCTAGAAGTTGATAGTGGCAAGGAAAATGTACAACCCTCATTATCTGTACCAACATATCTGGATTTCTACAACATACGATCTTTCACTGGGTCAAGGACAACAAATACAATGAGTAAATTTAAGAGTCTAAAAACCAAAGTCAAATCTAACAATCTATCCTCATCGTTAAATTATGATGGAACTTTACAAGTTCTGCATTGGAGGAATGATTTGCTGAATATTGAGCCCTTAAAAAAAAAGGTGGCTTCAGTTTTTGATCCAACTTCAAAATCTCAAATTAGATCATTTGCCGCGCTTGGTTCTATCAGTGAAGGAAGTCTATTTCGATTTTTAGATAAACCTTTTTATCATGCGAGTTCTGCTATTTGGACTTACAGACTGCCACCATCGCTACGCACAATTAAAGTTATGTACACTATCCAGGGAGATAACGAATACAGCAATCAAAGTGTACAATTCATTCAGATAGATGGAAAGGCATCTAACCTTACACATGTCTATTTTGTTGGTAACAGTATAAACCGAGGTACCGGTAGAATTAAGGGACTGACAAACATTCAGTTTTGTGACTTTTCCAAAACTGCTGTTATAGTTGAGCCCTATTTTTTCGACGACTTTCCCACCTTGAGATACCTAATATTGAGATCCATGATGAACGAAGATTTCTTTCAACGTGTCAGCATCGACAGAATCATTCAGGACATGCCAGAACTGAGATATTTAGATCTTACAGACAATAAACTCAATTTTCTTCCTCCAAATTTATTTTCCAGAAACTCTCACATTACTCATGTGATATTGGCTAAAAATAGATTTTCCTCTTTTCCTATCACGATGGATCTTGTTCCTAATTTAAAAACTCTTGATTTGTCTGGAAACGCTCTCAGCTATCTAACGGAAAAAGATTTGACGTCTCTTACAAAACACTCGGAAAATGTTCCATTTTTTTATTTAGCTCTGGCTGAAAATAATATTGTCTGTGTGTGTTCTCAGATTAAATTTATGAGTAAGTATTATATTTTTACATGTAGTGATGTATCAAATGTGATTCCTATTTTGTTCTCCTTTCTGCATAGATCACAATCCTTTTAAGACATTAAATGATTATTTACGTTTCAGATTTTATAAGGTGAGGAATAGTATTTTTAAAAAGTAATATAAATAGGTATTTATTTATTTTTTTAAAGTTTTATTTTCATTGTAGATTTTTAGCTCGTGTCAAGGTAACTAATTAACATTGAACAAAATTACTTGTATACTGTAATAACGCTTATAGCCTTTTCTAGAATTATGTATGTTTTAAAGTTAAATTAGCTTTTGTCTGAAAATGTAGTCCTTTTAGATATTAATGTGACCTTGTCTTCTAACAATTAAATTAGTAGAAAGAAATATGCTATATCAATTTTGTGGATGTTTTATAAACATGAGTTATAAAAGCTATAATCATTACTGTTAGATAGACTTAGATTGACTGCATGATTGATTAGTAAATCCATTTATCGATATAGTGTTGCCATTTCTAAAAAAAAATATAATTTAATAATTAATTCTTAACATTGCTACTTAATATTATTTTATTATAAAATTTTAAAAAATATATTTTTTTTTATGTTCTTCAATTTTTTTCTATCGTCAATACAGTTTGGCTTAACATTAGTGACTTTCTGGATAACAAGGGAAATTACACATGCACATCTCAGGATGGACAACTTATTTCAACTGATTTATTGTTACAAGATGTTTCTGGATTGTACAGACAATGTTTTGGCTAGTATGTTAAATTCTAAATAGGTCGATAACATTTATTTGCAATTAGAAGTAATGTATAACAGGTCCCAATAGTAATTAATATTTTCTTCTTAAATATGGCTTCTAGTCACTGGAAGTGGGTAAAGGTAGGAATCTAACAAAGCTTCAATAACATCCTTTACAGATAAATGTGAATCGTTAAATATAAAATTAACATGTATACAACTTACCTTTTACCTTTTCCTTTCGCTTAGTCTGTTGGAACATTGGGGCACTTTGCAAGATTCGTTGACCGTCTTTATCCAAATTCTCTTTGTTTTTTGCCTTATATAGAATCTCTTTCAATGGTAACTTAACGAACTCAAAGAAACAAAGCCTTTTAATTTGATAAGTTTGAGAATGACAAGAACATGAAACTTTCATTTTACGCTGTGATAGTATGGATTTGATGTTGAACGGATTATTTGTTTCTTAAACAAGCGCGTAAATGTCGGTTTAGTTTAATTTTCAGAAACATAATCTGTCAATGGAAAATAGTCAATTGAAAATGTAGTACTGGTACTTTAAAAACAAAGAACAAGTGCAGCAGTAATACTGCAACAAATGTTTTGACCTCATTTATCAAGCTGGACTAATACACCAATGAACCCGAATCTTCTAGCATCTTCCCTTATATAGTACTAGCTGATACAGTCTCAATAGCTGGTATGATTATTTTGCCCTGAGCACTATTCGACCCCTCAATAAAACAGCCCGCATTACAACGCTTCCCCATCCCCAAACTAATTTTTAACACTCTAACGCTCAAATTCTATGTATTCATTTTTTTTGTGTCTTTCACTCTTGAAACAAAGAGCTCGCAACCTCCTAATATTGAATATGCACAAACACTTGTCAGGTACATTAGTTTGGCCGTGGTATATTCTAATGAAACGCATGTCTTTAAAATTCTCAAAGAGCATAGCTATACCCAATACCCGTGCTATTGCTACGTGTTGTGACACGGTTACTATGTGTGGTCAACCGTGACACACGGTCAAGTAATGGGGAACCTGGGAGTTAAGGGACTTGCGGGAAGTAACGAATGTGTTGTAAACAAGAAGAAGGAAGTCATCTAGTGGAGTTGTTCTTTATATAATGTTAGCCTTGTACATATGTTACTATTAAATACTTTACAATTAAAGGCACCTTACAATTAAAGGAACTTGTTTCTTTACAACTGGCGACCACGACGAGATACGAAGAGGCACAAGTAAGTGGAAATGTCGATGCACAAAATCTATATAGAAGCGAGCAAGAAAAATGGCCTGCAAGGTGAAGAACTGGAAAAGTTCTAACACTAAAAATAACACAGGAGGAAGAATAGGAAGAAAAGAGATTTAGTAGGGAAGAAGCCAAAAAGAAAGAAGAAGATATTGAAAAGAAAGAAGAAGATAGTAGAAAAAAGGAAATATTACAACTAAAACTAAAAATTAAAGAAAAGAAAGACAAAGAACAGCAAAATGAAAAGGAAGAGCTTTTTGACAAATACAAACAATTGGACAGAATGTCTCCATTAGACGAGAGCCAAAATGAGTGCGTTGACTCATATCTACTTAGATTTGAGGACATAGCAACAGCCTGCAACCTCCCACAATGAGATTGGGAAAAAGCCTCAAAGGGGCGATTGAAAGGAAGAGCCATGAACATCTGCATCAAATTGAGAGAGGAAGATTGAAAAGATTAGGAGGCCGTGAAGGAGTCTTTGCTGAGACAATTTGGCTCCACAAGTTACAAATACAGAATGAGATTGAAAGACACGTCTGGCAAACGACCTTCTTCTTTTTTTGAAGTAACGTCTGTATTATATAAGATAAGATAAGAAGATAAGATCAACAAATATTCGTCACCAACATGTCAATTTATTTCAATCGATGGCTAGACATCTCAAAAGTGGATCAGAAATATGAAACCCTCAGAGAACACATTATAATGGACGCTCTGATGGAAGCTTACAAAAATAAGCTGAAAACATACGTCATAGAGCGAAAGACAAAGACCATCAGCAGCCTGATAGCCCAACTAAGGCAGTATAAGGCAGCACACCCAAGGAAGTGTTAGCTAGAGAGAACCCAACTGCGGAATCAGCTTTTATGGTGAACAACGCTGCAAGAATGCGGACTCCAAGCCCACTATATAGAAGAGAGAACGCTAACAAGATCCTAACATATACAAAAAGAAGAGAGAAAGATACAGAAATGAGCCCAACATATAGATCTCGAAGAGAGAACGATGAAGAAATGAGCCCAACATATAGATATTGAAGAGAGAACGCAGATAAAAGCCCAACATATTGGGACAAGGTGGATTAAGATTTCGCCGTTTTGGGTGTCTAGGAGGTTCTATGACTGGCACATTTAATCTACAGGCAAGCGTTATAATGCAGGCAACAAATACCAAGATGTAAAATTATGAAGAGTTTATTATACAAGAGAAATAATTACAAGGTGAATGCTGTACAGTAGCTAGGATGGTATCTAGCGCATTTACATGTATACGTCTATCATCATTAGATTTCAGAACCAAGTGGTCTGAGTGTCATTAGGCTGTTTGCTTAGCTTTAGGTCCGGTGCTGCACTCATGAGATGGGTGTAGCTGGTACTGACGCTGTCTGCTGGTGGGCTTGCGTGGTGGATCCAGGCTCCGGGTGCAGTCTAACGATGTATAGCTGCAGAACTCAGCTGCGGTTACCATTCATTCAAGCCAGTGACGAGTCTGTGGCTAGCGTTGTTGCTTGGACACTTGTGAAGACAAGTAATACTGATATCTGCAGACCTGTTGCCAACAAACTGGTAACAGCGTTATGTTGCTAAGACTTCTGGCGAGAGTTGCCTATAAAGCTGCAACGACATGATGTACAAATCGGTTTAGCCTTAATGATATTACTGGGACGTAGATGCTATTCCGTGAATGACATCTTCAGAATGATGTGGAGAAACTATAAACTAGTTTCATAAATATCAAAGGGAACTAACAAATAATAATTGCATCCCATCAAGGGGAATAACAAACAGTGATAAGTTAATAATGTAATAGGAGTAATGTACACCAGTCACGGTGAGATCATTACGTACATTGCTTAGATAAATGAGATGAAAGGGGAAGGGGAGATCAACGTCTGATGCTCCCTCATGCCCTCACATAAGTAAACATAGAGTATGTGTAAAAGGAGGTGATTTTACCTAAGTAATTTATTCTGACCAACATGGCTGGTAAAATAGAAAGCATAAGTAATTACGGGATTCCGTACAAAGGAATGTGAGAGATATATACTTGGATATAAGACATGCTGCAGAAATGTTAAGATAATTCCCTGCCAAGGAATCAATCAAGGATAATATATTAAAGGCCCGTGGTGAGCTATAATTTATCAAGGATAAATTATGATAGCTAAAGAGCTAAATACATGTGGTAAGAATTATCAATGAATTCTAGTCCAGATAAAGAAGATGACTTTGAACATTTTGCCATAAAAGTCATGATATAAAATATAATACATAAAGCAATCTACTTACATTATCCATGATAAGAAATACACATAGATTACTAAGTAAAATGGTTCTCAAGCACTTTATTAAGTTACATACCACCAATCCAAAGTGAAATAAGAGAATGAAATAGTCCAGATTGATGCGCTCCCTGTCAGCTCTTCAGCAGGAATGAGATCAGATGATGAAGTTTTGTCCATATACACGTGGCGAAAGGGGGGGTGATGGGCTGCTGAGGTGGTGTAGACCATCTGGGATCCCCGCTTGACCGTGACGAAAGTTTCCGGGAGATAGAGATAGATAGAGATTGCGCGAAGGCGCAAATTGAAAGTCCAGGAAATTTGCCCAGGTGGTCAGAGGATGTGAAGGGGAGATTATCAGAGCTCAGTCAGGTCATGGGAGATTATACCTTGATATTGGCTAGCGCTAGACGAACAGCGTTGCCCGAGGCGTTGCGTTGAATGGGGTATTTGAAGTGGCCAGCCGCTCCCGAAAGGGGGAGGCGGTAAATGGATGTTTGCCATAATAGATAGAGGTAGTGTATTCTTATCAAGAGTCTAGAGTGGCACGTGTCAAGATGGGGAAGGTAAAATGAGACATCAGTGCCAAAGAGGGTGGGGTAGGATTGGAGAGGTGGTGGCTGTGTTTTTAGCGCTTGATGGGCAGAGTGGTGCGCGCTTGCGGGTGTAGGCAGTCCCTAGCACGCTGGCATATCTTGTTTTGTCACACATATACAGATAGAAGAAGGAAGGATGGAGAAAACAGCCAAACATATAACTACAAGGAACATGAATACCGACGTAACCAACAATATTTCGCTTCCAATGTCAAATTTGTGGTAGAACAAATAACACTACAGAGACTTGCTTCCACAACCAACGCAATAAAGATTGGAGCAACAGACCGAGAGATCGAGCGTTTGCTGCCAAACACGCTAATAAACTGCAGGAATACCCAGGCTTTGTTGGAGAACAAATGACCAATGTACTGACCGATACAGGTGCAACCGCAATTTTAGTCGCAAAGAATACGTCAACCCACAAGAGTACACCAAAAGAAGTAAAGACTGTGTTGGCTATACTGGCCAAGTAACTTCATATCTGGTAGCACGTATATACACACCGTTCATCAGTGGTTAGCATGAGGCTTTAGTACTAGACAATAAGCCTGACAACATTGGTCTTATCATTGGCTGTATCAAAGGCGCTAAACCTTGCACAGTAGAAGAATTGAACAAGTAGAAAGAAAAATACACACGACAATGCTCCATGTTTACTACAAGAGCTCAGAAGAAAGCGGTAAAAGTGCCAAATACAAACGATAAGATACTAGTTCCTTATAGCAAAGAAAATACAGAAACAGAAAATAGCGATATGAGAAGCCATAATGAAGTTAACGAACCAAATATAAATCTTCACAGAAAGTCAAGACCCACTACAGATTAAAACAGAAAACTTTGTCAGTGAATAAAAAAATGATCCAGATCTAATAAAACTCATAGATAATGAAGCTCCACCTTGACGAGAGTTAATCAAGATAGGCGAAGATGGTGTCTATGTGAGAGAAATTCATTTGAAAGCAGGCAAAACACAAAAATTGCTAATTCCAAAGAAATATAGAGCAACAATGTTAAAGCTTGCACATGACACCCCGTTTGCCGAACATATGGAAATAAAGGGAACATTGAATAGAATCTTGAATTAATTTTTTTGGCCTAAAATTACACGAGAAGTCAAGGCCTACACAAAATCTTGCCATATTCGTCAAATACATGGAGCAAAGGGGACATATATGCAAGCTCCAATTCAAACAACAGACTTAAGTGAAATGACATTTGAGAAGATAGCTGTAGATATTATTGAACCAATGCCAGTAATATCCGATGAGGCCATCGCTACATATTGACTGTTGTAGGCCATCGTTACATATTGACTGTTGTAGATATGTGCACACGGTTTCCAGAAGCAATACCATTGAAAAGAATTTCTTCCGAAGACGTGGGAGATGCACTAACAGCAATATTTGCGAGAACAGACTACCCTCGGATAATACTGAGCAATCAAGGCACTCAGTTCAAATCAAATGAAATCGCACAGTTTTGCAAAACTCTGAATATTAAACAATTTGCTGCCCGTTTTCATCCCCAAACGAATGGGATGTGCGAACTCCTGAATTCAATGCTGAAAACAATGCTGAATAAAGTAGCACAGGACAACCCAACAGACTGGGACAAGTTGATCAACCCCATACTGTTCGACTACAAAGAAGTACCACACACAACAACGGGCTTCTCACCATTCGAGATGCTCTATTGCTCACCTGTTAGAGGGCCCATGCTACTATACAGATACTTTCTAGGAACAAAGAACACAACGTTCTAACAGGATACGATCTTTTCATCAAAACAAGACAAAATATAATCAAAGCATGCAAAACTGTCCAAAAAGCAAGCAAATAAAGAGAAACCAGAACTATTGAGAAAGCTAAATCAGGGACGAAAGTTGTGAACACTACAAGTTGGTGATAATGTCATGGTTCTGCTGTACATTCCCAGACCATTTACTCTTTCAACGAACGCTAAGCAAGAAACGCAAGACTGTCAGAGAGTCATGATGACAGAAACAATAGAGGAAACAGACGAATTACCATGCCCAGTTATTGAAAGCTGTGAAACTGTGAAAGATATAGACACATCACACCTCAAGTATCCATTTAAGCAAGATATTGATAAACTGCTAGCTCAATGGGCGCCAATATTCACAGACCAACTGGGTAGAACTATTGTCATAAAACAAGCTATCCATCTGACTGATGTGGGAAAACATAGCCAAAGACCGGAGTACTTGGAGACAGACTGTGCGTGCTGGGACAACCCTTGCTGAGAACAAAAAAATTGAAACGGCCTTAATTAACAGGGGAAAAAAAGCTGCCCTGTCCGCTAGCCCTGAATCAAAGGCATACACATTGTTAAGGCTTCCGCTCGGTGTTGATTCTTTGAAATATAACTAGTGTAAATCTACGTCTGACTGGAAGTAACACTGAACTCTGGTGTTATAATAAATGAAAAACTGTCATGGAATCCACATATTGATGAAACTACAAAAAAATCAAACAAAGCATTAGGATTTATTAAAAGAAATTTCTATAAATCAAATAAGAACATAAAACTAAAATGTTATTTAACCTTGGTTAGGCCAATAATAGAATATGCATCCTCTGTTTGGGACCCCTCAACTCAAGAAAACATTAAGAAACTGGAACAGACACAAAATAGAGCAGTGCGATTCATAACAAACGAATATTCACATTTGACTAGAGTAACACCTTTAGTAAAATCACTAAATTTAGAAAGCCTTCAGGACAGAAGGCTCAAAAGTAAAGTAGCAATAATACATAAAACACTGAACCATAATCTTCAAATACAAAAACAAAATTTAATAAAATACTCTGAAAGACACAAAGATAAAGGCACATTCCTCGTCCCATAAGCTAGGACAAATTTGTACAAATACTCCTTCTTCCCTAGTGCTATTAGAGCATGGAATGGGTTGCCTGAGCTAGCCAGGAAAACCAGTGACTTGGCAGAATTTAAGTCATTGGTTAATATGCATGACTAAATGCATGACGCGTAGGACGTAATCATCTTCTTTTTTGAAGTAACGTCTGTATTATATAAGATAAGATAAGATAACTCAAACTACTTCAGTAACACCGGCGAAAGGCTGAAACAATCAAATTATGTAGTCGACGCTGATATTGGTTTACAAATATATTTAATAATCACGAAGGGAATCGTTCGATGTCAGCCATGGGCGTAGCCAGGATTTTTTTTCGGGGAGGGTTTGGGGGGGGGGGATTCCCCCCGACCCCCCCCCCCCCTGCGGAAAAAAATTATATATATATATTTTTATATATATATATGTGTGTGTGTGTGTACATAATTAATCTTTATTACATTCTGACCCTTTCGGAAGACGTTTATTGTTTATTGTAGACTCCCCGCCCTTGCTAGCAAGGGGTCTGGGGGAGTTCGCAGCGCTCCCCCAGCGCGGGGCGAAGCCCCGCCGCCGAGCACTATTTCTGGTATTGAAAGCCAACAAAATGCATATTCTGAGGTATCTACAGTGCATTATCTTGCTATTAAAAAGTTTATTTCAAAAACCTAATGTGCTATTCTTACTGACTTAGACCCTCTCGCGCCGTTCGGCGCATTTTCCGGCAAGCTGTTTCCGCAACTCTTATTTTGCGTAATTCATTTTGTGTGAGAACATGTCCCGCAAAACCTAATGCGACGATCTGTCACAACCTTACAAAGGATTCGACTCCCAGTTCGGCATATGATTTCTTTGATTTAGACCCGATCTCTATGACTGACTCCTAAAATCTGTCTTAGTCATCTTTGTTGAGACACATTTAATGATTTTCAAATTCGGCAGAAGACTATTCACACTTTATTAATGGAGCTCAAGCCACTGGTAGAAATTTGTAACCTTTCTTGACTACGCTCTTGGAATTGCATGCCTGTATTTCGCTTTAGATTTTATATCGAAAAGGAAAGTTTTTTCGTCAAATCATCTGTTGAGGGGTTTTAAACTAAGAAATCTCTGGAGTTTTTTTGTTTTGTTTTTAATTCAAAACCCCATTTAGCTACGATCATAGAATTTGGTGACTGTAGTTTGCTTTAAAATAATATTGAAGAAAGAGGTTTTCAACTCTAAACGCTCTGTAGGGGAATTTTAAACTCAAAACCATCTGGAGGGGTTTTAAACTTTAAAGAAAAAGCCATCTGGAGGAGGGGGATTTAAACTCAAAACCCCTTTGGCTACGCTCATAGATTTTATAGTGTGTAATTTGCTTTTTTTTTTATATATTTATATATTATACTTTTTAGCTTCAAACCCCAACTGGAGGGAGGGGGGTTTAAACTCAAAACCCCTTTGGCTATGCTCATAGAATTTTGAGTGTGTAATTCGCTTTTTTTTATATTGAAGATGGGGTTTATCGTAAATTTTGGATGGGGTTTTAAAATCAAAATCTTCCTTAAATGTGGTGTTGGAATTTGGGGATTGTTGTTTCCATTTTTTTTTTGTTTTGTTTTATAGAAGAGGGGGATTTAACTACAAAAACCTCTGGTAGGGGTTTAAAATTCAAAGCCCCCTGGTAGAGGGATTTGTATCTCAAAACCCCCTGATAGGTGTTTTTTAAATCTCAAAACCCCCTGGTAGGGGGATTTAAACTCAAAACCCCCTGGTAGAGGGTTTTTAACTCAAAACTGCCTCGGCTGTGCTGTGGTAAGTGATGATTTAGTATTAAAATCTCACCTAAAATAAACAAAATGGAAGCAAAAATCAGTCACTTAATACGTCCCCCCACCCTGCGGGGGGGGGGGGGATTTCATTTCGGGGGAGGTTTGAACCCCAAGAACCCCCCCCTGGCTACGCCCATGATGTCAGCTATGTCCGTTGTCGGTGCGTAGATTATGGCATTCTAGCACCAATGTGTATTAAGTGCACTATTTTTGAACGCACTTTCTTTTTGTTGCCTTGCTTGTAAGTTGATGGAGTGTTTTTGTTCTGCTGGTGTAACGTTTGTTGAGATTCTTCTGTGTTCCCCTGTTTAGGGTGAGTATCTAAGGCATAACTGCGTTTCGCAGTTGTTTCGATGCCATAGTGATAGTCTACTAGACCTTTTTAATTTGTCTTTACTTTGTCTTTACAGGGAGTTAGTATGGGATTGGAGTTCTACACTAAGTACTAGATTCAGTAGTGTGTTTTGGTGTGATTGCGAGCATTTATGTGTCACGTGGTCGGATAGCAAGGTGTAGAATTATTGTTTAATTAATAAATTCACAGTATTAATATGTTCTAAATTCAATGTCATTACTCCATTAGTTTGTCATCATACTTATATTTATATCATTAAATATTTACATTGTTACCTGTGAGTCATTTATTTATTGTAAGCACGAAGGTGCCTGGTTGAATGTCAGGGGCCAGGGCAAACGAGCTAAGGCCTTAACATAACCCTGACATCCGTAATCCGTATATCTATTCTACTGCTCTACACTAAGCGTCCTCTTTGTAGCGTCACTTAGAGCGTTCTTGTTTTTTAAAGATCTGTCACGTCACTTATCGCTAAGTAAAACTTTCCCCTTATTCCCGAAACAAATAACTAAATCCTAATCATGTCATAACAACATGTACAAATTGTGGCAAAGTCTGCAGTTCTAGAATTGGCTTGATTAGCAACACCAGATTCTGCCCCGTCTCAAGATTAAGCCAAAACCAGTGACTCATTTAGGCGCATCCATTGCTTTTCGAGACAAAAGGAGCCATATATCTGACTGATACAAAGCCCACCAGAGCCAAACCATATCCAGTTTCCTTACACCATGGAGAGAATACTAAAAAAGGAAATTGAAACACTTTTGAAAAAGGGAATAACAGATAAATCTACATCCCCATACTCAGCTCCAGCAGTCCTAGTGAAACAAAAGGAAACAACCGGAAAGATGCGTCTGTGTGTAGACTACCGGAAACTAAACGCCATCACAGTGAATTATACATACCCAAAGCCTAACATAGAGAACATTATACCTAAACTTAGAGGTGCAAAATACTTCACTACTCTTGACTTAGCCAGAGGTTATTGGCTAATTCCACTAGAGGAAGATGCTAAGCCACTCACAGCATTCACTACTCCATTTGGTTGTTACCAATGGAATTACTTGAGCTTCGGGCTTAGTAACGCACCTGCGACCTTCTACAGAATGATGGCTAAACTACTAGGGAAAAGACCAGAGTCATTTTCTATCTTGATGACATATGTGTCTTCCACAACACATTAGAAGAACACATTGCTGGTCTGCAACAAGTATTCCAGTCATACAAGACAACGGGATTACAATAAAACCTAGTAAGGTTAAAATCGCCAGAACAGACAATGAATTTCTAGGGCACAGAATACAGCAAAATACCACTACAAGACAACATAGGCAAGATACTCAACTTAACAATACCTACCACAAAAGGACAAGTCCGAAACATCCTTGGTTTATGTAATTACTATAGATGGTTCCTGGCGAATTTCACAAGTATTACACAACCTCTAATTGAAGTGACAAAAAAAGGCATGCCAAACAAGATCACATGGAGCTCCAGACTAAAGAAATGTCTACAAAGCATTAAGAGTGCCTTCTCAGACGACATAGTACTCCAGCTTCCAGACATCAGAAATCCGTTTCTACTTGGCAACAGATGCATCATCCACAGCAGTTGGAGGCACTTCAATGCAGAAGTGTGGCGCAACGCTACGATCAGTCTAATACATTAGCAGAAAGCTGAACGCAGCAGAACAAGAATACTACATAAAAAAGCATGAAGCTCTAGCTATTGTGTTCTGCTTAACGAAACTATCCCGTTACTTGCATTGGCAATCATTCATCTTACTAACAGATCACGCCCCACTAGCTTATATCAATACAGATAACCTAGCCAAACAGAGGATTACTAGATGGCTTTTAAACTTCAAGACTTCAGCTTTACAGTCCAAACTATTCCGGGACAAATCAACGTGATAGCTGACTTGTTGATAAGATGTGTCTAGGGGTCGCTGGACTTACTTTCATTTATTAATCAGCCAATGACAAAATTAACAAGTAGGCCTACCTTGTATGATAACTTAAAATTTTGTTTTGTTAAGATTGAATTAACATTACGTTTTTTTTTTCAAATTTTTTTTTATAAAGACCTGAAATGTATGTCCTATTTTGTTGTTGCATTGATTGTAGTCGTAGATGTCAACGTATGAACGGTTATGTGTGAAATATAACGTAATCAATCCCCTTAAATTGAAGGATTTCTTTGATGTAATGTAAAGTATTTACTAATTCAAAAGATTATCTTTACATACAAAGAAAAAATAAATAAATGCGTGGATTTTTATATAAGTAGCATAATATAACAAGACATATGCCGTGTTTATCTTTGTGCGATAGTCCATTTGGAAATGTTTTCTTTCAATAATATGTTATTGAAGACTGATTAGTCGTTCGTCATAGGCATTACCATAATTCGAAATGAAATCACCATAAAGGGGGGGGGGGGATCGGAATTTAGTGACCGATTTTATGCTTTGATTTTGTTTTGTTTTTTAGATGAGATTTTAATACTAAACCATCACTTGCTTCAGCACAGCAAAGGAGGTTTTGAGTTTAAAACCCCCTACCAAGTGGAGGTTTGAGTTTAAAATCCCCTACCAGGAGGGTTCGAGTTTAAAACCCCCTACCAGGAGGTTTAAGTTTAAAACCCCCATACCAGTGATTTTTGCAGTTAAATTCCCCTCTTCTATAAAACAAAAATTAAAAAATCCAAAGGACAATCCCCGAATTTCACGAGTACAATTAAGGAAGATTTTTATTTTTAAACCCCTCCAAATTTACGATAAACCCCTTCTTCAATATAAAAAAAAAGAAAATTACACACTCAAAATTCTATGAGTGTAGCCAAAAGGGTATTGAGTTAACCCCCACCCACTCTTTAGTAGGGTATGAAGCTAAATAATACCTCTTTAAAACCCGGTATAAAAATAGCAAATTACGCACTCAAAATGATATGAGCGTAGCTAAATGGGTTTTGGCTCAGTTTTAAATTTAACCCCCCCCCCCTTTCATCGGGGTTTGAAGCTAAAAATATCTCTTCAATATGAAAAAAAAAAGCAAATTATGCACTCAAAATGTTATGAGCGTAGCTAATAGGGTTTTGACTCAGTTTTGAGTTTAAACCCCCTTTCAGCGGGGTTTAAAGTTCAAAAATACCTCTCTAATATTAAAAACAAATCAAATTATATACTCAAGATGTTATGAGTGTATACAAAGGGGTTTTGAGTTTAAACTTTCCTCCAGTGGAGTTTAAAGCTAAAAAGATTCCTCTTCAATGTAAAAAATAAAAATTACACACTCAGAAATCTTTGAGCGTAGCCAAAGGGGTTTTTAGTTTAAACCCCCAGTTAGCGGGGTTTGAAGCTAAAAAATACATCTTTAAGGTTAGAAAAAAAGCAAATTACGCACTTAAAATGCTATGAGCGTTGCCAAAAGGTGTTTTGAGTTTAAACCCCCCTTCAGAGTGGTATGATGCTAAAAAATACCTCTTCAAAATAAAAAAAAGCCAATTACACACTAAAATTATTTGAGCGTAGCCAAGCCAATTGGGGGTTTAGAGTTTGAATCCCTCTCCTACAGATGTTTAAAAGTTTAAAACCCCTCCATATGGTTTTGAGTTTAAAATTCCCTTACAGAGCGTTATGAGGTGGAAAACCTCTATATTCCACATTATTCTAAAGCAAAGTACAGTTGAAAAATTCTATGACCGTAGCTAAATGGGGTTTTGAATTTAAACTAAAAAAAAACTCGAGATTTTTTAGTTTAAAACACCCAACAGATGATTTTGAGGATAAAAATTACCTTTTCGATATAAAATCTAAAGCAGACTACAGTCACCTAACTCCAAGAACGTATTCATAAGAGGTTACATATTTCTACCAGTGGCGGGGCTCAATTAATAAATGCAATAAATAGTCATCTGCCGAAATTTAAAAAAAAACACTAAATGTGGCTCACCAAAGATGGCTAAGACAGATTTTAGGAGTCAGTTATAGAGATCGGGTGTTAATCAAGGAAATGCTATGCCAAACTGGGAGTTGACTCCTTTGTAAGATTGTTACGAACGTCGCATGAATTTTGCGGGACATGTTCTCCGACAAAATGAAATACGCATAAGAAGTATTGCGATGACATCCTAGTACAACTTGGCGCCACACATTCATTGAGGTCCTCAGGGCAAGTAAAAGAGGCTTCAGACATTACAAGTGACTGATTTTTGTAGAAACAGCTTGACGGCAAATGCGCAGAGTCAGTAAGAATAGCACATTAGGTTTTTTAAATAGAACTTTTTAATAGCAGGAAAATGCACTGTAGATACCTCAGAATATGCAATTTGTTGGTTTTCAATATCAGAAATAGTGCTTTGGAGCTCCTAGCGCTCCCCCAGAACCCTTTGCTGGCAATGGCTGGGAGTCCTTAAAATGTACCCACTAACTCCAGGAAGAACCTATTCTAGGCCACAATAAGCGTCTTCCGAAAGAATAATGGGTCAGAATTTAATAAAGATTTTACACACTCACACACATACATACATATAAATATACTTTTTTCTCGGGGGGGGGGGGAATCCGAAAAAAAAGCCTAGCTACGCCCATGGTTACTATTAAATACTTTACAATTAAAGGCACCTTACAATTAAAGGAACTTGTTTCTTCACACTACGCTACTATTGAAATATTTGGTATATGTCTATATCGCATTGTACACTTAAAATCCATCAAAAAAACAGTATTCATTACAACATTACCCCACAACTAAAACAATTTTCTGGTTTTCAAATTCTATAATTCCCCTTTATTTTTTTTCTCTTTTATCATTCAATGCACAAAAATTTCTAAGGCCCATCAGTTGAGTCTTCTTATCTACCTGCATGATAATGCCCTCCAAAACTATTTTTAATAAAACGCCCCTCCCTCAACAATACACTTTATGGCGCTTGTATATTCAATGGAATAGCCAGAATTACAGTAATATCTCTAATCACAACGTTCACTCTTTACACATTTTTAGCGGAGCCGAAAGGGAAATTGACGCAGTTACTTTTGTTTAGTCTGTCTTTCCGTCTGTCCGTCCGTCCGTCTTGTTTAGATCTCGTAATTTAGAAAAGATATTACAAATTCGACATGGTGATTTTTTAGGCCATTAAAAGTTCAGATACAACGGCTACTTTTTTCTTTTCTGAATGTGTGAGAATGTAATTTAAAATCAACAATGCAAGCAATTTTTTTCATAAAAATACACCATTTTTACAACTATTCACTATTAATAGTAACAAACACAAGAGACTATTTAGTAAGGGAGATGACAATTTACCATATTTTTAACACATTTATGCAAACGGTTTTAGTTTTTTTTTTTTTTTGTCGAGAAAGGTTTTTTGTTTGATGTTTTTTATTTTTACAAACCTATTGCTAAGTTAAGTAAGCTATTTCATACTAAAAGGTGTACGTTTTTTTTTAAAGCGATAACACCAATATAATATACATAAAAGTGGAACATAATTTAAAACAACAATTATGTAGATTACTATCTCATCTAAGGATCTGCAGCAGTACCGTAAGGATACAGTAATGCATTTTTCTGGTTGAGGCTTTGAATTGACCCTTGGGGGACCAAAAAAGATCGGTCAACCTTCTTTCTCCATTCTTCTCTGTCATTTGCCTTTGATAGAATTTCCTTCTTATGTTCTTTCTGAAAATATTGAAACCTGCCTTTTTACCTGCCTGGTTGGACCACTTTGGTGGCCAATTTTGCGTTTCAACACAAACTGTCTTGTTATTTATTTTGTCAATCATAGATCTTGATCTAGAACGTCAACTTACTTAGAAACAAACCCTCTCTACAAAATATCACCCCCCCCCCTCCCCACACAAAAAAGATACGTACACAAACTTATACCTTTAATAGGCCTTTATATTCAATGAGACAATTTTTAGGATTTTTTTAAATTTTCGCTTTAGAATAGAGGACTACATATATATCTAGATCTAGTCGTTTTAAAAAAATGTTTTACACACACACACGTTAACATACAAACCTAAACACGCATTTAATAATCACAATATGAATATCACACTGATGTAAGGATAATCCCTCACGTTTACTCTGTCAATTACCTACACCTAGAGGGGAATTACATTAAAGATCTAGATCTGTGAAGACATAGGCTTAAATTACAAATTGAAATAAAATTTACGCACCAAAAAAAATTTCATAAGTGCTTAAGCGAAAAAAATATATTGCTTTGTAATTTAGACATTGAAATGTCGTCTGTCAAATACATAGTTAATAGTAATTGCGATATGAGTCGGACACTATTCCACATACGAGACCTGTCTACCTGTCCTAGGCTTTAGTGTAAAAGAAGTTAAATTTTTGTACTTTATCATCCAAGGTTAGTGGGAGAATTAGTGATGAGTAGTTAGGACTAAAAGTTTTATGTTGTAGATTTTTCATATCTGCGCTTTTAACAAAGTCTCAACATCACAGAAAATTTCCTGGGATATTTTTAGCTGCATTAAATAAATTCACAAAATAGAATAAATCTTTGGTCAGGATCTTCATCAAAGCATTTCGACCAATGAAATCAAGCGACTACAAGACACACGTTTTCATTGGCTATGCTGATGAGGATGTCGGCTTTGTGCGACACATCTTGTTAAGGTATTAGCTTTTCTTTACTTGTCCATGTTTATTGCTCCTGTATAGAGAGGTCGTTGTTCTTTGTGGTCGTTTGTTGTTCTGTGCTGCCTCGCCATCGATTCGTGTGTCCCAAAAACTGCATACGCTCTTAAAAATATTCTGCAATGCAATGTCTAGGTGTAATGGTTACTTCACTTTGCCTTTGTCTGTTGTTTAGTTGGGGAAAACACATGATTTGTGGAACGTCTCTCATCCTAAAGTTAATCAACTTGTCCTCTTAAAAAGTTTTCATGGTGTTTATAGTTTGCTCATACAGCTACGTGCCTTTTTAAAATATTAATTGTACATTATTTTATACTTGTTGATAAGTTCCTATATTTTTTTATTTATTTTACCCAACTGTTCTTTTCCTTTTTGTTTTGTTTTGATTTTGATGTTCGTTTTTTCCCGAAGCCCCACATTAAATGAGCCGTTCTCCAATCAGAATGTGCGTTGGAAAAGTGTTCCGTTAAGGAAAAATGTGGGAACTAATACACTAATACAGCTGCCCTCATTAAAAGGACAAGCTACTTTAAACATTTGGATTCTCGATTTTACTGAATATATATATATATCATGGGCGTAGCCAGGATTTTTTTTCGGGGGGGGGTTTAGGGGGGGGAATTTTTTCTCCCCCCCCCTCGCGAAAAAAAATATTTGTATATATGTATGTGTGTGTGTGTGTTCATAATCTTTATTACATTCTGACCCTTCATTTTTTTGGAACACGTTTATTGTGCCCTAGAATAGGTTCTTCCTGGAGTTAGTGGAAAAATTGTTGACTCCCCTCCATTGCCAGCAAGGGGCTCTGGGGGAGCTCTAGGAGCTCACACTAGAGCGGGGCAGAGCCCCGCCGCCAAGCACTATTTCTGGCATAGAATGTCAACAAAATGCATATTCTGAGGTATCTGCAGTGCATTTTCCTGCTATTAAAAAGTCTTATTTCAAAAATGTATGTGCTATTTTTACTGACTAAGACCCTCCCGCGCCGTTCGGCGCATTTGCCGTCAAGCTGTTTCCACAAAAATCTGTCACTGGTAATTTCTGAAGCCTCTTCCCACCTGCTCCGAGGACCTTCATGAATGTGTGGCGCCAAGTTGTACTAGGATGTCATCGCAACTCTTATTATGCGTAATTTATTTTGTCGGAGAACATGTCCCGCAAACCTCATGCGACGCTCTGTCACAATTTTACTAAGGGGTCGACTCCCAGTTCGGCATAGGATTTCCTTGATTTAGACCCAATCTTAATAACTAACTCCTAAAATCTGTCTTAGCCATCTTTGTTGAGCCACATTTAGTGTTTTTCAATTTTGGCAGATGACTATTCACTGCACTTTATTAACGGAGCCCCGCAACTGGTAGAAATGTAACCTCTCTTGGATACGCTCTTGGAATTGGGTGACTGTAGTTTGCATTAGATTTTATATCGAAAATGGAAGTTTTATCGTCAAAATCATCTGTTAGAGGTTTTAAACTAAAAATCTCAGGACTTTGTTGTTGTTTTTTAAATTCAAAACCCCATTTAGCTACGATCATAGAATTTGGTAACTGTAGTTTGCTTTAGAGTAATATTGAAGATAGAGGTTTTCCACCTCAAAACGCTCTGTAGGGGGATTTTAAACTCAAAACCATCTGGAGGAAAGGAGTTTAAACTCAAAACCACCAATTCGCTTGACTACGCTCAAATAATTTTAGTGTGTAATTTGCTTTTTTTTATATTGAAGAGGTATTTTTTAGCATCAAACCGTTGTGAAGGGGGATATGAACTCAAAACCCCTTTTGGCAACGCTCATAGCATTCTGAGTGCGTAATTTGCTTTTTTTTTTTTTTACATTGATGATGTTTTTTTTAACTTCAAACCCCGCTGGCGGGGGGTTTAAACTCAAAACCCATATGGCTACGCTCTTAGATTTTAGAGTGTGTAATTTGCTTTTTTTTTTTATTGAAGATGTATTTTTTAGCTTTAAACTCCACTGGAGGGGAGTTTAAACTTAAAACTGAGTCAAAACCCATTTAGCTACGTTCATAACATTTTGAGTGCATAATTTGCTTTTTTTTCATATTGAAGAGGCGCTCTATCGTAAATTTTGGAGGGGTTTTTAAATCAAAATCTTCCTTAACTGTGCACTTGGAATTTGGGGATTATCGTTTGCATTTTGTGTGTGTTTTGTTTTATAGAAGAGGGGGATTTAACTACAAAAACCCCTGGTAGGGGGGTTTCAAACTCAAACCCCCCTGTTAGGGGTTTTAAACTGAAAACCCCCTGGTAGGGGTTTTAAACTCTAAACCCCATGGTAGTGGTTTTAAACTCAAAACCCCTTTAGCTGTGCTGGGGCAAGTGATGGTTTAGTATTAAAATCTCACCTAAAATTAACAAAATCAAAGCAAAAAAACATGTCACTAAAGTCCGTCTTCCCCCCCCCCCCCCCCGTGGTAGGGGGTTTCAAACTCAAAACCCCATGGTAGTGGTTTTAAACTCAAAACCCCTTTAGCTGTGCTGGGGCAAGTGATGGTTTAGTATTAAAATCTCACCTAAAATTAACAAAATCAAAGCAAAAAAACATGTCACTAAAGTCCGTCTTCCCCCCCCCCCCCCCCCCCGTGGTAGGGGGTTTCAAACTCAAAACCCCATGGTAGGGGTTTTAAACTCAAAACCCCTTTGGCTGCGCTGGGGCAAGTGATGGTTTAGTATTAAAATCTTAACTAAAATAAAGAAAATTAAAGCAAAAAATCAGTCACTAAAGTCCGTCTCCCCCCCCCCTAGGGGGGGGATTTCATTTCGGGGGGGGGGTTGAACCTCAAACCCCCCCCCCCTGGCTTCGCCCATGATATATATATGCACTGAGAGAGAGAGAGAGAGAGAGAGAGAGAGAGAGAGAGACGGAGAGAGAGAGAATTAGATATAAACTACTCAAGCAATTAATTCTATTTTCTTACATTATAATACAATTAGTTATTTAGTATGCATTGCTTTTATAATTATTGAAATAATCCATTGTAAGAATTATCTTTGTATAAGAGTAAAGCTTTCTGGTAACCCTATGCCGGAGGATTTCCAGCTACCCGTCGCCTCAGCGTGGCCCTCCGGTGGAAACATCCAGAGGTGGATCTGGACAGGCTAAGAACGAGTAGCGAACCAGGCCTTCCAGCAGGTCTCCCTGGGTGAGCTTTTGTTTTTTTTATCTCACTCGGGGTGGGGATGGAACAAGTAACCTGCAACCCAGTCCAAAAAGTCCGCCACGCCGTTCCACAAAGGGGGCCGTCATCAGTGACCCGTTGGCTGGAGTGGCGGTCCTTGCACGGAATAGTGGCGGTTACAGTATAGGAATATGAGACAAGCTCCCCGCAATTAGCGCTGTTCCCGGCCACTTATAGCGAGTGGGCCAGGACCGGTTACGGTGCGCTGTGTACACGGCACGGCCCGGTTTTACCAGTCAGTCAACCGATATGGCCGCCTCCCGTTGGGTGCCCTCAGACAGGACAGGGGTGAAGAGCCCCATGTCCAGGCCTGGTGGTTGGATAAAAGCCTTTCTAACCATCAACGGGATAATGGCGCCTACGGCGCCGATTCCCTTCTGGACTTCACCGAAGGTAACCCTATGTTTGTTTTAATAGTTACCTTTATTAATACTGAAGGTATTTGGAAGACGATCTAAGAGTCTCTACATTCATCCATCATCGTGACCTGACTCCTGGCTACACTGACCAACAGATGTTTGAGGCCATGAGAGACAGTTGGAGGATTCTTTTACTAATCACAGAACATTTTTTGAACCACTACGACCTCTCGGACATTATCATGAAGGTCAGTCTCTGTTTTTATGTATTTTTACGATTAATAATCTCTTTTAGGTTCCGCAAGATTGTCATTAACGAAAGTGGTAACGGCTACAAGCACTTCACTAACTATAAAATGCTTTCTAAGGGCATACGTCTAAAACAGCCTCTTACAACCAGTTCAATTTCTGGCCTTCTCGTGTGGATCAGTCCGGTAGAGGGTACCTTAACCAGTAAGCTTCCGGCAGGAATGGATCGTTAGCCATTGCTGGCTACCCACCTAGGAGTAGTGATGGGCAAAAGTTAACTAAAAAGTTACAAACTTTTATTTTAACTAAAAAAAATTGTCCATTGTTTAACTATAAAAAAATTTAGTTAAAATCGTAGTTTAATTAATTTTTTTAGTTACTAACTAAAAAGTTTAATTAAAATTTGTAAAACTTTTCAACATGTGGTCAGGGTTGAAACGCACTCCCTGTTTTCTGGTCATGTGATATCAATAACTTTGATTATCAAAAAAAAAAAATGATGCAGTTAACAACTATTTAGTCAGTCTACATTTGAAGAGGGTAAAGTAAGATGCTGGTAGAAGTTATGGGAGTAAATATTTGCACTTGAAAGTAGCAGTATAATAAAATGTTAAACATTTTTTGCCAAAAGCTTCTATGCAGTATTATGAATGAAGTTGTTCTGAATTTTTTTGTGAGCCACGTGGAGGTGTTTAATTTCTGTTTCTAGTGGGAGTCTGATTAGTGCATTCGGTCAATATTTAGTGTTTTTAATTATTTGCGGCAAACAATATTTTTTAAACTGCAGGAACATCAAGTACACCCTTTTATAGTCTTAAGACTTATTATTGAGATCTATCAAGTCTAAATCAACAGCCAGGCCTATATAGATCTAAAAGCATTAGGGTAACCAACTCTAGAAAAAAAATCTTAATCCACACCCTCTCTGACCATAAAGTAAATAGACTGTGTCCAACTGATTTCAACAACCTGGTCAGCTAGACATACAATACACATGACCACATGTAGGCCTAGTGTACTGTACGTGTGTAGTCGATAATACTGTAAGACTACCCTGCATTAAGCGTTATACAAATAGTGTTTGCTTAATGTGGAGAGGTCAGGCAAGAAAATAACACTCTGGCGTGGCTAGTCAAGCATGTTCGTAGATATATCTTTACACTAAAATAGTTATACACCCTCCCTGCCCAGAAAGTAAATAGAGAGAATGTCCGACTGATTTTAACAACCTGGCCAGATAGACGTACACGTGTCTATATAGTGTACTGAGTGTGCAGTGCATAATGACAAGATCACCCAATTTTTTTTCCCTTGCGCGTTTAACGGTTATGCAATAGTGTTAGTTGTATTTTTAGTGGTCAGACAAGAAAATAGCACATCGGCATGGCTAGTAAAGCATGTATTTTACAATATAAAATAGTTATACAGGTCAAATGTTTTAAAAACTCCAAAGATTTCGTTTCTATTTCTTTGGATACTAGATCTAAATTTGAAATTCTAAATATATGTTATTTAATGAGATTTTAAACTTTACCAGTATAAGTAAGATTTTCGTTATATAATAAGTTAATATATATATATATATTTTTTAAAGAGTACCATTATTTTCTAAATAAGTAAGATTTTCGTTATATAATAAGTTAATATATATATATATATATTTTTTTAAAGAGTACCATTATTTTCTAAATGTTTTAATTCAAGGCAAAAATACAAGCACACATATTTATTTAGACATTTTATTTTATTGTGCATTAACGTTTATGTAAGAAACATACTCCTTAATACTGATTTTATTATAGATAAATATTACTAGAATGTTAAAAGAATAAGATCGAACCGTAGGCATACAGTCGGATGATTAGGC
Source organism: Biomphalaria glabrata (assembly GCF_947242115.1). Classification (NCBI taxonomy): domain Eukaryota; kingdom Metazoa; phylum Mollusca; class Gastropoda; family Planorbidae; genus Biomphalaria; species Biomphalaria glabrata. Next base: position 33,592,905 of record NC_074719.1, on the reverse strand, counting down.
CTATATCTATATAGGTCTAGTTCAACCCCGCCCCCCCCCCAAAAAAAAAAAAAAAGAAAAAAGTTTATTATAGTTTAATTAACTTTCTTTAGTTTAGTTTAACTATTTTTTGAAATTCATGATAAACTAATAGTTTAACTACTTTATTTTAGTTGAAAACTAGTTTTAGTTTAACTTTTAAAAGTTAGTTTAGTTCCCATCACTACCTAGGAGATAGAAATCTCTGAATTCAAACATCTGCTGCCAATTATTGGAAAGGCTAACCCCTTAGGTAGTTTGCAGCACCCTGGCAGAGCCAGAGACGCTGCTGACTCCAAATGGTATCGATACTAGCCGTTCCTTTGGATAGATCAGCTGCGAGGATAGGAGGGGAAAATGATGTGTGGGCGACATCGTTCCAACCACAGCCAAGTCCCATGCATTAATCACATTTCCATGAGCTGACCCATAGTCGCTTCAGAACTGAAAGATGCCATAATGATACATTCTGTTTTGAAGGTAAGATTCAATCGGTTGTACTTGTTGTACACTACAAAAACATTTTGGGATATTATAATTTTTTAGCGGCCCACAAAACGGGAAAAGATGCTGTTAACAGCAATGCCTGGTCGAGCAGTTAGCGCGCTGGACTAATTATCTCAACGGTCCTGGTTTCATACCCTGCTCGCAGCCATCCCCCGTCGTCCAGCGGGAGATTTGGATAAGGAAGTAAATTATCTTTAACTTTGAAGGAACATCCAAAACACGTAAAACATTTTACAGAAAAAAAAAATTTTTTTTACAGCGCCAAATTAATCTTTGAATAATAGTTACTTTATACAATCAAATCAAAATCACGTCTTGAATATTCCTTGCATGTATGCGGATCAGACAGGGATGCGAATCCGACGAGGGCCGCTTTTGAGTTCGTGTGACAACACAATTTCTCTTTGTAATATTGTTTTAATTGGTATATGAATAGACTATATTTTGTATGTTGATGTAAAAAAGCATAAAATTGCGCCAAATCAAAACAATTGTTAAAAATATTACAAAGCAGGTTTATGGTTGTTAGTCTACATCAGTGGTTCCCAAACTTTTTTGTCTCGTAGACCCCTTGCCATGTTTTCTGCTTTTCGGTAGACCCCCTGCTTAACTTATATTGCATTTTTTTTGCAATTTTTTTAAAAACTAATTTCTAATTTTAGTGAGTTGAAGAGTGAAAATACAATTTAAAGCTACAAATTAAGTATTAAATAATAACTAATTTTTATTGATTAAATTCAAATGAAATGTAAACCAATTAAATTAGCAATTAATATGTATTGCTGGAGTCATCAAACACACTGGAAATGTTTCTTTACCCAGGTTTATCATCTGTTCCTACGGATGTCATGTTTCATACATTCTATGAAGAAGACATTCCAACATTAAATATTAATTCATTTATTTGTATTAAGAATCAGTGTAAAAGTTTTCGCAAAGAGTTTCTTACGTATTTCTTGATCTTTCACGTGTCCGCGTAACCTTTTTCACTAAAGGAGAAGGGTGAAGGTGAGTAACTGGCGCCTTAGCCAGTAGGCTTCAAGCAGGAAGGGCTCATTAGCCACATAGCAGAAGGAAAAATGAATTCAAAACGCTGCTGCCTTGCAACTATACCCAAACATGGGAAAGCTGTCGTGGGTTCATCATCATCATCATTCCTTTGGGTTCCTCATGGAACATAGGGCCTTGACAAAAACACGCCACCCTCCACGGTCTCTTGCTAGTTTTTTTTTATGGTTCCCCAGCTCTTCCCGGTCCTCTCGGCTTCTTCTAGTACACAGCGTCACCATGTTCTTTTTGGTCTTCCTCTGCGTCTTGTTCCCTGGGGGTTCCACTCAAAGGCCTGCCTAGCTCTGTTGCTGGTATCTTTTCTAAGGGTGTGACCAATCCATCTCCACTTCCTCTCTAAGATCTGCACTTCTATATTTTTCTGTCCACACATTTCCCACAGTTTGGTGTTTTCTACTTTGTCGTACCAGTGTATTTTTAGGATATTTCTCAGGCATCTGTTGATGAATGTCTGTACTTTTTTATTGTCCCCTCCGTAATTCTCCATGTTTCAGAAGCATACAGTAGGACAGCCTTGACATTAGAGTTAAAGATTCATAGTTTAGTCTTGTTTGAGATGTGAGGAGATTTCCAGGTTGGTTTTAGCTGTGTAAATGTCTGACGCGCTAGATTTATACGGCGTTTAATGTCTTCATCTGTTCCACCTCATATACTGACTACACTCCCAAGGTATATAAAATTTTCTACTTGGTCTATTGTCTGAGAATCCAGTACGTGGGTTAACCTGAGGAAAAATAAGGAGCTGGCGACCCTTAGGCAGTTTGCAGCACACAGCGCTACACCCTGTCACAGCCTGTGACGCCACTGACCCCAACCTATATATATTTCCTTTGCAAAGAATCACATAAGAAGCTTTTAATTTGATAACTCATGCCACCGATGTGCCCTTGAACTGTTGCTTAAAGAAATTCTTTTAATAATATCAGATGTAGGTGTGTGTAAAACAGTTTTCACAACTACAACGGCTGGTAAAATCCATGTTTTACCAATTGTGTTTTCCGTATTTTGCTATAAGTTAAGAGATATTGTAAGACACTCACAAACCAACATCTTCTCTATATGATGTTGAAGAGAGATTGTGTGGGTCTATTCAGAACTTTATCTTTGAGGGTTAGAAAATTTTTCAAATCTTTATCTATTTTGTCAGGGTGACATTGTCTCAGATGATCCTACAGCGTAATAGTTTCGTATCATTATAAAAAAGTCACTTAGGCAACCGCTTGTTTGACAAGGAAGGAATGAATCCCAGTTTTAAATAACCAACACTGGACAGTGTACATTTCTTTTTGTTAAACATTTGTTACATGTAGACAAAATGAAGCTTTTTAAATACGTATTGAGACTAAATACTACAATTCTTTGGTTTGATTAGCAGGATAAATATTTAAAGAATTTACCAAGGTACACATCATATATTAGTCTACAAAATAATTACATTAAATGAATGTAAAAATTAAAGTCACGATCTGCTTAAATGAAATCTATTACCGTAGACCCCCGTGGACATCTCATAGACCCCCAATTTATTTTTTCACTTTCGTAGACCCCCTGGAAGTCTTCGTAGACCCCTGGGGGTCTATATAGACCACTTTGGGAATCACTGGTCTACATCAATTACAGATTTAATGACATGACTAACTCAAACTATTTGATACAATTACATTAATTATTAGCTGTGTTTTTTTTTTTTATTTTTATTTTTATTCTAGTTTGAATGTCATTTTTCAGTTTGCGAGTCATTGTGTGAGCCCAGCCAATGAAAAACGTGTTGTCCTATTGGTCCAACAAACTCAGTTGTACAACATCCCAGGCTCCTTGTATGATGTCCTGGAAGACTCACGAATCATTGTCATCTCTGATCTGTCTGCTCACCTGAACTACGTACAGAGACAAGAAATTAAACAATGTCTTAGATATATCCGATGAACATGATAATAGAAACGGACTCTTAAATGCTGACTCTTAGAAGAAATAATAAAAATTAAAAATGTTGAAGTCATACTGTCGATGTTTGCTTTCTCTTTAAGGCTTTTTTAAATTAAAGAGTAAAACAAGTGAAATATAACAAAAATATATTTTAAAAATATTTTAAAAATCTTTTCTTAGGAGAATAACCGCAAAACCACTACAATATCTTTCGACATCACACGGTATAACTCCCTTTTTTTCCTTAAAGAAAATAATAATTACTTAGGTCTACCACTATTTGATTAAAAACATTATCCATTTTTCAATGATTCATGTATTGTAATCAATTATAAATATTTGTGTTTTAAAAATTTATGCGTGTGTGTGGGTTGCCATTCTATTTGGAAATACAAACTATGTGGATATATCGATGGTTCCTGGTTTAAACCATGTCTGCTCCAATCCCGCGTCATCCTGCGGGAGGTTCGGACTAAAGGAACATCCGAAACAAAACAACATATCGAGACCGTCGAGATAATCAGTTCAGCACACTAACCGAACGACCAGGGATTGCTCTTAACTTAATAACAATTTGGTTACAAACTAATAGCCTATTATTGATAATGAGATATATTACACATTACGGCATGTCATCTCTACCGGATATGTACAATATGTCAGACGAGCGATTTTAGATAATCTTTCAGCATTGATATATCGTGCTTGTACTTCGATGTCTCAGCACGGCTATCAACAGAGCTATTGGCATTTTCATTTAAACGGAACTAAATGGAAAGGATGTATATAAGCTAAACTTCTGATTTAGCACTCTTAAGATCTACATCTACTAGATCTAGATCTATAATATAAATTTGAAAAAAATTAGATTAGATTTATGAAAAAAAAAAATCCTAGATAATCTATAAATATACTAAAAACAACATTAAATTTAAAAATAGTAGATTGGCTTTAGTATATTATAACATTGCAATATTTATCTAGACGTTTGGAACTCAAAATCTACACTTAAAGTCTATAAATTAAAATTCTATATCTTGATATAGAATATATATCTTTTTTGTGCGTTTTGTCTGTCAGTTTGTCTGTCTGTCATGTTAATATCGAAAAAAAAACCTAAAAGCTGTTGAAAATTTGATAAACCTTTAATTTTCCTTCCGAAACATTGCAATATTTTTAATATCTATAATAGATTATTCCGGATGTTTGTATATATGGTAAGAGAAAAAGAGAATTCTAGATAAATCTAATACCATTAATTAAATATATGAAAAACGGATATACCATAGCCTTGTGGAGAGATTTTTCTACCATATTTTAGTGTTAGAAAGTAGTTTTCCTTAAAAATCGCAACACAATATTATCTTTAATTAGATTTTAAAATGATTAGCTAGAAAATTAAATGAATGTACGACAGAAGTGAGATTTTATATAAATAGAGTTAGAATGTTTTTCATAAGAATTCGGAACAACCGATTTTCGTAAATGAGAATAAAATTATTTTGTTTTACTTATTAGAACAGGGACTTCAAATAGTTATTTGTATTAGAATATTTTTCCTGTAAATTCGGAGCAATTTTGGCGACCATTTGTAAGAAAATTTAAGTAATTAAGGTTGATTTCTTTTTCAAAATCAAATCCGGAAAATTTTTAACATATTGTTACGAATGAACAGTGACAGGTAGAGGTCACTATGTATGACCACGGCGAAATGACACAGCACCGAGTGTTCTCTGGAATCTATGAGTGTAAACAAAGACAGGATGTGACGTGCCCTCACGTGTTGTTCCAGAGGACGAACAGATTTACGAAGGGGGGCAGTGTGACAAATGAACAGTGACAGTTAGAGGTCACTACGTGTGACCTCGGCGAGATGACACTGCAGCAGGTGTCCTCTGGAATCGACATGTATAAACAACGACAGGATGTGACGTTTCCTCCCGTGTTGTTCCAGAGGATACTACAAGTGTTTTTGCAATATTGGACAAACGATTAGGGACTCTATATAAACCAGAGAGTTCATGTGAAAAGAGTCAGTACAGTCGTCGTTACTGTTGTCTACTGTGCGAGACAGTAGAAGAGAGTGGACTTGAGCCGTTACAGTCGATACAGTCGATGTAAGACGTATACGCTACATGTTACAGTGACGAATTATTTTAGTTATTAATCAATAAAGTTATATAAAGCTGAAAGTTTAGTCGTCAAGTTCTTTGCAGTGTTTTTATTTGTGTGCCTACTAGTACATTTAGCCAGAAGATGAGAAATACGTAACAATATAAAAATCCTCTGTTATGTTTCAGCAAGAAAATTCAATGTAAAATAAGTCTAAAAAGTGTTTTTTAATCATCGTTTCTGTTAAATTACTTTTTTCATTTAAAATCTTGAACAACCTATTGTCGATATTTTTGAAAAAAAAGTAATTTGACATAAATTTGTTTTCAGTTGAAAATACGGAACTATAAAAATGAATATCGATAATTTAACTATACTGACTTATTGTCCAAGAGTATAATGGTAATGTAAGTCAATGATGCTTTTTCATATTTTTTTTTTAAATAATATCCAGAACAACTTTATAGTTCTTCATAGTACATAGCAAAGAAATTACATGTAATATAAGTTAGAAGAGCAAACAAATATTCGTTGGCATTGATTTGTTTTTCACAAAAACATCCGGAACAATCTATTATAGATACTTAAAACTATTAAGATGTTTCGGAAGGAATATTAAAGGTTAAATCAGATTTTCAATAGCTTTTAGAGTTGTTTTTTTTTTAAATCTAAACGTGACAGACCGACAGACAAAACGCACAAAAATAAGCGTCTTTTAAATAAAATCTGATTATTTAAAAAAAAAATTAGGGAATTAGTTTAGCGTCATATCATGACGTGGCGTTACGCTACTGCACGAAAGTCGCTGAATAAAAAGTCCATTTAAAAAAAAATGTGCGTTATATTTACATACAAAGTGCATTCTTAGCCATTATAAACAAACATAAATGTTTCTTATAATTTTAGCAGCTAGTTGACCAGACAAACACACCTTTAACTAATATTTATATTTGTTGTGAAAATTTCTAGTACATTTTATAAATATATTTGACTTAGTGATACTGAAAATACACAAAAAGAGTGTTCATCTTTGTTAACATATTGTAACATTGCCTCCCTTTACATTTACATATTGTTTTAGAATTGGTGTATTTTTATGAAAATATCGCTTGCATAATTAACCTTATAAACTAAACGGTTTGCTTTTTGAAAACTTAAACTTTTCAAGCCGCTTCGCATAATGAAATAATACTTTTCATTTATCTTTTAGTTTTCGAGATCTGAGTGTGACAGATGGCAGACGGACATTTTGCACAGACCAGAATAGCGGCTATTCCCCTTACTGGGCCACTACTTTACTATTAATAGTATTGCTGGGTATTAAAGCTGTATTTTTCTATTATTTATTCAAACAGTTTGTTACTTTGTCGAAATAAGGTTAGAAATTTTTTAAATTACTATTATAAGTATATCAATCAGTGATATTTTTATTTTTTTTTAACAACAATTATATCAACTAATTCTGTCTGGTAAAAAAAAATTTGTACACGTTATTGCTCCCATACCTAATCTCGGATCAAGTTAAAATTTTGCACCATATTTTCTTTACCTTACAGAAGAAAAATCAATTAAAAACAATTAACCAATCAGTTCATTAACTATTGTTTAGTGATTATTTTTTTCTGGTATTAAATAAAGGAAAAAAATTGCAATTACCAGATGTGGTGGTTAAAAAGCAAAAACAATGGCTATGTTTGACTAGTCCGTTTCGTTTCTTTGATTAAAAAGTTGAATCACAAATTGGGCCGGAAGTGGCTTTTTTCCTTATATATCTTTGCATTTTTCAGTTCTCTTTTTAAATTAAACTGACATTATTATGCTATGATTTTAAATGTGCCTGATAGAGAGAAAAAATTCTGCACAAAAATACGGGTAGTTGGAATCAAACCCGATAGAGGCTATAAAAATAAAAGACCTGAAAATAGCGCGTGAAACTACACATTTACAGTACTTTATTTGATGAGTATTTTATCCAAGATCTGTGTTGTTTTTTTAGGACTAGCTTATTTCAAGTACCCGGCATTTTCCGATACGCAATTTCATACACAAAATAATTGTTGAAAAAATTGTAGTGATTTTAAACTTTAAATGATTAGTTAAAAAGCTGTTACTCTAATAAATTTTGAATATTATTTTGTTATGAATGTCACTGTCTATTTTGTGTCTGTTCTAGTTTCTTAAATTTTTCTTGAGTAAAGGGGTCGTGTTTTTTCCTAATGGGTATACCTGATTTCTTCAAGTAGCCTTTGTAAAATATTGGTCCTAAATAATGCTATGTTCATAAACGAAAAATCGCAAGGCTGCATTATGATGAATGTACGTGTTAGTTCAATATATTTTATATTACTATGTAACTAAAAATAACTGTATAAATAGACGTAAGTTTTTTTTTTTTTCTGTTAGACAAAGTCATATGGCAAATTTATTGTTAATATCCTTATTCTAAAAAGGAATAATAAATAGAATCATACAGTAAAAATATTCACTTTTTTTTTTAAATTTTAATAGTTTTGAAAGTCTAACTGATAAGATTACAAAGGGAGTTTGTGTTTTTGCAGATGTACACAATGTACACTGTGTGTCAGTCCATCTCTTCTAATTGTTTAGAAATGAGTGTAAAATTGTAGGCTTCGATATTTTTAGCCTGAATTTAAGAAGTTACAAACTTCAAACAAATAATATATTGCCTCTTCCATACAACTTTGTATTAAAAAAATAAATTTATCCAATGCTCGAGATCCTGCTTGTATACTTAGGCCCTATATAAATCGATCCGGTATCAATGTATTAAGTAGCAATAACCCTGCAAAAAAAAATGAAAGAAGATTGAGGTATACATATATTTTTGTGAGGGTACGCACTGGTACGGGGTACCGGCACCTTTTTTCAATGTCAAGAAAAATGATTACTTTTCTTGTATTTCAACGTTAATTGTTAATTTATTAGTAGTTGAAAGTTAGGCAATCTATCACTGAGTACCGGCACCTATATTTTTTTTTTTAAAAGCACTTTACATACTTTCAGCCGACATGCCGTATAACAACACCTCTTTGTGAAAGTCTCTTATCTTTTCTTATATAAGACTAGATTTAAGTAGAGTCTAGACCTAGATTTAGTAGGCCTATAACTATAAAAAAAAAAAATCAGTCATTAGACATCATTCGCAATTTTATTATTAGGTCTAGGAATTGAAAAAAATCTATTAATAAACTATAATAGATCTAAGTCTAAGTACTAACTTATTAAATAAGATAATTCATTATAAGTAGAAGTACTATAATGAATATTATATAGATCTAGATTGACTAGATTATAGATAGATCTATAGATAGATCTCTAGTCTAGTAAATTAAGTATAGAGTATAGTAAATGTATTACAGTATTATTAGATCTATGTCATATGTCTAAAGTCTATATCTAATAATTAATAAACTTTAGTCTTTATTAATATCTAGACTTTTTCTAATAAAAACTAACTATAGGCATAGCATACTATTACTAGATCACTAGATGTATTCGATTTTTATATATACATCTAGACCACGAATTAGATTATAGATCTAAATATACTAATGGAGAGATGTTATGAGGTGTTAGCTAATAGCGTTGCACAAGAAACAAACCTGGGTTTTTCTAAACTCTAATACTTAGTATGTAATAGTAAAACAGCACCTACAAATAAATGGTAACTAGAAATAAAAAACCTATATTTATTATAGTATATATAGGCCTGTCTTTGTATACTATATAGCCTTCCTAACTTCTTCTTTAGAGAAATGACTTTTGTAATTTCTTTTAGGGAAAAACTGGGCTATTCGCGTCTGATGCAAACATAATTTTTATGTTCAGCAACAAAGCGCATTGGTAAAAAATATTACTAAAACATATTTATGGTTGTTAGTCTCGATCAATACAAAATGTAATTACATTGAAATACATGTCTGATTCAAACTACTTAATATAAACTATGTTGTTTTTTCTCTCGTTTGAATGTCTATTTCAGTTTGCCAGTCATTCTGTGAGCCCAGCCAATGAAAAAAAGTGTAGTCCTTTCGGTCCAACAAACATTACAACATTCCAGGCGGCTTGTATGACGTCATGAAAGACTCACGAGTCATTGTCATCTCTGATCTGTCTGCTCACCTAAACTACCTACAAAGACAAGAAATTAAGCAATATCGATAAACTTGATAATAGAATTTTACGGCTGTTTTACAAAATAGTTAAAAAATTAAGTTAAGCTTAGGTCAAAGTATCCAGAAATGCGTTTTAAGGCCTTTTTATTTCAGGAATTTAAAAAAAAAATGCGGTTTGTACTATTATACTCAAATCCAATCTTAAAACACATATGCAAGTATGCACAGGTGCTCGGTTTTTCAGACCGTTGTTAAATAACTAGATAACTCAAAGTAAACCTTTAAAACTTTTATTTACAAGAACAAATGGTCGTCGAGTCTTTTATTTTAAGCGTCTCTATTGTCACTCTTTCGAGAGTCTCTAAACATGTCGTATATCTGACTGATTTTAATTTTTCTTTTCTAGTCACGAGATTACTACACAAATTGCTTCTTCTTTTTTTTTTTGGAAAGGCTTAGATAATTGCGAGCAAAAAGATGCTAATTAATTAGATTTCTCCAAGACTATTGGCAAAAGGTCACCATTATAGTTTGCTTGAAAAATAAAAATTATTTGACATTGATGATCCGTTGCATCAGTGGATTAAAGATTTTCTGATAGGGAGAGAACAAACTGTAATAATAAATGGCTCTAAATCAACAAAATAAACTCAGGTGTACCTTAAATAACTGTCTTAGGTCCACTATTATACTATTTTATTCTACCTAAATGATTTGATAAATAGCATTAGTTCAGGAACAAAAGTCAGATTATCTGCAGACGATTGCATAATATATAGAACAATAAAAACAACACACGATACAGAAATTTTACAAAGAGAATTAGACCCAGACAGCAAGCTTTTGACTTGTCACATTTATGAATTATTAAAAATCAAACAAAGAACTTTTTATAAATCAAATAAGAACATAAAACTTAAAAATTATTTAATCTTGGTTAGGCCAATAATAGAATATGCATCCTCTGTTTTGGACCCCTCAACTTAAAAAAACATTAAGAAACTGAAACAGACACAAAATAGAGCAGTGAGATTCATAACAAACGAATATTCACATTTGACTAGAGTAACACCTTTAGTAAAATCACTAAATTTAGAAAGCCTTCAGGACAGAAGGCTCAAAAGTAAAGTAGCAATAATACAATAAACAAATACAAAAACAAAATTTAATAAAATACTCTGAAAGACACAAAGATAAAGGTACATTCCTCGTTCCATATGCTAGGACAAATTTGTACAAATGCTTCTTCTTCCCTAGTGCTATTAGGGCATAGAATACGTTGCCTGAGCCATCCAGGAAAACCAATGATTTTGGCAGAATTTAAGTCATTGGTTAATAGGGATGGCTGCCTGGTCGTGCGGTTTGCACGCTGGACTGTCGTTCAGATTTATCGATGGTCCCGGGTTCAAACCCTGCCCGCTTCCATCCCCCGTCGTCCTGCGGGAGGTTTGGACTAGGAAGTAATTATCTTCAACTCTGAAGGAACATCCGAAACGTGTAAAACATTTTACAAACAAAACATTTTACAAACATAGGTATGACTAGATGCATGACAGGTAGGACGTAATCATCTTCTTTTTTGAAGTAACGTCGGTATTTATAAGAGAAGATGATAAGATAAGAAGACGTAAGAAAGACGAAAGAAGGAAGATGGAGAAAGAGACAAAGTCAACAATATGAAGGACGCCAAATTAAAAGAATGTTGTAACCATCTAAGAAATACAAATAAAATACATTAATTCATCCATTCTATGGTACTTCAGCACACGGAGGGCCCTGGCGTGCTCTAGCACATCTTTCCATTCTGATCTTTACGTCTCCATGCACGGGCACTAGCTGTTGTAGATGTTGCTTTACATCATCAAGCTACAGTGCTCATCGTCTGCTCTTGGGACGCCTGCCTTTTGGTTTTGGCAAAATAGATCGTCATTGACGATTAAAAATTGCGCACAGTTTTAACTTGATTCAAGAATGTTAAATGGTTAACATGACGTGTATAAGGTTCCATCCAGACAGAGTAAGTTGATATAAGCTTTGTAATTAGTGCTACAGGGGGAAATTGTTAGAAATTCGATTCAACAAGGTCATAACATTACACTTAAAATATTTAGAAAAAAACTAAACTTTATAAAAATACCAATTAATCAACACTTTCTATATTTTGTACATCGGATAAACTATAGAGTTATCTAGTCATGATTTTTCGCCATACAAGGAAGTCTACAATAACACAATGTATGTCATTTTATTAGGAATTAGCTAAACACGAGCTTTTTTTGTTAGTTAGTGTAACGGATGCATGAGTAAATCAGATGTACTTGAAGTATTTCTAACGATGTTAAATCATACTAAGTGCGTGAGTACCTTGTTGAGTTTATTTCAACTCCGAGCTCGAGACATGAACATCACGTGACAACAATGAACAGATACCAACAGGAACACAGACTCAATGACTAAGTTGACTCAAGGTGAACTTCAAACAATGTTTAATACAGAATGGGCCACAGTCTAGTCTGTCACTAACAGCGATGTTTACCCCTCAAGAGTCTAGCAGTAAATGATTTCTAAAAGTCTATCGTAATCTCTAGCCCAAAGTCTATGTCGTCACTATAAAATGTACGTTCACTGCCGCTCTAATAAAGTGCTCAATTCAACTAACTAAACTAGCTATCTAACAGTAGACCAAAAATATGAAATAATCCTAATACACCTATATGCAAAGATTGTTTTTAATTTCGAGATATATTTAAATTGACAGTCTGCACATTTCTACTAGAAATATTTTTTAAACATTTTATTCATGTTCGCGTCTGCTGGTGTCATTGTCTTTTGACTTCTTTGTGTGAATGAATCGCCTGGAAATATTTGCCATCCCTTCCTTTCTATTCCCTCCTCCAAAAGACATTTTTTGTCTAAAATGTTTGACTTGTTTCGCATGTTTTATAAGGGTTGAAGACAATTTACTTCCTAGTCCAAACCTCTAGCAGGAAGTCGGGTGATGGCGGCGAGCAGGGTATGAACTCGGGACCATCTACACAACTGAACGACAGTCCAGCAGGCATACCGCAAGCCTCTCTCGGTGTTAATATTAAGTTTTCATAGAATAAAAAGAAATACCATACAATGTTATCTCAAACCTTAATGGTTTGAGCTTAATTCTTAATATTCTTTAAGTACATCTATATGATAGGAAAAAAACATACACCACATGTAAAAAGAAAAATAGTGTTTTTTGGTTGACTTCACATTTATGTCAATGTTCTCAGTTGACAGAACGAAACTATTGTTTAAGTTGGAGTTTCGCTTTTTTTCTTTGAAAAATGGAAAACAGCCTTCGTTACTATAGATTTTGAGTTGGACTGTAGCACTTCATCAACAAACATTTAGACTTTGAGATAGACTCTAGCACTCCATCAACAAACATCTAGACTTTGAGATTGACTGTAGCACTTCATCTACAAACAATTAGACTTTGAGATAGACTCTAGCACTTCATCAACAAACATCTAGACTTTGAGATTGACTGTAGCACTTCATCTACAAACATTTAGACTTTGAGATTGAATCTAGCACTTCATCAACAAACATCTAGACTTTGAGATTGACTGTAGCACTTCATCTACAAACATTTAGACTTTGAGATTGAATCTAGCACTTCATCAACAAACATTTAGACTGAGTTAGACTCTAGAACTTCATCAACAAACATTTAGACTGAGTTAGACTCTAGAACTTCATTAACAAACATTTAGACTTTGAGATAGACTCTAGCACTTAATCAACAAACATTTAGACTTTGAGATAGACTCTAGAACTTCATCAACAAACATTTAGACTTTGAGATAGATTCTAGCACTTCATCAACAAACATTTAGACTTTGAGATTGAATCAAGCACTTCATCAACAAACATTTAGACTTTGAGATTGAATCAAGCACTTCATCAACAAACATTTAGACAGAGTTAGACTCTAGAACTTCATTAACAAACATTTAGACTTTGAAATAGACTCTAGCACTTAATCAACAAACATTTAGACTTTGAGATAGACTCTAGAACTTCATCAACAAATATCTAGACTTTGAGATTGACTGTAGCACTTCATCAACAAACATTTAGACTGAGTTAGACTCTAGCACTTCATCAACAAACATTTAGACTTTGAGTTGGACTGTAGTACTTCTTCAACAAACATCTAGACTTTGAGATAGACTCTAGCACTTCATCAACAAACATCTAGACTTCAAGATAGACTTTAAAACTTTATCAACAAACATCTAGACTTCAAGATAGACTCTAAAACTTTATCAACAAACATCTAGACTCAGTTAGTCTGTAGCATTAAATCAAGTTCATCTTTCAAATAGACATTGAATTAAACTTAAGCACTTAAATGTTGAATATATTTTATGCATTGAATAATTAACTAAAACATTATAAAAATAGTCATATATTTTTAATGTTAATTTAAAAAAAACAATTTCAAAAAAAAAATATTTCTTACAACTTCTCGGTACAGTTTATGTCCACAAAAAAGACCTGTAATTATTCTATAATTAAAACATTAATAAAGGCAACCTTATTGGTGTAAAAAAGAAAACAATATTCAAACTATCTAGACAATTCTTGTTTCTTTTTAATAAATATTTCTGTTTGTGAAGTACGTAATAATTACGTTCCACATTTTGTATTCAGACACAAATTAAACACAAGTTTGGCCATGAGAACCTAATGTGTGCATTCAAGTTCCTAAGAATAAAACAGTGAAGTCCTTATTAGGGCCTGCTAGTGCTGTCCGATCACTCGAAAATACTAAATCTATTGTGTATCGAAGCCGCAGAAGACTCCAGTGAAGTTGAAAAATTATTCTGTGCCGATGAGGCTCGTGAGATGTGTTGGTAATATCTAAGACTCCAAAGTTGACAAAAATTGGAAACCACTGCTATTAAAAATATTTGACTTGATGTGTTTTTTGTGTAATGTAGCATGACGATTAAATCTGCACAGAAACAAAAAAAAATCTAGTATTTAAGTAATGCTTCCCAAGTTGTAAAGTGCAAAGTATTCAACATGAAAGTTTGTTATTTAGTCGCGTGTCTACTCTGAACACTAAAGTGTATTTACGTAAGCAGTTTGTTTATTGCCCGTACACTCACAGCTCCTGGAAAAGATGTTTGACAAGGGTTTACGTTTCTTTCTAAAGACTCTGTTGGTAATAATGTATAATGCGATACACTCCGAAAGTCTCTTGTTCAACTTTAAGAAACTATCAGGCAATGAAAGTGTTGTGATCAACTGCTGCTTAGTGGACCAATTGGAGGATGTACTGGTAGCCAACTGTTCCAACTTGAACTGGACTTTTGTGAACCTTCAATGTGTGCCAGTGTCTACACAAGTGTTGTTACTGGACAGAAATAATCTGACTACCTTGACCAATGGCTCTTTTCAAACACTGACCTCTCTAAGGCAACTTAGTATTCAATCTTCGAACATTCATCGGATTGAGGTAAAGTTTAGTTCTAGTTTCTTTCTAAGGTAAAGTAGCGGTCGAGTTTATTTCTGAGGTAAAGAAAATAGGCTTTATTTATTTCATGGCTATGGTATTGGTCTAGTTTACTTCTGAGGTAAAGAGTGGTCTAGTTTATTCCTGATGTAACTTATAAATATATATATATATATATATATATATATATATATATATATATATAATTCTCGTCTTCCCTCAAGAGTTTCAACAAGAAGTAAAGGAAAGATCACTCTCTTATTTCTGCGGATAGTCCACGACTGTCGTTTAAATTTATCAAGCCCTGACCGATTCTATCCCACTTTGTCCAACTGGAGGTTTGGATTAGGAACTAATCTAAGTAATCTACTATGTGTATATATATATATATATATATATATATATATATATATATATATATATATATATATATATATATATATATATATATATATATATATATATATAAATATATATATATATATATATATATATATATATGGCTCCTTTTGTCTCGAAAGGCAATGGATGCGCCCAAATGAGTCACTGGTTTTGGCTTAATCTTGAGACGGGGCAGAATCTGGTGTGGCTAATCAAGCCAATTTTAGAACGGCAGACTTTGCCACAATTCGTACATGTGTATGCCTCTGATTTAGGGCTAGCAGACAGGGCAGCTTTCTTTTTATCCCTCTTGATTAAAGCCGCTTCAATTCTTTTGTTCTCAGCAAGGGTTGTCCCAGCACGCACAGTCTGTCTCCATGCACTCCGGTCTTTGGCTATGTTTTCCCACATACTTTCGCTGATGCCTGAGGCTCTCATGTCTCGCTTGCAGACATCTCTATATGTTAGTCTTGGGCGGCCCTTGGGTCTGACTCCTTCCACAAGCTCAGCATATAAGATATCTTTCGGGATTCTGCCATCTGGCATGCGGGTGACATGTCCGAGCCAGCGTAATCTTCTTTGTGTCAGGAGAGCATACATGCTGTTCATATTGGCCAATCCTAAAACTTCCTGATTGGAGACATGGTCCCTCCAAGAGATGCCCATTATGCGTCTCAGGCAGCGCAAGTGGAAACTATTCAATCTGTGCTCTTGGTACATGTATGTTGACCAGCTCTCACTGCCATAAAGGAGAGTGCTCACAACACAGGCGTTGTAGACTAGGATTTTGGTCGCTGTGGTCAATTTACCATTTTCCCAGACGCGCTTGGAGAGTTTTGCCAATGCTGTGGTAGCTTTTCCTATCCTTTTTGTCAGCTCGATGTCTAAGTCTAGGTTACTGACAATTGTTGAACCCAAGTAGGTAAATTCCTGCACCACTGAAAGGGTATGGTTCCCAATTTGTATTATAGGTATTTCTGCGACGTCTTGTGCCAGGATTTCGGTCTTGGAGAGACTTATAGTAAGGCTAAACTCTTGACAAGAATTTGCTAAGGCGTTCACTAGCTTCTGTAGACCTCCTTGTGAGTGAGATACGAGTGCCGCGTCATCGGAAACAGCAGCTCCCTTATCAAGATACGACGCCTTTTTGTTTTGGCTTTAAGACGTGCCAGGTTAAAGAGCCTTCCATCGGATCTGCTATGGATGTATATTCCGTCTTCCAGGGATTTAAAAGCACTGGATAGTACGACTGAGAAGAAGATGCCAAATAGTGTAGGGGCCAGTACACATCCTTGTTTGACACCGCTCTTAATGGAGAATGGCCTGGAGGAAGAACTTTCAAACTGAACGGTGCCCTGCATATTTTCGTGAAAAGCTGACACTAGTTTTCTTAACTTATTTGGGCAGCCGATTCTCTCTAGTACAGCAAACAGACCGCTTCTGCTAACAAGGTCAAAGGCCTTGGTCAAATCAATAAAAGCTACGAAGAGGGGCTGCTTTTGTTCTCTGCTCTTCTCCTGTAGCTGCCGAAGAGAGAAAATCATATCTGTTGTAGATCTACCTGCCCTAAAGCCACACTGCGACTCTGGATAAACACGATCTGCCAGGATCTGTAATCGCTTTAGTAATACTCTAGCAAAAGCCTTTCCGACTATGCTAAGCAGTGAGATGCCTCTGTAATTGTTACAATCAGAGCGGTCGCCTTTATTTTTATAAATTGTAACAATGTTGGAGTCTTTCAATTCCTGGGGGACCATTCCTTGTTCCCAGCACAAGCTTAGCAGTTCATGGAGTGGTTTGATTAGGGCATGTTTTCCAGCCTGAATTACTTCAGCAGGAATGCCATCTCCTACGGGTGTTTTCCCATGTTCAAGCATGTCAATGGCAATGCTCAGCTCCTTTACTGAGGGCGTTTCGTCTAATTCCGTCAAAACTGGAAGTGATGGGAAGTTGGAAACAGCATTTGGTGAGATGGCGTTTTCAATCTGGTAGAGTTCTGCATAGTGTTCAACCCATCGTTCCATTTGCAGCGCACGATCGCTGATGATTGAGCCATCTTTTGACTTGAGCGGAGCACACTTGCTGGTGTGAGGTCCAAAGGCTTTTCTCATGCCCTCATATAGTCCTCTTATGTTACCACAGTCGGCACAAGATTGAATATCTTCGCATAGCTCCTGCCAGTATTTGTTAGCACATTGTCTCGCTACTCTTTGGGCATTGTTACGTGCAGCTCTGAGCCTTTTTAAGTTGCTTGGGGTGGGATCCTTCTTGTAGATTAGCATGGCTGCTCTCTTGTTCGTAGTGGCAGTTTCCATTTCTGGTAGACTAGCTTCAAACCAGTCTTCGCTTTTCTTGGTTTTGTTTCCAAAGACCAGTGATGATGTTTGGTAGATTGTATCACGCATAAACTTCCAGCTTTTTTCTACCTCAGTCACAGAGAAGTTTTTAAAAGCTTCCTCTAATTTGTTCTCAAATTCGGTGCAAAGATCAGGATTTTTTGTGCTAGTAGTATTCAGGCGTGATTTTCTTTTTCCCTGTGATGTGTGGATCTTAGTTGGCAGCAGTCTTGTCCGGCAGGACACTAAAGTATGATCAGTATCACAATCCGCGCTTTGGTAGCTACGTGTCAGCAGTATATTTCCAATGTCCTTTTTTCTTGTCAGTATCATATCCAGCTGGTGCCAGTGCCCAGACCTAGGGTGCCTCCATGAGACACAGTGCTGTGGTTTTGTTCTGAAGTATGTGTTGGTAATGCAGAGCTTATGGTATGTGCAGAATTCAAGCAGTCTTTGTCCGTTCTCATTCATCTTTCCGATTCCAAAAAGCCCAAGACAGTCTGGCCATGTAGTGTGATCTGATCCTACTCTGGCATTGAAGTCACCTAGAAGGATCATATGTTCTTTTTGAGGAATGTTTGCAATGGCTTCTTTGAGGTCTTCATAGAACTTGTCTTTGTCCTCCTGAAGCGAGCTTAGTGTGGGGGCATAGGCACTAATTAGAGTGACTTTTCCAAATGCTGTCATCATACTTATGCTTAGTAGCCGTTCCGAGCCACCAACTGGAGGGACTATCATGGGAAGAAGACTGTTCTTGACAGCAAAGCCCACACCATGTATTCGAGTCTCATCCTGTGCTTTCCCTTTCCAAAAGAAAGTGTAGTCAGTCTCGCGGAGCATGCCGTTTTCGGCCAGTCGGGTTTCTTGCAGGGCTGCAATGTCGATATGTAGCCTTTTTAGCTCGTTGTTTATAACTGCCGTCTTCCTTGCATCGTCGATCTGCCTTAGATCATCAGTGAGACCAGGACACATTGTCCTGACATTTCAAGTGGCCAGTCGCATGACAGGGATTTTCTTTTTCAGTTTAATTTTTCTTCTTTTGTTGCTTGGTGCAAGTTTCCAGCCTACTTGTCGTTTTAAACTAAGCTCTAAGCACCCATTAGAGCAGGCAGGCTGTGGCGGATCAGCACCTAACTGACTGGGGGCTGCCCAGGTTGAGGCGGGCGGTAGCTGATCAGTGAGGCGCGAAGACCTCTCCCACCGTCAGAGACAACCCGTGGCGTCCATACATTACGCCAATCAAGTTGGACTTATAACCCGTAACTGTTGTCTCCCGTGTTGTTTTAGCCGCTTTGCAGCAGCACCAGAGTTTCCTCTCCGGGGCGCATTCCTGGGCCTTGGATAAAGGGGTCATGGGTGGCCCATGCGTCATGATCCCTCTCTCGACCTTGCTGATGTGATCCAAAGGAACGCATCGCATTACATTTGGCACCAACTCAGTTGCAGAAGCTGCCGGAGGGAATTTCGCAGCTGATACTCCCAACGCCTAAGGGGCTTCACTCCTGATTTCTCCTCGAGGTTGTCTCCTGAAGCCTCAGTACCGCAAGGCAGCGGGGGTTTGAAGTCAGAGTACCCCTCTCCTAGATGAACTGCCTTACTAGGCTGACGAGCTCCATCTGCCCGAAGCTCCCGGTTTTGTGGCGCCAGGTATCCGCCTTCACCCCTTCACCTGTTAGTAAGAGCAGTTTCGCCGGGCTTAATATCTAAGCCACACGAGCAGGCCAGGTGCTGGACTTAGTTGTCAGAGGCTATTTGAGACGCATGCCATTAGGAGTATTTTATAGACAATGGGAGCTTAACCCCATTGACACCCCTGGCCATGACAACCTTTGAAACCATATATATGTAAATAGCAGGGCCGGAATTAACATTTTACTAACAAACTTTTTACAAATCTAAATAGCAAAGCCGGACTTTAGCATTGTGAGGCCCTATTCGATACGGATTTCGCGGGGCCAAGTTTGGGTAGGGAAGCGGATAATAAGTGAAATTAAAGAGTTTGTATTAGAAAATAAATTCGTCTATGCATTTCATTTATTCTTTACTATGTACAGAATTACTTTACGAGCCTTGCGTATAGCAAAGTCATACAGTATATCATGATAATTATGTTTCCTACATAGAATTACTAAATGTTTCAATCTATCTTTGAGAATTTTTGACTTCCTGGTAAATCGACATGAGGGCTCGGGAAATCTGTTTTAAGTTAAAAATGGTTTAATTTAATAATTTATACACCTTTAACCAGCGCGGGTCCTATGATGTGCGGATCCTTTGAAAGTGGGGGCCCACTGTAGTCGCATAAATTGCAGTGGCCTAAGACCAGCTATGCAAAATAGCGGCGTATGTTACGCCGCCGGTCAACTAGTATTTGTATAAGTTTATGAACATCTCACAATAAATTAATTCATTTAACAAAGGAATGTTAACGCTTCCTTTCTTTTTGTAGCTAGAGACTCTTACAATAAGTAAAAAAAAAAAGAAAAAATTGTGTTTTCAAACAGCTTATAATGACTGCGTGGTTAGGGCTAATCTGAAGTCTGTGGGCTTAAGTCGTTGTGAAGACAAACAGAATTTATTCTTGATCTGAGGTTATGATTTCTCTCTAGTTCGTTCTGCCCTTTGTTAGTGTCCTCTGAAAGTTTGAAGTCTTTAGCGTTTCTAGCATTATTTTAGTACTACTACTTTTAGTCTACAATAAGTAACATTAAATATTTGATATACAATTAAGAAGGCAAAGAATCGTTGACATTGTAATTAGGACTAATTGTGTGTGTGTGTATGTGCTGGCGGAAGGGGTTTTGATAGTATTAAGAATATTTTTTTTATATTTTAATTTTAAATGAGTTGATTTTTACCTTATATAGTTTTTAGCATCCCATTTGGTTTTGCTGGGTTGAGAAATTGTTAGTCCTTGACAGATTAATTTGCGCGGCATCGCCTAACATTGTTTTATATTTTTCGGTTATTTCCTCAGGATTGAACATTATAATATCCCAGTCCTAAACTCCCGAGCGCTGGGGACATGATAGTAGTCAGGCTTCGAACCCGGGATCATCAAGACGACAGTCTACAGAGCATACATCACTACGTGACCAATTATTATACAATAAGAGGGAGAGATATGTGATACAAGAATTAACGTGGTGGCTAGGCGGCTTCATAAACAGGGCCATTGTGACTCATCGTAACAGATACTGGAAAAAATCAATAAGCGTAGCGGTGTTAAATACTAGTACAATATAATAAAGTAATTGCATTCTATATCAATAATTCTCTTCTTCCCTCAACAGTTTGGACGAGCAAAAAGTAAAGGAAAAGTCATTCACTTATTTCTGCGGATAGTAATCCCACGAAAAAACAAGGTGGGGTGGGGGGGGGGGAGAACAAGTGGGTATTCACACGTCGCTTCTTTCACCAGATTACACAATTACGGCTAATGCATAATGCCGTTTTTATTTAGCGCGCGTAAGATTGGCGTTTTCCATATTGAATGACACTCCAAAATGACAATTTTTGTCTATGTATTTCCGTATATTTTAAGGACTTTTTCGTATATTTTATAATTTCGGGAGATTTCCAGGAGCTCCTGGTAAATCGACAGGAGGGCGCGGGAAATCTGTTTTAAGTTATAATATGGTTTAATTCAATAATTTATACACCTAGAAATAGCGTGGGTCCTATGAAAGTGCGGGGCCCAATGCGGTCACATAGGTTGCAGTGGCCTAAGGCCGGCCCTGAATAATAATGGCGTATGCTACACCGCCGGCCGACTAGTAAACATTAACATTACTGGCCTTCAACTACGCTTGATAAAGATTATAAGTTTTAAATGTGCGCTATTGTCCGCACCATTTCTAAAACTAAAATATTTTTTTATATTATATTATATATATTGTTCTAAATCGCGTCGATGCACTAGGAACATATTCAAAGTGGGTAAACAATAATTACTTCCTTTTAACGCTTATTATTAATTTATTAGTAGTTAAAAGTTTGGCAATCCATAACTGAGTACCGGCACCTATTTTTGTTTTCACAAAAAAAGTACTGGATATAAGATAACATCATTATGCGTTGAATCGTTCTAACAGAAGGACCCCAATCCTTTCTACCATGGGCGTAGTCAGGATTTTTTTTCGGGGTGGGGGAGCTCTTGGGGGGGGATTTTTTTCTCCCGCCTCCAGCAAAAATAAGTGTGTGTACGTCTGTGTGTGTGTGTGTGTGTGTACACACTCATAATTAATCTTTATTACATTCTGACCCTTCATTCTTTCGGAAGACGCTTATTGTATCCTACAATGGGCTCTTCCTGAAGTAAATGAAAGACCTGTAGACTCCCCGCCTTTGAGGCAAGGGGGTTGGCGCTCCCCCATAGCGGGACGAAGCCAAGCACTATTTTTGGTATTGAAAGCCAACAAAATGCATATTCTGGGGTATCTACAGTGCATTATCCTGCTATTAACTAGTTTTATTTCAAAAACAGTATGTGCTATTCTTACTGACTTAGATCATCCCACGTCGTTCGGCCCACTGGGCGGCAAGCTGCTCCCAGAAAAATATGTCATTTGCAATGTCTGAAGCCTCTTCCTATCTTTTCTAATGACTTCCATGAAAGTGTGGCGCCAAGTGGTCACTGTTTGCGCTTTCCATGTCATCGCAACTCTTATTATGCGTAATTTCATTTTGTCAGAGAACATGTCCCGCAAACCTCATGCGTCGCTCTGTCACAATCTTACTAAGGGGTCGACTCCCAGTTCGGCATAGTATTTCCTTGTTTGAGACCCGATCTCTATAACTGACTCCTAAAATCCGTCTCAGCCATCTTTGTTGAGCTACATTTAGTGTTTTTCAATTTCGGAAGATAACTTTTCACTGCACTTTATTAATTAATGGAGCCAAGCCACTGGTAGAAATGTGTAGCCTCTCTTGGCTATGCTCTAGGAATTAGGTGACTGTACTTTGCTTTAGATTTTATATCGAAAAGGGAAGTTTTATCGTCAAAATCATCTGTTGGGGGTTTTAAACTAAAAAATCTCTTTTTTTTAACAAATTAAAAACCCCATTGGCTTGGCTACGCTCACAGAATTCAGTTTTTTATATTGAAGTGGTGGTTTTTAGCTGCAAACCCCGCTAGAGGGGGATTTTAAAGACTAAACCCCTCTTGGCTAAGCTCATAGAATATAGTGACTGATGTATAGATAGCCATATATTGAAGAGGGGGTTTTATCGTAAATTTTGAAGGGGGTTTTAAAATCAAAATCTTCCTTACCTTTGCTATTGGAATTTGGGTATTGTCGTTAGCATTATTTTTGTTTTTGTTTTGTTTTATAGAAGTGGGGGTTTAACTGCAAACACCCCTGGTAGGGGGTTTTAAACTCAAAACCCTCTTGGCTGCGCTGGGGCAAGTGATGGTTTAGTATTAAAATCTCACCTAAAGTAAACAAAATCGGAGCAAAAAAGCAGTCAGTAAATTCGGGGGGAGGGATTTCATTTCGGGGGGGGGGGGTTAGAACCCCAAACATCCCCTGGCTACGCCCATACTTTCTACCTCTCATGTTGTAACTACTTTTTAGCTCAAGTATCATTATATTGTGGGATTCATACCTTCCTTAAACATTCTTATTTAGGACAGAAGGAATACTTCATGAACTAATTTCTCATTTAACATGGCACTAGAAATAGTTTATTTACCTTGTATACCTTTATACTTTTGCAACCATTTTTTTTTAAAGCCAGCATTTAGAAAGATGTTTTTAATGAATACATCAAATATCATTATATTTTCCAGATCGATACCTTTCTAGGTCTCAGTCAACTACAAAACTTGAGCCTTGAAAATAATCAACTCAGAGATGGAGTCACTTCTTTTAACCCGCAAGCATTTAGACATCTTACAAATCTGAAACAACTACTCATTGGAAAGAATCAGAACCTCTCTAAAAACTTAAAAGATGCTTTCGTTTATTTACAGAACCTGTCTACCCTTTCAATGGATGGTTTTGAAAAATTACAAATAGGAAGAGAATTCTCATATTTGACCCAACTGAACAACCTTACTTTGTATTGCTCAAAAGTAACGAACGTAACAAACGAAAGTTTTATAGGCTTGTGGAACTCTAGCTTAAAAACATTAAGTTTAATTGATTTTGATAACTTGCAATTTGATCCAGACGATATGGATCAAGATACGTCGCTTTTCAGTGATGACGCATTCCAGAATTTAAACTCATTAGAAGTCCTCAGAATTATTAACTGCAGAATTGGAAATGAAAACATGGCCAGAAAATTTAAACATTTTATTAACTCTTCATTGCACACATTATACCTTGACACTACACATTATATGAAAGATTATTATAATCCTAACTCAACGTATGAAGATGGGGTTATATTAAAT
This sequence comes from Biomphalaria glabrata, assembly GCF_947242115.1. Lineage (NCBI taxonomy): Eukaryota > Metazoa > Mollusca > Gastropoda > Planorbidae > Biomphalaria > Biomphalaria glabrata. Next base: position 33,568,518 of record NC_074719.1, on the reverse strand, counting down.
AATACTGTTAAATATTTAAGGCAGTTAACTCTTTCTCATTTCTCCTGGATAGACAGCAATATTTTCGCCATAGCACCTGGAGTTATATCCAGTCCACAATGGAGACAAAACATCAAATCTATTGATTTCTCCAAAAACAAATTGGGCTGGCTGGGATGGAGGTTTCCTTTGTTAGAAGCGGCACGTCTGGAGAAATTGGAAGAAGTTATTATTACATTTCCAAACCCGGCAAATGAAATGTCATATCCTTATCTAGAAGTTGATAGTGGCAAGGAAAATGAACAGCCCTCATTATCTGTACCAACATATCTGGATTTCTACAACATACGATCTTTCACTGGGTCAAGGACAACAAAAACAATGAGTAAATTAAAGAGTCTAGAAACCAATGTCAAATCTAACAATCTAACCTCATCGTCAAAAGATGATGGAATTTTACAAGCTCTGCCTTGGAGAAATGATTCGCTGAATATTGTACCCTTAAAAAACGAGGTGGCTTCTGGTTTTGAACCTATTGCAATATTTCCAGTTACATCCTATGCCGCGCTTGGTTCTATTAGTGAACGAAGTCTCTTTCGAATTTTAGATAAACCTTTTTATCTGACGAAATCTGCCATTTGGACTTACAGAGTGCCTGCATCGCTACGCACAATTAAAGTTATGTACACTCTCCAGGGAGATAACCAATACAGCAACCAAAGTATACAATTCATCCAGGCAGCTAACCTTACACATGTCTATTTTGTTGGTAACAGTATACTTCGAGGTACGGGTAGAATTAAAGGACTGACAAACATTCAGCTTTTTGATGCTTCCAAAAACGCACTGATAGTTTCCCCATATTTTTTCGACGAGTTTCCCACCTTGAGATACCTAATATTGAGATCCATGATGAACGAAGACTTCTTTCAACGTACAAGTATCGACAGAATCATTCAGAACATGCCAGAACTGAGATATTTAGATCTTACAGACAATAAACTCAATTTTCTTCCTCCAAATTTATTTTCCAGAAACTCTCACATTACTCATGTGATATTGGCTAAAAATAGATTTTCCTCTTTTCCAATCACGATGGATCTGGTTCCTAATTTAAAAACTCTTGATTTGTCTGGAAACGCTCTCAGCGATCTAACAGAAGAGGAGATGACAGCTCTGACGAAACACTCGGAAAATGTTCCAGATTTTTATTTGGCTCTGGCTGAGAATAATATTGTCTGTGTGTGTTCTCAGATTAAATTTATGAGTAAGTACTTTTACTTTAAATCTATGGTATCTAATGAGCTTTTATTGACTAATGCGTTTCGTTTCTTTGGTTTAAAACTATTCCTTTAATATCTTTTGCATTTTTCAGTTCTCTTTTTAAATTGACCTGACATTATTATGAGTTAAGAGGTCATTTTTTCTCCTGATTTCTCTTATCAGTCGTAGTGAGACATTGGTCCAAAATAATGCTAAGCTTATAAAGATTTATCTCACACATTGCATGGGCCTTGTCATAAAATATAGTTATAATCTGTAATCTATATAAGCACAAATATTCAAGTTGAATTAGAATTCTAACTATAGAATCAGTATAGATCTACTTTTAGAATATACATCTAGGTTATAAATATAGTAGAAATAGAATCTAAGATAATCAGAATTTACTCTAGACTGTAACTCTAGGCAGTCTAGATCTAGCGTCTTGATTTTAGACTAGATATAAACCTATATATATATATAAACCTATATATACGCTGCCTTCGTGGACCTCACCAAGACTTTCAACACGATCAATGATTTGTGGAGGATGTTGGCCAGGCTCGGATGTCCAACTACGCTCCTATCCATTCTTAAGCAGTTTCATGTGGGATAAAAAATCCATATTAGGCACAATGGTGCTCCTACTCTATTCGCTATTTTCTTTGGAGTAATGCTGGGTCAAATGAGGCAGCGATTGCACGAAGGCATCGACATCAGGTTTCGTGTTCAATCTTCGACGTCTAGGAGTTGATAACGTCTGGCCATGGCCAGTAGTGCTTTTGGACGCCTCCAGGAGTGAGTTAACGGAATAGATCGCTCGGCCTGCCTACAAAAAAGTGCCTAACACGCAGTGGTTCTCTCTACCCTTCTACATGGATCGGAGACATGGGTATTATACAGAAAACAACTAAGACTACTTGAACGCTTTCACCAAAGATGCTTGCGCTCCATCATGGACATACGGTGGCAAGACAGCACAACAAACAGCAATATCCTTGCAAACGCCGGTATGAACAGTATAGACTAGTATAGAGGGATTTCTTATGGTTCGACAGTTACGCTGGGCAGGTATCCCGTAGGGGGGGGGGGGCAACGTCTTTTTTTTTTTTTGTGAGCTAAAAAGTAGTCGACGTAACAGAGTGACCCACGGAAACTTTTTACTTGCCATAGCAGACATAGAAAATAGCACCTGGTGGCATGCGGTCTCAGAACGAGACAGATAGTTGGAGGTCATTCACAAAGGCTGCGGGATGCACATTTAAGAGCTAAAGGAAATTCGCTGCCGAGGACAGATGCAGACGGCGAAAAGAAAATCTTAAGTCGATCAACGTGGACAATGGTCATGCTTGCCCTGGATGTGGATGAATATATGGGTCACAGCTTGGGCTGCGTATCCACGGTAAATATTGCATTCCTCATTAATCTTCGGACTCGATGAAAAGCCTTATTATTATTATAGTGGTATATTAGATCTTGGCGATAAAAATGATATCTATAAGTAGAAGTATATTCAATATTGTATAGATAGTAGATCTACTGAGTCTGATCTAGACTAGCTATATATTTTTTCTAGATCTAGATTTGGACTCTATATAGAATAATCTAGATAGTAGATGTAGGCCTATCCTAATTAATAAGCTTTAGTCAGGTAGAGCTAGATCTAGACTAGTGACAATCTAGTCGCAAGATAGAATATAGATTTCTAAACTAGATTCGATCTGAAATGTAGATCTAGATATAGAGTCTACTTAACGACAATGTCAGTAATTCCGAAGATTAATGATGAGTGCAGTGTTTACTATTTTTTTGAATGTTTGACGAATCACCTCGAATCTGATACTTGGTGTGTAAACGTAAAACAGTACCTACCTAATTAAATCGTATATAGAGAGCAAATACCTACATTTATTGTAGTATATATAGGTCTGTGGTTTTATATTAGGCCTATATCCAACTTCCGTAACTTCTTCTATAGAGAAATGACTTTTGTAATTTCTTTTACTGAAAATTTGGGCTATTCGCGACTGACACATATATAATTTTTATGTGCGGCAACAAAGCAAATTGATATCTTCACCTTAAAACATAGAATAATTTCATTAAATAAGCCTGTCGTATTGAAATACATGCATAATACGTGAGCATATTCTAATAATTAATTTTCATATGAATTGAGGTGTTAAAATTTTGATTTCATTTTATTTTGCATAAGGTCAGGAGGGGAACTTATAAAAATAATATAAGTTGTAAGTCCTTTTTAGCGGCCCCCGAAAGGGGAAAAGACGCTATTAGTTTTGTGCGAAATGTCTGTCCGTCTGTCCTTCCGTCCCGTTTAGATCTCGTAAACTAAAAAAGATATTGAAAATCCGACATCACAATATTTTAGACCATTCAAAGTTCTGATACAAAGGCTACTTTTTTTTTCTGAAAGCGAAAAAATCTAATTTTTAAAATCTGTTATGCAAGCAGTGTTTTAAAGAGAAAAAGCTAATTAGTATGTATTATAAGTTAGACCTAAATTAAAATGAATTGTAATCTTGTAAACACCATTTTCGTGAACATTTTTTTTATTGTGGAATGTTTATTTTTTTTTAAGTATTCGAATAAGAGATTGATCCTTTTCAAAACAATTACATCTATTATAAGATTTCAGTTAGGCCAGGAGAGGCGCGGTAGCTGAGCGGTAAAGCACTTGGCTTCCGAACCAGGGGCCCCGGGTTCGAATCCTGGTGAAGACTGCGATCCATTCAACTTCGGAATCCTTAGGTGCCTCTGAGTCCACCCAGCTCCAATGGGTCCCTGATATAAGTTGGGGAAAAGTAAAGGCGGTTGGTTGTTGTGCTGGCAACATGACACCCTCGTTAACCGTAGGCCACAAAAACAGATGAACTTTACATCATCGGCCCTATAGACCACAAGGTCTGTAAGGGGAACTAGTTAGGCCAGGTTCACATCTAACTTTGCATTCATTTGCACCTATTCTTTGATCTGCTTTACCGTTGGGGCACTACACAAGATCTGTCAACCTTCTTTCTCCATTTTTATCTCTCATTTGTCTTTGATATAATTTCATTTGGATGTTCTTTCTGAAAATATTGAAGCCTGCCTGGGTGGACCACTTCGTGGGCCGATTTTGAGTTTGTGTTTCCACACAAACTGTCTTTGTAATCTTGTTTATTTATATTTTTTTTTCGTTTTAATCGTTGAAGTTTCTTCTCGGATCATGAATAAATTAAAATCCAGTAATAGTGCACTATATTAACACTTAAACTCTTAAAGCCTATTTGAAGTGTGGCATAATGGAGAGTAAACAATTTATGAGTGATTGTAAAGACAAGAGTGATTCCCCTTTAAAAGTTGCAGAGTTTGTTTAATTGCCACTTGCTAATGGGTCACAAACATGAACAATAGACCTGTGTGGTGAACTGTATATATTTTTTTTCTGTTAGTTATTGGTCGTGTGTCTTGGGGTACTCGGGAAAATCAAAATTACAAAATACAATAATGATACAAAATATACTTAGCCCAGAGCAGGGCACACCCATAATGTCACAAGAAGTATGCAACTTTTAAAGTTAATTTTGTTTCTGTTTGGAAACCGCACTCTCGGACATAATGATAGCCTCACCTACTAACAAGAAATTGCAAAAAATAAATAGCTGACTTATTATTGCATCTGTTTAGTAAATGTAAGTTATAACATTACAGACACTATGACAGATAAATTCACTGATCGATTTATTGAAATTGGGTCTTGCTCTTTCTAAAAATCATTTGTTTAATTAAAAAAACAATATTCTTAACCCAGTTACTGAATATAATTTGAACAAAGAATAGCTTAAATGTAATTGTTGTTAGTATCATTATAAATAACTAGATTTTTCTCTTTTATCTATACAGTTTGGCTTAACATTAGCGATTTTCTGGATAACAAGGGAAATTATTCGTGTACATCTCAGGAAGGACAACTTATTTCAACTGAAGTATTGTTACAAGATGTTTCAGGATTTTACATACAATGTTTTGGCTAGTATGTAATACTCTTAACACCACTATTATGTTGTTGTGATGTGCTAAAATATATTATAACAGTTGCTACTTCTAAATGGTATTTTTACAAACATTCTGCTACTCTCTTGTCTCAAGAAACGTATATAGGTCACAGATTCAAACAAATGTATAACTCTATTGATGATAGATTCATGTACACAGTTTCATTAGTTCTAGATATAACACAGACATATTCAAAACTTACAGCTAGCAGTCTTTCATATTTGATTAGTTAAAGAAATACAAGAATAAGATACAATCATTTATTTTAAAATTAAGTGACTTTTACATTAGAAAGAAGACTAAATTCTTTGTTTCCAAAACACGATTAATACTTTCTGTTAAGGATATTGCACAGAAACACAATTAGTATCTATCTATATATTTTTTAAAGTAAAGTTTCCCTTTGAGAGGATTGAACCCCAGCCCCAAGGTTACGCCCTTGACTTAAATCAAATAGAGATAATAAAATATATTTTTTATTTAACTGCTGTGTTTATAGCTCATTATTTAAGTTTCAGGCTCTTATTTATAAAAAAAAATCATTTCTCTTATATATTTACTGCAGCAATTATCTGTTGATTTCCATCGTTTTACTGCTCGTGATGTCCTCCACCTTCCTTGTGGCCTACCTCGTGCACAGATTTAGAACCGCCATAGAAGCTTCTTTGGTTAGAATCTTTATCAAGGCTTTTCGACCAATGAAATCTAGCGACTACAAGACACACGTTTTCATTGGCTACGCCGATGAGGATGTCGGCTTCGTGAGACATATTTTGTTAAGGTAGGAGATCTTGCTCATGTTTAGTTGATGCTGCAGAGATAAGCTGTTGTTGTTCATTGTTCTTTTTTGTTGTTGTCGTTTTTCCTCCCCCCCCCACCCTAAAAAATAGCATACGCCTTAAAATATTAATTGCAAAGTTTTCAAGTTTCTTTTCTTCTCTAATATTCCATCCTGAATCAGATGACCTTTATGGTTCGAGATGACGCATCCCTTTTATGAACCATGTGACACGAGAAAGGCATAATCCCGTGGCCAGGATGAGAAAATGGCTCTTTACCAACCTCTCTGTCTGGAGTCCCCCAGCAACTAGGTGATCATGTAATCACACCCGGCTTGTCATGTTCCACGGTCCTGAATCAGATGTCCTTAAGGTCCGAGAAGGTCCCGTTCCTTATTATGGATCTCTTGACCAAGGAAAGGCATCCATGGCCAGGATGAGAAATCGGCTCTTCACCAATCCCTATGTCCGAAGTCCCGCCTTATCCGGAGTGATCATGTATTCACACCCGTGTCACGGCCTGGTCTTGGTACAGGCCTGGACTGTCTTGAATAGGTCTGCCTCTGTGTGTTGTAGATACCTCTTCTGGTACTACTATAATGTTCTTCGTGTTCTTAATTAAATACTTTCTCACACGCACTAGATTTGCAGGTGCGTAAGAACACTAACATACTGAACTCTCCGACCTCAACATTTAGAATCATTAATAGACTCTAGGTTAGCAGACATGGATTTTATTCACATAATAAATATGAAATATAATTCACAAAGGATGTTGGCGACTTCAGCCATCACAAATCATAATCCAATGAAATATGTTCTGAATACAAATCAATTATAATAACTTCAATACTCATACACTACTCTACTGTCAAAGATATCCATAACACTCCTCTCTCTACAAGAGTCCAAGATCAACTGAGGTGTTCACCTCGTGGTCAGTCCCCGACCAGGAAAAATCTCGTGCTAACTGCACGGAATAGTTAAGTGACCATTAGTCACCAAATGTTGCAGGGGTTCTAAAACTGATATATGACAACCCGGTATGTCGCTGGTCACGACCCTCTTGAGCCAAGCACGAGTTCCCTCTCCCGTGCGAAAGTTTAGTTTGTATGTTTTGTGTGTGTGTGTGTGTTTAGTTTCGCGTGTGTGTTTAATTCAAGCCTTTCCAATGTCCCAAATTCTAAAGAATCATTTCAACGCACGCTCACTTTCATTGTTCATCCACCAACTAAAATAGATCACAGTTTAGGCACTCAGTACTACATCTAGATACTATCTGAATATAAATGGTAAAACGTGATGTATATATCGTATATACATAATTATAGAGAAAAAGAGAGTAGATAGATATGAGTTATTTCTGGGATAAAGTGTCTTCGTTGACGACCTTATTTCGCTGTACAACTTTCGGCCTCTTGTGTTATGGCTGACTTTGGTCAAAGTGTTTTGATTTGTTTGAAGACATGTCCAACGAATTTAACACGACGTTCAGTCATAATTTATCACAGAGGGCGTGTGCCCGCACAGGAAGGGACTTCTCTAGTAATATTACTTAATATATTGTTTTTTTAAGTCTGAGATATTATGATATGTTTTATCAAAGGCATTGAATAGCTTAGTTTTAAGGTTAACTTTGTCATCGCTTTTATTATGTTTGTGGTCCCCCGTTATAAGGCTTGTCCTTGTTTAGGTCTGAAGTTATCTATTTTTGTTTTGATAATAAATATTTTTAACATTAAAGGTACTTGGAGGAAGATCTCAAAGTCTCTACCTTTGTCCATCACCGTGACCTGGCTCCAGGCTACTCTGACCAACAGATGTTTGAAGCCATGAGAGACAGTTGGAGGATACTTTTAGTTATAACACAGACATTTTTAAATAACTACGATCTGTCGGATATTATTATGAAGGTTTGTCTATGTTCGTTTGAATTGGTTTGTTGGATAACCTCTAGTAGTTGCATTCTGTCGTAAAAGTGAGTCTAAAAAAAGATTCGACTTTTTTTTTAGATCTTTTTTTTTATTATTATTATTTTATTATTATTTTTTGCTTAAATCGTTTAGAGGTATAAAGTGTGTTTTAAATGTTTTAGAAGTTTCTTTAAAATTAAATATTACATAATTCAAACCTCTGGCACTTTGGCCGAAGGGTTTGAACTAAGAAGTCTCATCAGGACAACAGTCTATAGCGCCACACATCCAAGCAGCTATAAGACTATATATTTTTTTACCCAATTATTTTTGTACTAATAATTTCATCCATAAATATTCTAGTGTTTAAAATTTAGGTCTAGAAATTTTTAAAAAGTCGTAAAAAGATTCATTAAATCCATAGATTATATAATCTAGGATTAAATCATGAGACATCAGAAATGACCGAAAGCTCTACAGAACTTGACCTTGACCTTGACCTTGACCTATCCCTTAGTCTGTTGGACCGTTGGGGCACCAGGCAAGATTTGTCGACCGTCTTTCTCCATTCCTCCCTACAGAACTAATATTCATAAAAGTTTAATGATTAGAAATATAATTGCTAGTTAAAAAGTCAAAACCGTAGAGGCAATGATTCAAACTCGACGAATATTTTGGAAAATAGTCACTTTAATAGTTTTTCAATATTCATAGTAACATTTACAAAACAATAGATGTGATACTTGATTTGTCAGCTTACAAATAATGTCGGTTTAATATAGTAATTGTTCTCAATGAGCCACTTGTTGACCTAATTATAAGATTCCCACACACTTCGTTTTTCTACAGATATTTAGTCATATGACTTAAAGTAACTCTTAGCCAGTCAGAAATACACTTATTAAAAGTAAAACCTCGTTCCTTTTAGTTCAGCGTACAATGGTTCCAATTATTTCATTCTGAAAATAAGTATGTAGCCCCCATTTTTTTTTAATAATACGACACAACTTTTATATAAATTAAAAGACCTATAAAGTATGGGCGTAACAAGGGGGGGGGGTTCGTTCGAGGTTCAAATCCCCCACCCCAAAATGAAATTCCTCCTCCCCCCCAAAGAAATTTTTGTGACTGTTTTTTTGCATTATTTTTCTTTATTGTAGGTATTATTTTAATGTTAATCCATCACTTGCCACAGCCAACCGAGGGGTAGATGGCTGAGTTGTGAAATTCCTCCTCCATTTGGTTTTAAGGTTGAAATCTCCCTCTTAAATAAAACAAAAAATAAAGAAAACAAGTCACCAAATTCCATGAGTGACTGTCAAACTAGATTAAGGCAGGAGTTGCCTCACGTTGATCAAGTTGAACGAAACTTCTGATTAGGCATGCCCTTCCTCCCATTCACTGGACCAACGTGGACATACGATGGATGGGACCTTCCTCTCCTTTCACGTCATGACAGACAGGTAACACTTCCCCACTGACCCCTCCCCTCCTCTCGGGAGAGGTTCATTTAGGGGCCAACTTCAGAAATCGATTGCGCAATTTTCCTGGCTGTGGTTCGAACTGTCCATATCAACCTTCCTTGCTATGATAATGAACCCTTTGTTACTTCCCCTTCTCTCTATAAACACTTGCGCTGTTATCACATGGGAGGGATTTTTTGCTCTGAAAACGAACGGACAGTGAGCGTGTGTTTTGTAGAGCGGACGGTCGCATTTCCCGCTTCTGCTAGTTCCAAAAATTGTACGAGAAAACTATAGCAGAATCTAACGTTCATAGTCATTAGAGATCTGAGTTTAGTCACCAGTTGTTGATGTACCTGTATTGTTACCTCCCCTTCTCTCTATAAACACTTGCGCGAGGAAACAAAGAGACGCCAGCGAAGGAAATTCCCTGGTCTCTCGATTTACATGTCGGCACAATGTCCATCCCTGGGCAACATTCATCTCAGATCAAATGAAGTTGTCCTATTGATGGCGACACAATTTCTGATTATCGCCCAACCATTCCCCCCCCTCTCTCCGCGCACCAATGTCCTGTGTCTCTGATTTCTAGACTGTTTTCCTTCCTTCTTGGATTGGTGCCTATATCTTTAGCACCCTTTTTTGGTTAGAAGCCTACAACAACACAGCAGACCTCTGCCAAGACCCGTCACTGGATTTGCAACCTGTAGCCTCAGTTGATCTCTGCGTTCACGGTTGAACTGCTCATGGCTTGTATCCACTTCCCCAGCCTATCAGCAGACAGTCACAGCAACTAGCCACACCAGTCTATCCACGACACCGCCAGGCTCAAAAGATAAGCTTCGTGACTAATGATACTCCGACGACTTGGCCATAACATCTAATGATGATCTAAACCCAAACTCATGTACATACACCCTTCGTATATTTTTATTTATAAAATTCACAATCCCTCTTTTATGTAAATAAACTCCCATTTATTATAATTTAAACCTTTTTTTGTTGTTGTTGTTAGCATTTAGCTGGATCTGTGCCTGCATGTAAACCTTGTGCGAGTGGACACTCATTAAGGACAGCTTAAACCCCCAAATAGAAATTACTTGACGTAATAATACAAAATGCTTTTTTTATTATGTGTAGGCATGCAAATAAGAAGAAAATAAAGTTTTTCTTTATATCTTATCAACTTTTTATTTTAAAAAAAATTGGGGGGGGGGGGGGCTATTTTTAGCTTAAATGATGAAAAAATAGTTAAATTTCATGTAAAGATTTCTTGAAAACTACTGAATCTAGTTTAATAAAACTTCAGCTGTTGATTATTCAATACTAGTAGAAGGTTGTGAAGCAGAATTAACCATATTTATTGAATAGATAAAAAGTTACAGCTCTGAACATCATTGTGGCCCATTAGTTCATGTTTTTATAGGGCGGTAGGCATAGAACAAAATCTAATTACTCTTTTTCAACATTTTGTATTTATTCTGCTTCATTTTCATACTTGTATATATTGTACATTATTTGTACCAATTTTCAAGGCGAAATATTCATATATAAATTTTTATCACGCCATCTCTGAACAAAAAAAAATATGAAAATGGCTAATAGCAAAAAAAAAAAAAAAAATTCGATATATATATATATATATATATATATATATATATATATATATATATATATATATATATATATATATATATATATATATATATCATGGGCGTAGCCAGGATTTTTTTTCGGGGGGGGGGGGTTGGGGGGGGATTTTTTCTCCCCCCCCTCCCCCGCGGAAAAAAATTATATGTATTTATGTGTGTACATAATCATATTACATTCTGACCCTTCATTCTTTCGGAAGACGTTTATTGTGCCTTAGAATATGTTCTTCCATGAGTTAGTGGAAAAATTGTAGATTCCCCTCTATTACTATCAAAATGCATATTCTGAGGTATCTACAGTGCATTTTCCTGCTATTAAAAAGTTCTATTTCAAAAACCTAATGTGCTATTCTTACTGACTTACACCCTCCCGCGCCGTTCGGCGCATTTGCTGTTAAGCTATTTCCATAAAATTGTAGATTCCCCGCCATTACTAGCAAGGGGGTCTGGGGGAGCGCCAGCGCGGGGCGAAGCCCCGCCGCCAAGCACTATTTCTGGTATTGAAGCCAACAAAATGCATATTCTGAGGTATCTACACTGCATTTTCCTGCTATTAAAAAGTTTTATTTCAAAAACCTAATGTGCTATTCTTACTGACTTAGATCCTCCCGCGCCGTTCGGAGCATTTCACGTCAAGCTGTTTCCATAAAAATCTGTCACTGGTAATGTCTGAAGCCTCATCCCACCCGCCATGAGGACCTCCATGAATGAGTTGCGTCTGACCCTTCATTCTTTCTACTCTAAAATATGTACTTTCTGGAGTTAGTGAAAAAATTGTAAACTCCCCGTGCTTGCTAGCAAGGGGGTCTGGGGAGCGCTGGGAGCTCCCCGAGCGCGGGGCATAGCCCTGCCGCCAAGCACTATTTCCTGTATTGAAAGCTAACAAAATGCATATTCTGAGGTATCTACAGTGTATTATCCAGCTATTTAAAAAACTTAATCTGCTATTCTTATTGACTTAGACCCTCCTGCGCCGTTCGGCGTATTTGGCGGCAAGATGTTTCCACAAAAATCAGTCACTGGCAATGTCTAAAGCCTCTTCCCACCTGCTCTGAAGACCTCCATGAAAGTGTGGCGCTAAATTGTACTAGGATATCATTGCAACTCTTCTTATGCGCAATTCATTTTGTCGGAGAACATGTCCAGCAAACCTCATGCGTCGCTCTTGCACAATCTTACTAAGGGGTCCACTCCCAGTTCGGCATAGGATTTCCTTGATTTAGACCCGATCTCTATAACTGACTCCTAAAATCTGTCTTAGCCATTTTTGTTGAGCCACATTTAGTGTTTTTCAATTTCGGCAGATGACTATTCACTGCAGTTTATTAATGGAGCCCAGCCACTGGTAAAAATGTGTAACCTCTCTTGAATACGCTCTTGGAATTAAGTGACTGTAGTTTGCTTTAGATTTTATATCGAAAAGAGAAGTTTTATCGTCAAAATCATCTGTTGGGGGTTTCCCACCTCAAAATGCTCCTTAGGGGGATCTTAATCTCAAAACCATCTGGGGGGGTTTAAACTTTTAAAAAAAGCCATCTGTAGAAGTGGGGTTTAAACTCAAAACCCCGATTGGATTGGCTACGCTCAAATAATTTTAGTGTGTAATTTGCTTTTTTTTTATATTGAAGAGGGGATCTATCGTAAATTTTGGAGAGGGTTTTAAAATCAAAATCTTCCTTAACTGTGCACTTGGAATTTGGGGATTATCGTTTGCATTTTTTGTGTTATTTGTTTTATAGAAGAGGGGGATTTAACTGCAAAAAACCCTGGTAGGGGGGTTTCAAACTCAAAACCCCTGGTAGGGGGTTTTAAACTCAAAACCCCCTGTTAGGGGTTTTAAAACTCAAAACCCCCTGGTAGGGGTTTTAAACTCAAAACCCCTTTAGCTGTGCTGGGGCAGTAATGGTTTAGTATTAAAATCTCACCTAAAATTAACAAAATCAAAGCAAAAAATCAGTCACTAAAGTCCGTCTTTCCCTCCCCCCCCCCTTGGTAGGGGGTTTCAAACTCAAAACCCCATAGTAGGGATTTTAAACTCTAAACCCCATGGTTGGGGTTTTAAACTCAAAACCCCTTGGCTGCGCTGGGGCAAGTGATGGTTTAGTATTAAAATCTCACCTAAAATAAAGAAAATCAAAGCAAAAAATCAGTCACTTAAGTCCGTCTTTCCCTCCCCCCCCCCCTTGGTAGGGGGTTTCAAACTCAAAACTCCATAGTAGGGGTTTTAAACTCTAAACCCCATGGTTGGGGTTTTAAACTCAAAACCCCTTGGCTGCGCTGGGGCAAGTGATGGTTTAGTATTAAAATCTCACCTAAAATAAAGAAAATCAAAGCAAAAAATCAGTCACTTAAGTCCGTCTTTCCCTCCCCCCCCTTGGTAGGGGGTTTCAAACTCAAAACTCCATAGTAGGGGTTTTAAACTCTAAACCCCATGGTTGGGGTTTTAAACTCAAAACCCCCTTGGCTGCGCTGGGGCAAGTGATGGTTTAGTATTAAAATCTCACCTAAAATAAAGAAAATCAAAGCAAAAAATTAGTCACTTAAGTCCGTCTTTCCTTTCCCCCCCCCCCCAGGTAGGGGGTTTCAAACTCAAAACCCCATGGTAGGGGTTTTAAACTCTAAGCCCCATGGTTGGGATTTTACATTCAAAACCTCCCTTGGCTGCGCTGGGGCAAGTGATGGTTTAGTATTAAAATCTCACCTAAAATAAAGAAAATCAAAGCAAAAAATCAGTCACCAAAGTCCGTCTCCCCCCCCCCCCCTCCTGGGGGGGGGATTTCATTTCGGGGGGGGGGGTTGAACCCCAAACCCCCTCCCTGGTTACGCCCATGATATATATATATATGTATATATATATGTATGTCACAAACCGCTGTGTGTGTGTAGCAGAACACCTGGTCAGAGCCAAGGCTTTGTATCTCCAATGATGCATGTAGACGTAACCACTGAAGTTATGCGTCACTGATGATGCAAGGGGATGTAACCACTATGTTGCGGTGTAGTCCATGTGGGAGGGATTTTTTGCTCTGAAAACGAACGGACAGTGAGCGTGTGTTTTGTAGAGCGGACGGTCGCATTTCCCGCTTCTGCTATTTCCAAAAATTGTACGAGAAAACTATAGCAGAATCTAACGTTCATAGTCATTAGAGATCTGAGTTTAGTCATCAGTTGTTGATGTACCTGTATGTAAACGTTTGATTTGGAAGGTTCTATACTGGATGTAAATAAAGTTATACGCCTACGTTTTTCTAACTATATTCCGGTGTTTAGTTTTATATCTTAATTATATAGACAAACACCAAATCGCGACAGGGCTAAAGCCACCAAAGTTCCAGCGTCAACAGTCGGGCCTCTAGAATCACCCTAGACCACGACCAATTAAAGCAGGCGCCAGCACACTGCTAGCGTCTTGTGACAATGTATAATATATATAAAATTACAAAATATAAAAAAATATTTAAAATACTTCCACTTTGAATTTGGACATGTTCTATACACCAAATTGTTCAGAAATGAATGCTGTATAATATTCAGTTATAAAAAAAAATCCATTATTTTGACCCATAAGGTGGGGGTTAAGCTGTCCTTAAGCAAATCCATAGACGTAAAGACATCCAACTCACACAAACGCGCTTCACTTGTCACAATATCATTTCTTTATACTTCTATCTAATTGTCATTTCAGTATGCCAGTCATTCTGTGAGCACAGCCAATGAGAAACGTGTTGTCCTATTGGTCCAACAAACTCAGTTGTACAACATCCCAGGCTCCTTGTATGATGTCCTGGAAGACTCACGAATCATTGTCATCTCTGATCTGTCTGCTCACCTGGACTACGCACAGAGACAAGCAATTAAACAATGTCTTAGAGATATCCGATAAACATGATAATAGAATCAGACTTAAATATGCTGGATTTTTTAATAAATAATACAATTAAAAAATAATAAAAACTTTCAGGACATACTGTCCAGATTTGCTTTCTCTTTAAGGTTTTTTCAATTAGGGAGTAATGTGTGGTTTGTGTGTGTTGGGGGGGGGTGCCGCCATACCACTCGTAACTGCAAACTAATCGGATGTATTGGAATGCATTACAATGCGCGCAGACCAATTGAACAACTTCAGCACCAAGAGGCGCCGGAAATAGAAACCTAAATTACATGTAATAAGAAGGGAAAGAAGACATTATAATACAGGTAGATTGTACAGGTATTAAGAGATTTACTTGGAGTGAGAAGATTAAGTGTGTTACTTTGAGAGAGGAGACTAAGAGATTTACTTGGAGTGAGGAGATTAAGTGGGTTACTTTGAGAGAGGAGATTAAGAGATTTACTTGGAGTAAGGAGATTTAGAGATTTACTTGGAGTGAGGAGTTTCATAGATTTACTTGGAGTGAGGAGATTAAGTGGGTTACTTTGAGAGACGAGATTAAGTGAGTTACTTTGAGAGACGAGATTAAGAGAGTTACTTGGGGTGAAGAGATTAAGAGATTTACTTCGAGTGGGGAGATTAAGAGAGTTGGGAGGAGATTAAGAGAATTAGTTGGGAGGAGATTAAGAGAATTAGTTGGGAGGAGATTAAGAGAATTAGTTGAGAGGAGATTAAGAGAATTAGTTGGGAGGAGATTAAAAGATTTACTTGGAGTGAGGAGATTCAGAGATTTACTTGGAGTGAGGAGATTCAGAGATTTACTTAAAGTGAGGAAATTCATAGATTTACTTGGAGTGAGGAGATTCAGGGATTTACTTGGAGTGAGGAGATTAAGAGATTTACTTGGAGTGAGTAGATTCATAGATTTACTTGGAGTGAGTAGATTCATAGATTTACTTGGAGTGAGGAGATTCAGGGATTTACTTGGAGTGAGGAGATTCAGAGATTTACTTGGAGTGAGGAGATTCATAGATTTACTTGGAGTGAGGAGATTCATAGATTTACTTGGAGTGAGGAGATTCAGAAATTTACTTGGAGTGGAGAGATTAAGAGAGTTACTTGGAGTGAGGAGATTCAGAGATTTACTTGGAGTGAGCAGATTTAGAGAGTTGGGAGAAGATTAAGAGAATTAGTTGGGAGGAGATTAAGAGAATTAGTTGGGAGGAGATTAAGAGATTCAGTTGGGATGAGATTCAGAGATTTACTTGGAGTAAGGAGATTTAGCGGGTATTTGAGAGAAGAGATTAAGAGATTTACTTGGAGTGAGGAGATTAAGAGATTTATTTCGAGTAAGGAGGTAAAGTGGGTTACTTTGAGAGAGGAGAATAAAAGATTTACTTGGAGTGAGAAGATTCAGAGATTTACTTGGAGTGAGGAGTTAAGAAAGTTACTTGGAGTGAGAAGATTAAGAAATTTACTTCGAGTGAGGAGATTAAGTGGGTTACTTTGAGAGAGGAGATTAAGAGATTTAATTGGAGTGAGGAGTTTAAGTGGGTTACTTTGAGAGAGGAGATTAAGTGATTTACTTGGAGTGAGGTGATTAAGTGAATTACTTTGAGAGAGGAAATTAAGAGACTTACTTAGGGTGAGGAGATTAAGTGGGTTACTTTGATTGAGGAGATTAAGAGATTCACTTGGAGTGAGGATATTAAGTGGGTTACTTTGAGAGAGGAGATTAAGAGAGTTACTTGGAGTGAGGAGATTAAGTGGGTTACTTTGAGAGAGGAAATTAAGAGACTTACTTAGGGTGAGGAGATTAAGTGGGTTACTTTGATTGAGGAGATTAAGAGATTCACTTGGAGTGAGGATATTAAGTGGGTTACTTTGAGAGATGAGATTAAGAGATTTACTTGGAGTGAGGAGATTAAGTGGGTTAATTTGAGAGAGGAGATTAAGAGAGTTACTTGGAGTGAGGAGATTAAGTGGGTTACTTTGATTGAGGAGATTAACAGATTTACTTGGAGTGAGGTGATTAAGAGATTTACTTCGGGTGAGGAGATTAAGTGGGTTACTTTGAGAGGGAAGATTAAGAGATTTACTTGGAGTGATTAGATTAAGAGATTTACTTGGAGTGATTAGATTACGAGATTTACTTGGAGTGAGGAGATTCAGATATTTACTTGCAGTGAGGAGATTTAGAGAGTTGGGAGGAGATTTAGAGAGTTACTTGGAAGGAGATTTAGAGAGTTACTTGGGAGGAGATTTAGAGAGTTACTTGGGATTAGATTTAGAGAGTTACTTTGGAGGAGATTTAGAGAGTTACTTGGGAGGAGATTTAGAGAGTTACTTGGGAGGTGATTTAGAGAGTTACTTGGGAGGAGATTTAGAGAGTTTATTGGGAGGAGATTATAAGAGTTTGTTGGGAGGAGATTTAGAGAGTTACTTGGGAGGAGATTTAGAGAGTTACTTGGGAGGGGATTTAGAGAGTTAGTTTTGAGGAGATTAAGAGAGTTAGTTGGGAGGAGATTTAGAGAGTTACTTGGGAGGAGATTTATAGAGTTACTTGGGAGGAGATTTATAGAGTTACTTGGGAGGAGATTTAGAGATTTACTTGGGAGGAGATTTAGAGAGTTACTTGGGAGGAGATTTAGAGAGTTACTTTGGAGGAGATTTAGAGAGTTACTTGGGAGGAGATTTAGAGAGTTTATTGGGAGGAGATTATAAGAGTTTGTTGGGAGGAGATTTAGAGAGTTACTTGGGAGGAGATTTAGAGAGTTACTTGGGAGGAGATTTAGAGAGTTAGTTTTTAGGAGATTAAGAGAGTTAGTTGGGAGGAGATTTAGAGAGTTACTTGGGAGGAGATTTAGAGAGTTACTTGGGAGGAGATTTAGAGAGTTTATTGGGAGGAGATTATAAGAGTTTGTTGGGAGGAGATTTAGAGAGTTACTTGGGAGGAGATTTAGAGAGTTACTTGGGAGGAGATTTAGAGAGTTAGTTTTGAGGAGATTAAGAGAGTTAGTTGGGAGGAGATTTAGAGAGTTACTTGGGAGGAGATTTATAGAGTTACTTGGGAGGAGATTTATAGAGTTACTTGGGAGGAGATTTAGAGATTTACTTGGGAGGAGATTTAGAGAGTTACTTGGGAGGAGATTTAGAGAGTTACTTTGGAGGAGATTTAGAGAGTTACTTGGGAGGAGATTTAGAGAGTTTATTGGGAGGAGATTATAAGAGTTTGTTGGGAGGAGATTTAGAGAGTTACTTGGGAGGAGATTTAGAGAGTTACTTGGGAGGAGATTTAGAGAGTTAGTTTTTAGGAGATTAAGAGAGTTAGTTGGGAGGAGATTTAGAGAGTTACTTGGGAGGAGATTTAGAGAGTTACTTGGGAGGAGATTTATAGAGTTACTTGGGAGGAGATTTAGAGATTTACTTGGGAGGAGATTTAGAGAGTTACTTGGGAGGAGATTTAGAGAGTTACTTGGGAGGAGATTTAGAGAGTTACTTGGGAGGAGATTTAGAGAGTTAGTTTTGAGGAGATTAAGAGAGTTAGTTGGGAGGAGATGAAGGGAATTAGTTTTGAGGAGATTAAGAGAGTTAGTTGGGTGGAGATTAAGAGAATTAGTTTTTAGGAGATTAAGAGAGTTGAAGTTGAAGTTAGAGAGCTAAAGTGAAGTTTGTAGGTATAGGTTGCTAGGTTTCGTTCCTTTACTTTTTATGTATATAGGTTAGTGTATTAAAGTTATACAACTTTTTATCCTTAAGTGAAATTGAAAGCAAGAGCTGTCATAGATCTTTCTGTCGCACTAGACAACGGCTTCCACAATCAGAAAGGAAATCCTCTGTAAAGGTTTATAGCATTTAGTTTGATTTTGAAGATCTAGCAATAACATGGTAACTAGTAACTAGCAATAACATGGGATACTCAATACAAAGATATAAAGATAAAATATTTGTATAAATATATCACAATTATTTTATTTTAGTTGACGAAAGTACAAATCAAAATTCTTTAGCCTATTTTCAAATTCTTTAACTACACAAAAACACAAAAAAACACACACAAAAAACACATAACATTGTTTATTCCATAAAAAAAAGGAAAACAAGAACAGGATGTTAACATTGTCACTTAACGGATGTTTTTCATGGGAATGTTTCATTAAGTCATTGTCTTTTTACTTTACCGTGTAAATTTATTGCTAAACTGAAAATAGCGCATTCGCCGTTAACTGGGCCTACTCCCTATTCTCTTTTTGGAAGAAATGTTATAACTAGCTTTTACGATGATAATAATAGTTTACAAAATTTAGCTTGCAAGGATATCTGAAACCTTAATGACTTAAGCTTAATTCATCTAAATATTATTTAGGTACACCTCTACGATAGGCGGAAACATGGGCCACACTTAAAAGGAAAAATATTCATTTTTTGGTTGACTTCACATTTATGTCAAGCCAATGTTCTCAGTTGACAAAACGAAACTATTGTTTAGATTTTAGTTTCGCTTTTTAATTTTCCACTTTGATAAATCAACAAAACAATAGACTTTGTTTGAATTAGTCTTAAGCACCTCATTAAAACATATTTTAACATATACTTTTAATTAAACTCAGCGCCTAATCAACTACCATCTGACCACCGGCATATTATATCCTGTGGGCGGTGCTCTCTGATCCTTGACGGTACTACCTACATTGCATTCCGAAGCCAAGGAAGATTAATTCCAAAGGTCTTGTACATTTGTTTGTTTTGGTGAGGCTCTTGACAAGTGGCTTCAAGTATAATGACGCCAAAGCAGAAAAGATTTGAGAACCACTGCTATAAAAAAAATTAACTTGATATTTTTTTTTGTTTGGCGTAGCATGAAGTTTGGCCCAAGCACAAGCAATAACTCCAGCCTTTACGTGAGACTCAAGTTTGTATGTACAAACGTATCCATATGAAAAGATGTTTTTACTCTGAACTAATAAAAAGACTAGAACGTATATTCAATGAGTGTCTGTATGTGAGCACTTGTTCAATCTCCTCAACACAAGCTTCTGGGAATGTTAAACAACGAGTTAGGTTTCTTGTGGAAGATTTGTTTGGTGATGACGTCTATTGCAATCAACTCTAGAGGCATCGCGTTTAACTTAACCACATTGTCAGGCAAAGAAAGTGCTGAGTTGAACTGCTGCTCGGTATACAGTGTGGATGATGTACTAGTAGCCAATTGCTCTAATCTGAACTGGATATTTGTGGACCTTCGATGTGTGCCAGTGACTACAGAAGTGTTGTTGCTGGACAGAAATAATCTGACTACCTTGACCAATGGCTCTTTTCAAACACTCACATCTCTCCTGCAACTTAGTATTCAGTCCTCGAATGTTCATCGGATTGAGGTAAAGTATGGATCTAGTTTATTTCTGAGGTAAAGTATGGGTTTAGTTTATTTCTGAGGTAAAGTATAGGTCTAGTTCATCTCTAAGGTAAAGTATAGGTCTAGTTCATCTCTGAGGTAAAGTATAGGTCTAGTTTATCTCTAAGGTAAAGTATAGATCTAGTTTATTTCTGAAGTAAAGTATGGGTCTACTTTATCTGTGAGGTAAAGTATAGGTCTAGTTTATTTCTGAGGTAAAGTATAGTTCTAGTTTATCTCTTAGGTAAAGTATGGGTCTAGCTTTTTTCTGAGGTAAAGTATGGGTTTAGTTTATTTCTGAGGTAAAGTATAAGTATGGGTTTAGTTTATTTCTGAGGTAAGTATAAGTCTAGCTAGTTCATCTCTGAAGTTAAGTATAGGTCTAGTTTATTTCTGAGGTAAAATATAGGTGTTGTTTATTTATGAGGTAAATTATGGGTCTAGTTTATCTCTGATGTAAAGTATAGGTCTAGTTTATTTCTGAGATAACGTATGGGTCTAGTTTATCTCTGATGTTAAGTATAGGTCTAGTTTATTTCTGAGGTAAATTATAGATCTAGTTCATCTCTAAGGTAAAGTATAGATCTAGTTTATTTCTGAAGTAAAGTATGGGTCTAGTTTATCTGTGAATTAAAGTATAGGTCTAGTTTATTTCTGAGGTAAATTATAGGTCTAGTTTATCTCTTAGGTAAAGTAAGGGTCTACCTTTTTTCTGAGGTAAAGTATGGGTTTAGTTTATTTCTGAGGTTAAGTATAGGTCTAGCTAGTTCATCTCTGAAGTTAAGTATAGGTTTAGTTTATTTCTGAGGTAAAGTATGGGTCTAGTTTATCTCTGAGGTAAAGTATAGGTCTAGTTTATTTTTGAGGTAAAGTATAGGTCTAGTTCATCTCTGAGGTAAAGTATAGGTCTAGTTTATTTCTGAGGTAAAGCATAGGTCTAGTTTATCTTTAAGTAAAGTATAGGTCTAGTTTATTTCTGAGGTAAAGTATGGGTCTAGTTTATCTCTGAGGTAAAGTATAGGTCTAGTTTATTTTTGAGTTAAAGCATAGATCTAGTTTATTTCTTAGATAAAGTATGGGTATAGTTTATTTCCCAGGTAAAGTATAGGTCAAGTTTTTTTCTAAGTTAAAATACAGGTCTAGTTTATTATTCAGGTAGTTTATTTCTCAGGTAAAGATAGGTCCAGTTTATTTTCTTATCTTATCTTATATTTTTCTTGGTGGAAAGACATGCTCCAATTTGATTCCCATTTCTGTAATTCATCTAATTCTCTTTGTCAACTGTTACGAATGATGAGTGGCAATGAGGCGACGGCTGGGGAAAAATATGTGTTGCAAACTCTACTCAGGCTTATCACGGTTGGTATGGTCATGTGATCATCCAGAAAAAATAAGGAGCGAGGTTTTATTGGTTTTAGGCCTTAGGTTACCCTATATAAAGAGCAACTGTGTCAGATTCTATTTAATTAACAGCTCCAAGATTTCAAAAATTCACAATTAAGGAAGTCACGATTCAAGTTCCATTCAGGTTCATTGAGTCCATTGTATTGTAGGTTTGAAACAGTTGGTAAACGTATCAATGGCTCATTGTTAAAAACATTTACCCTTTTTTCACTAAATCATGAAAAAAAATACTGATTCAAAGTTGTTGTTTTAATGTTTGATACGAACTTCACTTTAGTTGTAACTTTTAAAAAGGGACTTTTTTTTATAACACTCACCTGATCAATCCACACTTTAGACCTGAAATCTAAATCAGATTAAATAGAGCCTAGATCTAGATCTAGGTTTAGATATACATTTATTAATACTTTG
The DNA here is from genome assembly GCF_947242115.1 of Biomphalaria glabrata. Lineage (NCBI taxonomy): Eukaryota > Metazoa > Mollusca > Gastropoda > Planorbidae > Biomphalaria > Biomphalaria glabrata. The sequence goes on along the minus strand of NC_074719.1, from coordinate 33,546,332 downwards.
AACAAAATTTACATTCATAAATTATTATAGCAATAGCTAAACCTCTGACAGCTTATGGGAGCAGATTGATTTATGTCTACGGTAGTAACACAATAAGAAGAGGATCGGACGCAACCAGCATCTTGTACACTATTACCATCACTGATCCTGATCATATTGGTCTAGTCATTGTAAGATTAAACGCGTACATTAAAAGATTCGACAGTGGCGATAGGGTGTTATTAGGTTATTAATCATCAGTAGTCATCAATACATATTCTCCTGCTAGACAGGGCCGGCCTTAGGGCAATGCAACCTATGCGGCCGCAGTGGACCCAGCACTTTCATAGGCCCCGCGCTAACTCTAGTTGTAAATTATGGAATTAAACCATTTTAACTCATATCAGGGTTTCCGCGGTCTCCTGATTTTACGGGAGCATCTTGAAATCTCCTGAAATTGAAAAGTATATGAAATAATGAAAATCTCCTAAAATTATTAAAATAACCTGAAAAAATTAAAACATGTTCTGAAAATAAGTGTGTCATGCAATATGGAAAACGTCACTCCTAGTCGCGATTAAAAAAAAACAGGCATATTAAGGGGTCAATGTTGTGACATGGTTATTATGTGTGGTCAACCGTGACACAGTCAGCTTTCATTTAATAAACATAATAGGATTAATTTTAACCAAAACAGTAAGTTCCAATAATTAATTTACTGTAATAGTCAAAGGCATTTAAATATAGATCTAAATCTATCTCGATCTATTAAAAAAAAATTAAAAGCGATATTTTGCTAGTCGATAGTAAATCTAAAAGACAGATCTACCTTCTATTGTAGATAGCTCGTCAGGTTGATTTGATCGTGATTTTGCCCTTTGTAAAGTTCGAATAAATACAAAGACAAATATAGTTCTAAAAACAAAATTCATTTTGATTTATTATCCATTCCCTACTCAGACTAAGACCCGCGCAATCTGTTTCCCATAGGGCCCCACAAACTGTAGGACCGGCCCTGCTACTAGATCTAAATATTTTAGACTAGATGTAGATTCTAGTGTATATTTTCTATATACACCTAGTCATCCTAGACCTAATCCTAGATTCTAGACCTAAAATTTCTAGAATTAGATTAGATCTATTTCTTCTGATATTTAACTCTTGTAATCTAGATCTACATCTACATCTAAGTCTAGATGCATCTTAGATTATATTTACGTCAAAAGGACAACAAATATCAGCTAAGATGAGATGATCTAGGCCTATCAATAAAAAGTCTAGATCTAGAATCTCGACTCGAACTAGAAATAAATGATAGATCTATCTGAATCTAGAGTCTAGTCCTAATATTTATAGTACATAGTAGTTTGTGCAGTGGCCATGCATCCAAGTACACAGGAAACTTAGCTGAATCCTCCCCCCCCCCCCCACCCGCCCCTAGCAAAAAAAAAGTTTAAATATTCTTTTTTTTTCTTTTTTTTTAACGGTCCTCGTATGATGTAAGGCTTCTATTGGCTATATCTTTCTCTTTATCACAATCTTTGTCACAATCAGATAAAGAAAAATATGAAAAGATGTTGTAAAGATGATTTCTCCTTTTAATAAACATAAAAAATGTAACATAAGCAGAAATCTCATCATCGATAATAGGCTGTTTATTTTTAAGTTAAGACAACAATATTTAATGGTTATCTAAAATTTCTAATCTGATTTATTACACTTAGTTTTCTTACAAAAAGGTCCACAAGTGTCTTTATGATTATAGGTTTTCAACCCAAATGATTCTTTGAAATTCTAATAGTGTAGATTTTTTTTTTAATTGTGGCTTTAATATTCCTTACACTTTGGTGGATTCTATGGGGGCCACCTTTAAGTTTGTGTGATTACACAAGCTCTTGTGGTAATTTTGTTTACATTGTTTACTATTATAAAATGAATAGCAACCAAGTTTTGTAGAAGACAACATGTAGAAAGATGTCTTTAATGCATATATCATAAATCATTATATTTTCCAGATCGATACTTTTCTAGGTCTCAGCCAACTACAAAACTTGAGCTTAGAAAATAATCAACTCAGAGATGAAGTCATTTCATTTAATCCGCAAGCATTTAGACATCTTACAAATCTGAAACAACTATTCATTGGAAAGAATCAGAACCTCTCTGAAAAATTGAAAGATGCTTTCATTTATTTGCAGAACGTGTCTACCCTGTCAATGGATGGTTCAGAAACATTACAATTAGGAACGGAATTCTCAAATTTGACCCAACTGAACAACCTTACTTTGTATTGCTCAAAAGTAACACATGTTACGAACGACAGTTTCATAGGATTGTGGCACTCTAGCTTGACAATACTCAATTTAATTGATTTTGAGAGATTTCAATATGATCCAGAATATTTTGATCCAGATACTTTGCAGACGTTGTTCAGTGATGACGCTTTTCAAAATTTAAACTCTCTAGAAGTCCTCAGAATTATTAACTGCAGAATTGGAAATGAAAATATGGCTAGAAAATTTAAAAAATTTATCAACTCTTCAATGCATACGGTATACCTTGAGGCTACGCATTATATAAAAGATTATTATAATCCTAACTCAACTTTTGGAGATGGGATTATATTTCCCAGTACGATCAAATACCTAAGTCAGTTGAACCTTTCGCATTTCTATTGGATTGACAGCACTATATTTGCCATATCGCCTGGAGTTATAGCCAGCCCGCAGTGGAGACGCCACATAAAATTAATAGATTTTTCGAAAAACATGCTGGGATGGGTTGGTTGGAGGTTCCCGCTGCTAGAAGCGTCGCGTTTGGAGAAATTGGAAGAGTTCAGAATTACATCTCCCAGCCCAGAAAACGAAGTGTCCTACGTTGATGTAGGGCTTGACAGTGTCAAGGCAGATGTACATCCATCCTCTTCCCTTTCTCATCTGGACTATTACAACAAACAATCTTTGACTGAGTCAAGAGCTACAAATACAAAGAGCTATTTCAAGAGACTAGAAACAAAAAACAGCTCCATAAGAAACCCTTTGTTTATAAATGATCCAATTTCTCGAGCTTTGCCTCTAAAAAATGATTTTCTTAATATGAAATTTTCAAATAAAGAAGTAGCTTCAGCTTTTGAACCTAATGAATTATTATCACAGACATCACAGACATCATATCCTCAGCTTGATTTTTTTCCTCAACAAAGTCTCTTACAGTTCATACAGAATCCCTTTGATTTTACGAGCTCCGCTATTTGGACGTTTAGATTACCTCCCTCGCTGCGCAGACTTAAAGTCATGTACACGGTCCAGAGAGACAATGACTACCTCAACCAAAGTATACGATTATTCCAGTCCGGTGGAGAGGCTGCTAACGTTACACAAATCTACTTTGTTGGTAACAGCATAAGTCGAGGAACAGGTACAATAAAGGGACTGACAAACCTTCAACTTGTTGACTTATCCGAAAATGCCATTATGGTTGAACCGTACTTTTTCGACGATTTCCCATCTCTGAAGTATGTTATATTGAGATCCATGATGAACGAAGACTTCTTTCAACGTACAAGTATCGACAGAATCATTCAGAACATGCCAGAACTGAGATATTTAGATCTTACAGACAATAAACTCAACTTTCTTCCTCTAAATTTATTTTCCAGAAACTCTCATATTACTCATGTGATATTGGCTAAAAATAGATTTTCCTCTTTTCCAATCACGATGGATCTGGTTCCTAATTTAAAACTTCTTGATTTGTCTGGAAACGCTCTCAGTTATCTAACAGATGAAGAAATGACAGCTCTGACGAAACACTCGGAAAATGTTCCAGATTTTTATTTAGCTCTGACTGGAAATAATATTGTCTGTGTGTGTTCTCAGATTAAATTTGTTTGTAAGTATTTCATTCGTGAAGTTTTGAACTGTATTTTTGAATAATAATAATAAGGCTTGTCTTCGAGTCCGAATGCAGTATTTCCCGTGGTAACTGGTACAACTTTCTAATAGCTCTTTATAACTCTATAGTAGCTGCTTACAATAACTGTCCTCTCTTAACTCTCTCAAGTGACTACCTTCTACTAACTGCTTATAATGACTGCCCTCAATGACTGCAATCTAGTAACTGTATAGCTTAAGGCTGAAGTGTTCACTTCAGAAACATAAGTTGTGAATGTTGTGAATCCCACTCAAAATCTGGTACTCTACTGTTTAGCACCAACTTTGAGGTGGTGAAAGTATTTATTCTTTAAATTGCCCTACTTTCCTTTACTTTGATTCTCTTAACATCAAACTAAATAATTCCTTATATAAGCATATCGCTTTGACGTATTGGCATGTGATACTAATCTGTTAATCTAGTTTTTCATATAAGCTAAGGCAGTGATGCTCAACCTAATTTGACCTGCGGGCCATTTTAACTTTCGACACGCGTGTTGCGGGCCACATCAACATAATGGTAAAATATGAAATAAAAATTCACTTGAAACCATTTGAAACTATTGGATCTAGTTCTTACATTAATTAATGGGATAGTTAAAGTCTATCATTTTTTACGCGTCTAAAAAATGTTGCTTCATTTCTACTTTAAATGAGAGCAGCATTGTAGCTACTTTTGCCACCAACTATTTTCTTGTCTCTTTTTGGTCAAATCTCTAGGCGTAGTTTAACCAATCTTTTATACGCAGCTCAAACCAAGAAGGCTCAAACCAAGAAGGCCTTCATATTTGTTTTATAATGCCACTGTATATGTTTTTTTTTTTAAACATCCAGACTTTCTTTACAAAACAAACTATGTTGGCTTATTATCATGTTCCACAAAAAAGATCCATTCACTTATCCGGGTAGATTCTACATTCAGAGTTCCATTGCACAAACTCATGGTACCAATCCATCAGAGAAACAAGTGAGGGCCCTAACAAAGGTAAAGATATATTTTAAACTTTTTTTTGAAGGGGAGAGAATTTATTACTTTATGTGCCGACTTTTCGGCGGGCCGGATGCAACGACGCGGGCCGGTTCTGGCCCGCGGGCCGTACTTTGGGCATCACTGAGCTAAGGTATTAAAATCTTGATGGCGTATACGCATCAATAATATCGGCTATGAATCTTTCAAACAGAAATAGACGTGTTTTAAATTTAAATGAGTTTGAATAGTTTTTTCTTCATGATATGTTGAATACAACTTCTGACATCTAGAAGACTATGGGGCGTGCACTCCAGTTGTATGCCTCCTCTTCTTGCTGATAAGACTTATAGAAGCTCAGTTGCACACTGGGCAAACTATTCCATAAGGAGTTAATGTCCATTGCCTTGATTGTTTCCTTTTACACTTTGCTTCTGTTAAGGTTTTTTTTACTTGTCATCAGCTAGTTTTGCGCCGATTCTCACAGCGCTGTGCAATTATTTGTTTCTGTCCCCAAGGCGGCATGGTCGATTTCAATTTGTATAGTTTTTCATGGAGGCTCTGAGAGTTTTCCTGAAACTTGTTTCTTTGTTTCATTGTTCACATTGAATTCGTGTTTCTTCTGGTTGTAGAAGAGCCTCTTATGGAGGCGTGAGTTGCCCATTATTCAGACTTGGCTTTCCATTTGAATGGAGACTATATCAGGATTGTGCGGATGCTTTGCAGACCCGCTCTTTAGAGAACTTTTGTGCCAGGTATCTTGTGTTACTCTTTACATTCAGGATTTTTTTTTTCTGATGCAAAACGTTCGTTTTAAAGTTGAGGTAAATGTCTGATGCAGGCGTGAAAACTAACTTAACACTAACTTTAGCGACAGCACATAAAACGCCAACAAAATAATTAATTTATTGTACTAGCTACTGCATACAATTTTAACATACAATTGCAAGGATAGACTTTTCTTGTGATGTCATTTTTATGTTGTTAGTTTGTTCACACTGTCTGTCTGGTGAACATTTTGAATACGTTATTTCTTCTTATTTTTGTATTATCGGATCAAATGTAAAGTTTATATAATTATTCATTGTTCCTGTCAAAATATATGAATCAGTAAAACAAATTAACTTATTCATTAATTAATTAGTAGTAACTTATTGCGTTTGTATGATAACGAAAGGGGAAGTAATTCGTGCAGCATATGGCTGTAAAAATGTAGTATTTCGCCTTAGAGATGTTGTTGTTGTTGTTTTTTGTTGTTTTTTTTTTTTGTGTAAGTATTTTAAATATTTATTTGCTGTTTATTCACGACAGTGTGGCTGAACATCAGCGACTACCTAGACAACAAGGGAAATTATACCTGCACATCCCAAGAAGGACAACTTATTGATACTAATGTATTATCACGTGATGCTTCGGGATTTTACAGACTATGTTATGGCTAGTATGTTTATTTAGTTTTATCTGGTCGACATTTTTGTGAAGAGTTGGACAAAATATTACAAACAAATATTACAAATGCCTGTTCTAATCAATTATTTCTTCCGAACCATTCTACACTGCAGTGTGAATAGCATTTTACATAGGTAATGTGCACAGCCTTTAGTTGAAATTAGGGTTAGTTCAAGGTTAGGCTTAGGATTATGGTTAAGGTAAGGGATTAGGGTTAATGTTTGGGTTTGGACTTAGGAATTACGAGTAGGTTTAGGGTTAACTGTATGGGTACAGGTAGTTGTAGGGTTTAGGTGTAGATGCACTGACGGATCGCCCCCCCCCCCCACCACTCATCCGACTCGGACAGATTTTAGTAGAGAAATCACACATTTTATACGAATTCAATACTTATGTTAATAATATATACATGCAGGCTACCCTGCTTCATCGTGGCGCCGTGGTGGAAACGGTCATGTGAGAGAAATGCTAGGGCAAAGGGTAGCACAAGGCTCCCGCGGGAGTGCCTACGAGGGTGCGAGAGTATCCTCATTGCACTGTGCGGGGATGTCAAAGAACTCCCGCAGCGATTTGTCAACGTCCAGTCGCCGTTCCTCAAAGGGCTGTTACATAAATGGTTAAATGGTGTTTCCCGCACGGGAAAATAGACGGGATCCCGGTGGTTCGGCCTTCGGCTGCGTCGCTAGTGTCCGAAGTGTCCGTGACACGGGAAGTGAACGCAAAACTAAACTTTGAGTTTTACCCCGTTTCTCCCCCCCCCCCCCCCCCCGCCAGACAGAAGTGTGTATGCGAGGAGTGCGCCGTTCATTCAGGCCTGTGGAAGGGAGTTCTTGTTCACTTTTTCTGGCTTTAGAATTCCAAATGCTTTGCGCAACTCAACATGACAATTTCTAATAATATATACTAATTGTTTATATTTTAACCTATATACATACTAATTATTTATATTTTAACATTTTTTGGATAATATCTAACCCTGCCTGTAGTATGTTGGCCGATTGGGTGGGATGGGATTGGACGATTGCATCCCTTAATTTCGATTGGGGGGGGGGTCGAATTAGGCTGGGCATCACTGATCTAGATCAATGCTGTCTTGTATTTTTTACTTCACGTGAATTTCAAGATTACAAGGAAGTGGCGAACTATTTTACATTTTATGTAAAAAAAAAAGAATAAATTAGAACATTCATTTGGAGGACCAATTCAATTGGACACCCCCCCCCCCTCCCTCCACTTCAGCTAGCCACTGTTCAATGTAACACAATTTTCATAAATATGCACTCCGCAGCAATTACTTTATGATCTCCATCGTTTTACTGCTCGTCATGTCCTTCATCTTCCTGATGGCCTACCTCGTGCACAGATTTAGAACCGCTATAGAAGCTTCTTTGGTTAGGATCTTCATCAAGGCTTTTCGACCAATGAAATCCAGCGACTACAAGACACACGTTTTTATTGGCTACGCTGACGATGATGTCGGATTTGTGAGACATACTTTACTGAGGTAAGAGGCTCTTCATTAAGAAATAAAGTCTTCATTGTTTGCTGTTGTTGTTTGCTGCTGTCTCAGAATAAATAAATTTACGTCAAGAAAATAACATCAACAAATTATACAAGTTTCAATACAACTTGGAACTTGCATGACTTGAAAATTAGTTATATAGTATTAAAGAGTATCTCCAATGAATTTAAGTGAACAATGAGTCTTGATCTCTCGCTTCTGGACGTGGCATTCTGGCGCAGCCGTTTGGGCGCGAGATATTTTTGCGCGAGTCGTTTTGGTGCAGGGGTCGTTTTGGCATATAACTTTGACGATAATTTTAATCACCGCGTAGCTTTTATAACAATGTTTATTTCCTTCTAGTATGGTATTCTATGTGTAGTATTGTTACGATTCTAATCAGGCGTTTTGTAAACAACTGCTCAACACACAACAAATCAACACATCAAGGACTTGATAACAAAGAGTTCCAAATATTCTGGTGCTTTAAATAATGAATAGAAAACAGCCAATATTAGACAATTGGCAACACATCAACAACTAAAAATGCTACACTGTAAACCACCGTAATAAACTCTACTGTCTCTATCTCTTCCTGGACTCGTACATTCGCTTGAGGACTCCGCCAGGACCGACTTCAAGCCGACTTACAGGGCCGGTCTCCTCGCTGTCCTGTCTTGAACTGTCCCTTTCTTACACACTGTTTCTCGTCCGTGAAGGATTTCTATCACATGACCATAACACGGGTTATATTTGCGTGTTCTAGCAGTACTGTCCCTTGTCCATCGTCAGCCGTTGACCTGAGTTCACGTGTGTGTCAGCTGAACCTACAGTTAACCCTATCGCGCCGCCAATAGAGTTAGAACCCTATGAATTCTAACGCTACCCATCGAATTGTTTTGTTGTTTTGTTTAAAAAAGGTTTTGCTTATTTCATGAATATATAATAAGTCAGATTCCTGAATAGTAATGACATGCTCCTTCTCCCACTCCCTTATAATGATATTTAAGTTCTGGTAAGCGCACTGGATGACATTCTTCGATTTCTTTCCAAATGACATTTAAAAAAAAAGAATTGACATCAGTTTAATATCCAAGCAAGTTAAGATACTTTTAAAACATATATTTTGACAAATGGGGCAGAGGTGATTTGGGTTACCCATGACGCAGGTAAAGTCAAACAAATGAAGACAAGACCAGCGCCGAGCACTGGTCGTTTGTTTAGTGAGGACAACAAAAGAATTTTACTATTCGGTAGAGTATCAAATGACAGTTTGAGCAGTCAAATGAAAAAAAGTTTACGTGGATGGGACATTCAGAATCTTTCCTTCTATATTCTCACAGATCTACGTTATTATGGCAGAAAGAGGTGGTTTTGTCCTGCTGTCCTGCTGTCCTATATGCACTACTGCATTATACCACCCCACCCCTACCAAAACGAAAAACGTTTTAATATTTTTGACTATTTCATGCACGCTTACTGTGAAGTATGAATGGCTGCCTGGTCTTGTGTTATATTAGTGATGTAACAATTAATTAAATAACAAACTTAAATACCAAAAATAAAGGACAAAAATATCTCTTGTTCTGTACTTGAAAAATACGTCTAACCACATACACTCTTACAAAACATAGACATGTGTCATTCTTTGTAAACAAATATTTCAATGAGCGTAAATAACGTGACCAAAAGCATTTCGCGCAAAATTGTCCCATGCGCCAAAGCGGCTGCGCTAAAACGACCTTCGAGCCAAAGCGTCCTGCTTCGATCTCGCTTTGTTCTATAATTTTTCCTTGAACAATTTACAGATACTGCTGATGTAATAATGTGTGAGAGTTAGTTCCCTTAGCGGATTAGGAAGTGTGTGTTCGTTATCACTATGGTGGAATAAAGCCTGTGTGTGTGTTTTGTAAATCGGCCTTGTCGTTTATCTATTTCTACTTGTATGTAAGAGTACATTAACAGATACTATTATTTTCGACCATTCTTTCCAACATTATTTATAATACTTATTCTTGCTTATCAGCGTATTTGCTAACACCAAGCGTTCTAAGGTTTTGATCTTATGTTTAGCTAGCACCCACGCCCCTGTTTGACAAACTTTAGACATTTACTGGACTTTGTTTATAGAATCTGTTCTTTTTTGATTTTGTGAATCTCGCATTACAGGTCGTACTGTCTTTAAATGATGAGTTCATGTAACAAAATCGCTTAGCTTGAGTATTTAGTCATGATTTAGTTCTTTTACAGTTTATGAATTTCTGACTTGTTTTAAGTTTACGTTGCCGTCCTCCTGTGTAAGGGTTATCTCCCTGAGGTCTACATGTCTTATAGAACACACTGAGTGTTTTAATGATTCATCTTTTTTTTAAACATTGAAGGTATTTAGAAGAAGATCTCAAAATCTCTACATTTGTCCATCATCGTGACCTGGCTCCAGGCTACACTGACCAACAGATGTTTGAGGCCATGAGAGACAGTTGGAGGATACTCTTAGTAATAACACATACATTTTTGAACAATTACGAACTTTCCGATATTATAATGAAGGTTTGTCTCTGTTTGTTGATATTTGTTTGAAGGTTTGTTTTTATTAGTTGATATTTGTATACAGGTTTGTCTCTTTTAGTTGATATTTGTATGAAGATTTGTCTCTGTTAGTTTATGTTATCATGAAGGTTTTTCTCTGTTAGTTGACATTTATTTGTATGATGGTTTGTGTCCTCTAGCTATATGTTGTCGTGTTGGCTACTATCAATAGGTTTGACTTCTTAGCTATTACAAAACAATAATTCAGACTGATATTGTATTTTTTAATTAACTATGTCAGTATATTTTATATGTTCAGCATAATATCCATTCATTCATAAATATGTGTACATATAGGCCTGCATGTCCCTCACGTATATTTATTAGCTAGTTCTTTCTATCGCACATTCATTAATGTGTTATAATTTGTTTGTCAATATCCACGCGAGGCGGCTGAGTGGTAAATCGCTTTGCTTCCGAACTGAGGGGCTCCTTGTTCAAATCTCAGCAATGACTGTGATTTTTAATTTCACCCAACTGTAACGGATACCTGACATTAGTTGGGGAAAGTAACGCAGTTGGTCGTTGTACTGGCCACGTAACACCCTAGTTAATCGTTTATCAAAGAAACATCATCAGTACTATAGAAAGCAAGGCCTACAAGGGACGCTTAACTTTTTCTTAAGTGTCACACATTTTGCAATTTTTAAAATATGTTATATGTCAGTCTTTCAGATATTCATTGATTCTGTGCGCAAGTCAGTTATATATACTTCTATACTTCATCTAATTCTCATTTCAGTATGCCAGTCATTCTATGAGCCCAGCCAATGAAAAACGTCTTGTTCTATTGGTTCAAGAAACTCAGTTGTACAACATCCCAGGCTCCTTGTATGATGTCCTGGAAGACTCACGAATCATTGTCATCTCTGATCTGTCTGCTCACCTGGACTACGTACACAGACAGGAAATTAAACAATGTCTTAGAGATATACAATGAATATAATGAGCATATTAGCCTTCAAAGAATTGCCCAAGCACAGCCAGTTCCTTAAGTAATGACCAGTTCGTTAAAAAATGATATCTTATATAGAACTCCTTATTAACTGGTACTATGGCAATTCAAAGCGTACGAAAACAATATAAAAAATCTGTGTGAAAAAAAACTTCCGTTTTAAGAAGCTAAAAATTACTTAACTTACTTGTTTCTTCAGTATTTCACCTAGTCAAACAAACAAATTTAAAATCTTTACAAACTTTCTATTGTTTTGTTATTACAGAAAGATATATCGTGCTTGTACCTCGCTGTCTCAGCAAAGTTATCAACAGAGCTATTGTAAATGTAAATCTACATCTTATCTTATCTTATGCAATACATAAACTAAACTTCTGATTTAGCACTCTTAAGATCTGTATCTACTAGATCTAGATCTATAATATAAATTTCGAATAATTTAGATGTAATTTAGAATAGATTTAATTCTAGATAATCTATCAATACAAAGATTTTAATTAGAATATAAATCCAGATCTAGTTAAAAAAATCTAGATATACTGTAAAAAAAAAATATCTAGATCTAGTTTAAAAAATCTAGATTAGATCTAAATCTAGCTATTATGTCTTTTTAAAATACGAGTCATGATAACGAGGTTTAATAAACATTACTATACCGAGTTGTTTTAGCATTTCATTTAAAGAATTCATTCCATATGACGTCAAAGGAAAAAAAAATCATTACGTCACACGGCCTAGTTAGACAATAAATGTCTCATCAATACGAGCAGCATATCGAGGGATTATAGACATTCATGCACCAAGTGAGTTCTTTTAGCATTATATTTAAAGAATTTATTTATATGACGTCAAAGGGAAAAAATTCCATTACGTCCCACGGCCTACTTAGACTAAAATATGTCTCATCAATACGAGCAGGATATTGAGGGATCACAGACATTCATGCACCGAGTGGACTCCGATAGCATTTCATTTAAAGAATTAACTCTATATGACGTCAAAGGAAAAAAATCCCCTACGTCACACGGCCTAGTTAGACTAAAATATGGTTTCATCAATACTAGCCAGTTATCGAGGGATCATAGACATTGGTGCACCGAGTGAGTTCTTTTATCCTGATAGGGCACTAAACAAACAAAAAATAATAAAATGTGCTTGTTTAAAAATTTTTAATTAGTGCTATTTTTTTAAATCTAACAGTGACGGACAGACCGACCATCAGACAAAACGCACAGAGAAGAGCTTTGTTTTTTCTGATGGGGGCACTAAACAAAAAAAATAAAATAAAATCTGATTTTTAAAACAAGTTTAGGCAATATGATTAGCACCATTTCATGGCCCATCTTTACGCTACTACACGAAAGTCGCAGCATAAAAAGTCCATTTAAAAAATTATGCGTGATATTTACATACAAAGTGCATTGTTAGCCTTTATAAACAAACATAAATGTATTCTTTTAACTTTAGCAGCTAGTTGACAGGAAAAAACACCATTAAGTATTATTTATGTTTGTTGTAAACATTTCTAGTACATTTTATAAATATATTTAACTTAGTAATACTGGAAATGCACGACGGCTCCTGTGTCCTTGTTAGCATATTGTAACATTGCCTCCCTTACATTTACGTTATTGTTTTAGATTTGGTGTATTTCTTATGAAAAAATCACTTGCATAATTAATTTTATAAATTAAACGTTTTGCTTTTAGAAAACCAAAAGTAGCCGTTGCACCTAAACTTTTAAAGTCGCATAAAATGGAGAAAAAATATTTTTATATCTCTTCTAGTTTTCGAGATCTGAGTGTGACAGAATGACAGACGGACATTTTGCTCAAACCTAATAGCGGCTTATTCCCCTTACAGGTCCACTAAAAACTTGAATGGAGGATTTTGAGGTTATACGACGAAAATGGGTGGACATTGGCATCGTATTGGTTTCAAAATCAACAACGGCAAAAAAAGAAACAAAAAAAAAACTTCGAATGGATGGTTCTAAGGTCATACGATGAAAATGAGTGGGCTTTAACATCGTATTGGTTTCAAAATCAACAACCGGAAGAAAGAAAGAAAAAAAAACTTGGAATGGATGGTTTTGATGTCATATGATGAGAATACGTGGAATTGACATCGAATTGGTTTCAAAATCAACCACCACAAGAAAAGAAAGAAAGAGAAAACTTGGAATGGATGGTTTTGATGTCATATGATGAGAATGAGTGGAATTGGCATCGTATTGGTTTCAAAATCAACCACCACAAGAAAAGAAAGAAAGAAAAAAAAACTTGGAATGGATGGTTTTGAAGTCATACGATGAGAATACGTGAAATTGGTATCATATTGGTTTCAAAATCAACCACAGCTGGAATCCGCTGTTGGAATAATTTAAATCGGCACTCGCTGAACCTCCAAGAAAACATATATAACATCTATATTTCATTTGTCCTTGACAAAATTGTTTAGTATAAGGATCGAACCTAGGACTTAAGTGTCATTATCGAGACGCTTAACAACCAGTCATTCAAATATGTGCAGCATTTTATTTTAAATTTAAAAAATCAGTCTTAAGTCTTTCACAATACCTAGATTTGCATTTGTCCAAAATGTTTGTTCTAGAATCTATTGTATTTCTTATCTCTTGTGATACAGATAGTGTTTGTGATTTTGCACATTTTCAAATTATGGCCTCATGACCAATCTACCCTCTGTCTCGCTCCCCCATACATATTTCACCCTCGATATGCTGTCGGTGAAAACGTTTAGGAGCTTAACGTGTTGGACAAAAGGTTGGTTGCCACCTAAAGCTAACGAGTTCTTACTGCCCGAGGGAGAAAGAAAACTTGGAATTTTAACCTCTGCTGCCTCCAGATAAATATGATTTTTAAATAAAGACATATTTGATATGAGATACGGTCGCTTTTTTTTTATTGTCGGCGCTATTTTAAAGACACCATTTTGTTAGCGCTACATTGTCGTACGAACGTTTGGCGTACAACCCAATATTCCAGTTATCTGTGCTTCTTAAAATAAGATTAAATCTAGGCAGTGCTATTTATTATTCAAGTCTATCTTTGTTCATCCATCCTCGGATGGAGCATGAAAAGAAACACATAATGTTGATGTCTCTTTGTTTAAAGTCTAAAACTATAAAATCCAGAGGTGGCCTTAGCTGAGTGCGGGCTCTGGGCGAGTGTTTTTTTTTTGCGGGAACCTGAGTCTATATATACCGTACCACATACGCTAACGGGCTCGTCCGCCTCCAACGCTGCAGGCCTTATTTTTACTTTAATACATAGTACCTTACGTAGGTAGTGTACGATTGGCCTTTCCCTATATACATATTGTATAGGGATTGTTCTGCATGACAGATTTTGCCTTTTAAGGTTAATAAACGTAACTAATAATTCAGAAATAATTGCATGAAGACTCGTCCAACTAGAAATTAATATTTTCTGCTACGCACGTTGGAAAGTAACTAATAATTACAGAGGAAGACCAGGATACTAGTAATAACCAAATAGTTGATTAGACGGTCATAGAAGGATTTAGTCACGGAACTTTCAGGGCTTGTCGCTTTGGACTAATGATAATATTTTGTATCATCTCTCCCAATGCGCGGTCCGTAAAATATGAACAATGTGTGCTATAGAAGCTACAGTTGTCCTTTCACTTTTCGCAGAAGGGCTATACCACGGGTTTTTAAAAATAAAGAATGAAAAAAAAAAAAAACTTCCGCGCCCAAGGCGACCCGATGTAAAAGTATAAGTAGTGAGAATCTCTCTAGCCATAAAGAGCAGGTATCAAGTTCTTGACAGAAAACATAAACTCTCTTTTCTAATCTTTTAGGTTAGGCTTTCTAACCAATAACAAAAAAAAACATCGAATAGATGGCTTTGAGGTCATACGATGAGAATGAGTGGGCATTGGTATTGTATTGGTTTCAAAATTAACCACCACAAGAAAAGAAAGAAAGAAAAAAAACTTGGAATGGATGGTTTTGAGGTCATACAATAAGAATACGTGGAATTGGCATCGTATTTATTTTAAAATCAACCACCACAAGAAAAGAAAGAAAGAAAGAAAAAACTTGGAATGGATGGTTTTGATGTCATATGATGAGAATGATTGGAATTGGCATCGTATTGGTTTCAAAATTAACCAACGCAAGAAAAGAAAGAAAGAAAAAAAAACTTGGAATGGATGGTTTTGAGGTCATACGATGAGAATACGTGAAATCGGCATCGAATTGGTTTCAAAATCAACCACAGCTGGAATCCGCTGTTGGAATAATTTAAATCGGCACTCGCTGAACCTCCAAGAAGACATATATAACATCTATATTTCATTTGTCCTTGACAAAAATTGTTTAGTATAAGGATCGAACCTAGGACTTAAGTGTCATTATCGAGACGCTTAACAACCAGTCATTCAAATATGTGCAGCATTTTATTTTAAATTTAAAAAATCAGTCTTAAGTCTTTCACAATACCTAGATTTGCATTTGTCCAAAATGTTTGTTCTAGAATCTATTGTATTTCTTATCTCTTGTGATACAGATAGTGTTTGTGATTTTGCACATTTTCACTTTATGGCCTCATGACCAATCTACCCTCTGTCTCGCTCCCCCATACATATTTCACCCTCGATATGCTGTCGGTGAAAACGTTTAGGAGCTTAACGTGTTGGACAAAAGGTTGGTTGCCACCTAAAGCTAACGAGTTCTTACTGCCCGAGGGAGAAAGAAAACTTGGAATTTTAACCTCTGCTGCCTCCAGATAAATATGATTTTTAAATAAAGACATATTTGATATGAGATACGGTCGCTTTTTTTTTATTGTCGGCGCTATTTTAAAGACACCATTTTGTTAGCGCTACATTGTCGTACGAACGTTTGGCGTACAACCCAATATTCCAGTTTTCTGTGCTTCTTAAAATAAGATTAAATCTAGGCAGTGCTATTTATTATTCAAGTCTATCTTTGTTCATCCATCCTCGGAATGAGCATGAAAAGAAACACATAATGTTGATGTCTCTTTGTTTAAAGTCTAAAACTATAAAATCCAGAGGCGGCCTTAGCTGAGTGCGGGCTCTGGGCGAGTGTTTTTTTTTTGCAGGAACCTGAGTCTATATATACCGTACCACATACGCTAACGGGCTCGTCCGCCTCTAACGCTGCAGGCCTTATTTTTACTTTAATACATAGTACCTTACGTAGGTAGTGTACGATTGGCCTTTGACATTTCGCAGAAGGGCTATACCACGGGTATTTAAAAATAAAGAATGAAAAAAAAAACAACTTCCGCGCCCACGGCGACCGATGTAAAAGTATAAGTAGTAAGAATCTCTCTAGCCATAAAGAGCAGGTATCAAGTTCTTGACAGAAAACATAAACTCTCTTTTCTAATCTTTTAGGTTAGGCTTTCTAACCAATAACAAAAAAAAAAAAACATCGTATAGATGGCTTTGAGGTCATACGATGAGAATGAGAGGGCATTGGTATTGTATTGGTTTCAAAATTAACCACCACAAGAAAAGAAAGAAAGAAGAAAAAACTTGAAATGGATGGTTTTGAGGTCATACGATGAGAATACGTGAAATTGGCATCGAATTGGTTTCAAAATCAACCACCACAAGAAAAGAAAGAAGGTAAACAACTTGGAATGGATGGTTTTGAGGTCATACGATGAGAATACGTGAAATTGGCATCGTATTGGTTTCAAAATCAACCACAGCTGGAATCCGCCTCATGACCAATCTACCCTCTGTCTCGTCCCCCATACATATTTCACCCTCGATTTGCTGTCGGTGAAAACGTTTAGGAGCTTAACGTCTTGGACAAAAGGTTGGTTGCCAACGAGTTCTTACTGCCCGAGGGAGAAAGAAAAGTCGGAATTTTAACCTCTGCTGCCTCCAGATAAATATGATTTTTAAATAAAGACATATTTGATATAAGATACGGTCGCTTTTTTTTTTATTGTCGGCGCTATTTTAAAGACACCATTTTGTTAGCGCTACATTGTCGTACGAACGTTTTGCGTAAAACCCAATATTAAACGAAATTAAATGAGGATGTAGATCTACATCTTATCTTATCTTATGCAATACATAAACTTAACTTCTGATTTAGCACTCTTAAGATCTCTATCAACTAGATCTAGATCTATAATATAAATTTGGTATAATTAAGTTGTGATTTAGAATAGATTGATGAAAATAAAATCCTAGATCAATATACTAATTAAATTTAAACATAGTTAGATTAGTTCTAGTATATTATAACATTGCAATATTAATCTAGACGTTTTGAAATCAAAGTCTAGAGATTGAAATTCTATATCTTGATTTAGTCTTCGTCAGTCTAAACTAGACCTAGAAATTCTAGATCTTGAATTTACAAAGATTTTAATTAGAATATAAACTCAGATCTATTTTTAAATATCTAGATATACTGTAAAAATAAATCTAGATCTAGTTTTAAAAATCTAGATTAGATCTAAATCTAGCTATTATGTTATGATAACGAGGTTTAATAAACTTACTATTCCGAGTTGTTTTAGCATTTCATTTGAAGAATTCATTCCATATGACGTCAAAGGAAAAAAAATCATTACGTCACACGGCCTAGTTAAACTAAAAATGTCTCATCAATACGAGCAGAATATCGAGGGATTATAGACATTCATGCATTGAGTGAACTCCTTTAGCATGTCATTGAAAGAATTAACTCTATGAGACGTCAAAGGAAAAAATCCCCTACGTCACATGGCCTAGTTAGACTAAATAATGGCTTCATCAATACGAGGCAGTTATCGAGAGATCATAGACATTGGTGCACCGAGTGAGTTCTTTTAGCATTTTATTTAAAGAAGAATTAATCTCTTTATGACGTCAAAGTGAAAAATCCACTACGTTACACGGCCTAGTTCGAGTGAGTTCTTTTCGAATTACATTTGAAGATATCATTCATAAGACGTTAAAAGAAAAAAATCCATTACGTCACAATGGGCTAGTAACAAAAAATATTTTTATTAACAAGAGAGATTTCTTAAGAACTTAGAACTCATTTATATATATTAAAATTATTATTTAGATTAAAGCAGCATTTTTTGTGCATTTTGTCTGTCAGTCTGTCCGTCCGTCATGTTAATATAAAAAAATCAAACAATAAATAAATATTGAAAATTTGATTAACCTATAAATATCTGTTGATTTTTTTCGTAGGTTTTATATTGTTTATTTTTGCAGAATCATCTCTTTTATTTTTAAACTTCATATAATCGGGCCACAAATTTGAGGATCCCCCTAACATACTTCTTAGCCCGTGAATCGTTATATCTGTTACAATGAAATGAAACGGCTTGCTATTTTTCTTTTTCCATATTCTCTTTCTCTCTCTCTCTCTCTCTCTCTCTCTCTCTCTCTCTCTCCTTTTCTCTCTGTCTCTTCCTTTTCTCCCTCAACCCCAATTTTTGTTTTTTTTCTTCACTCTGGAAATAGTAATTTCTCTGACATAGACTTTTGACTTGATTTTGAACGACCTGCTTTATACTCCCCAAAACCATCACTTATACGCTTTTCCAGAACAACAAAGTTAATCCTAGGTACCAATATTGTACTATTTGTTAGCTTCTCAATTTAAAATACAAATATTTAATATGCTGCCCCCCCCCCACACACACACACACAAGCACACCCACTTTCAAATTTTCCGGCTCTTTTTTTTACAATAAAAATTTTCACTCTTTTTTTAATAATACCTCTATTCAAGTCAGAACTTTATGGAACCTCCAGGAAACAGCCAAATAACCTGGAACATGATGCTGATCTCAAAAACGGATCTAATGATTTTCCTAGAAATTTAACAGTTGATTTATATCACTGAGAAAAGAATTACTAGCTTAGTGACCATAGTAGTGGTAGTGTACCGATATTATACGATAACAGTATATTGTAAGTTGCTTCCAGTCTATAAGCTTTGCTTATATTTTTACGTAAATCTAATATAGAAGTAGATCAAACAATTAAATGTTGCGCAACACAAATCTCTAGAACCTGTTAGATGTGACCATTCATTTCTAAAAGTAGTTCCACTGTGTATTTTGCACTAGATCTTACTCTCTTAATAGGCGAATCAAAAAGTTTCCTTTGGTTTGTTATGGGGCAAGGTAGCACTAGGAAGTTGAAAGGCACTACACACATACACTTAACTTAGAGGTTCTAATATTACTGTTTTAAAAGAGCCCTTCCTCACACAGACAGAGGCATTACACATTTTTAGAGTCTTCAATATCCTATGTGGAAATAAATTGATACAAAGATAATGAAACTGTTTCTAATATCTAGTCCTCTAAAGCTTGAAACTTGATAACTAAAAAACCTTCTATTTTCATAAGCACTTATCTGGCACATTGGTTAGTACTATGGCCTGTGGAGGCTTGAGCCCTCGTATTTGGATTATTAATGCATTTAAAAATCGATCACAGGAACATTAACTTAGATACCCCTTCTATCTACCCCACACCTTTCCCAACTGGTCCAGACAACAGATAGGGTCATAGCGTATTAAGAATGCTAAAAGCATGAAATTGCGTTAACAATTAATAAAAATATTTATAATTGCACATATTTATTATTGATAGCCTAGATCAGTTATGGACAAACTACTTTTGGCTTAAGGCTTAATCCGGCCAGCCCAATGTTTTGATATAGCATTTAAAAAAAAAAAGACAACAGTTTCACTCACTATGTAAAAATTATCTTTTTTTAAAATACAAATTGACAAATGTAAGTATTATTGCGAATATTTAATTCATATGATTTACTATTTGTTGCGTTTGCTGATATACAAGTGTAAATCAATTAATGAACGCTAGATGTGGACACCTTCAATAACAATCTTGCCTATCAATTTTGGCTAAAATGGACTTCACGCATTTCACGAATAAAAATTCATTGACTAATATGATATTGACAACATAGAAGTTAAATTTAGCATCCTTGACATTGTTTTTTTCTTTTGTCGTGAAAATCTATAATTCCCTGTATAATTACTCTGTAATAACCTTATAGCGAATCAAGAATATTAAAATACTCCTTGCAAATGAAGAGTACACCCCTTGTATGTCATCTGTAATGTAATTAGAATCATTGCTTACATGACTTCAAGTAATCTTCCTCTATCCTTGGTTCTGCTACAATGCTTGTAGTGTCAAGGCCAGGTAGAATTCCCATTGTGAAGCTTTCTGTTATTGTGCTTGAGTAATCCAATAAAATATTTACATTTTATATTCCAGTTAATGTTTTTATCCTAGTTTTTATTCGTATATGATTACATTTGTGTAAGTTATAATTTATCCAAATGTAGATATCTTTATTTACTAATGTAGTGCTTTACGATTATTTTACATTTTATAACTACAAAATCATCTCGCCATAGGTATTCATTGAATTCAAATTATTTTTGTCATCTAGGCTGCAACTAATGTATTATTATATGCGCAAACTAACACTCGCTTGTGTAAGTATGTATCAAGAGATCTCATCAACTTCCATAAGAATTCGCATGACATTTTGTACACAGGTTCGTTCTACTTCATAGGTGATAGCTAAGACACGGACTCAGACATACTCGAGAGGAAGAAACGCATGTACATTTAATATTCAGATTACATATATGAGCGTAACCGGGATGCGAGGGCTCAACTAACCCCTCTAAAATAACAAGGTTACAAAGACAGTTTATGTGGAAACACAAACTCAAAATCGGCTACCGAAGTAGCCCACCCAGGCAGGTATAAATGTAGGTTTCAATATTGTAAGGAAAATAATCAAAAATAAATTATATCAAAGACAAATGACAGAGAAGAATGGAGAAAGAAGGTTGATAGATTTTATGTGGTGTCCCAGCGGTCCAGCAGACCAAAGGATATGTGAAAGTGAAAGTGAAGGTTGACGTGAACCTGGCCTAACTGATGTGTTATAGTGATTGTCTAATTGATCTAATTGTTTTGTAAAGGATCAATCTCTTATTCAAATCCTCAAGAAAAAAAATATTTCCGTAAAAAAAAAATTTTTCCTATAGTTAAGTGTTAAATGGCTATAATGTGCTACTGCAGTTCACGCGATAATATGAAAAACTAGTTATTAATTGTTGTTTTAAATCATGGCCAACTTATACGTGTAAACGTGCGTTTGGATTCACTAGTTAGTCACATTTTCAATATTAAAAATAATGAATAGTTGTAAAAGTGGTGTATGTGTACGGAAAAAACTGCTTGCATAAGTGGTTTAAAAAATTACATCTTTTGCTTTCAGAAAAGAAAAAAGTAGCCGTTGCATCAGAACTTTGAATGGTCTAAAATATTGTGATGTCGGATTTTTACTATCTTTTCTAGTTTACGAGATCTAAACGGGACGGACGGAAGGACAGATATTCCACGCAAAACAAATAGCGTCTTTTCCCCTTTCGGTGGGGGGGGGGGGGCGCTAAAAATTAGTGGGAGATAATTTGCTTTAATTTTGCTACATGTGATTTTCATGTTTAACCCCCCTTACTCCTATTTAATCCAAGGGGGAGATAAAATATAATAATAGTGGAAACTGTTAAAGGGACTACGATGAATTTTGTTTCTCTTTAGCGAAACTCGACCCTGGCAGCGCCAGAGAATGACTACTCGTTCATTTCTAACATAATAATAATTATAAATTAAATTAAAACTACTATCTCAAAATGCTTATTTTAGGTGAATTGTCTTTTTTTTAATGAATTGTAATTTTAATTAATTATTTAATTACTCTAATTTTTTAGTATATAACATTAATAAATTTGTACGATTTGTGATATTAATCAAGGGCTTATATCAGTTCACTATGTCTGTCATGGGGAATCTTTTACATTTCCTATTTAAGGAACTTGTTGAAACTATGCAATTATAAATTGTAAATTGTACCCACAACAAATAAATCAATCGAAAAATTGTATTTTATAAATTGACAGTAACTAACATAAAGGAGGATAAGCCTTTGTGTAGAGAATTAGGTCATTGGCTAAGAATTTTAAAATTAATTAAGTAAACCAGAAAGAAACTTCCATCTTTATAAGTATTTGTATATATAATGAGGTGGATACTTGTTCAGGCCACACCGGCCACCTAGATGGCGTCTTGTGTCCGCACGTAAAAATGTTAACTGTCCATCTTGTAAATGTATTTTACAGTCTTTGTGTAGATACTGGTTTCTAAGAACAAGTTGTTCTATATAATTGTTATAATTTTTTGTATGGAAAGGAAAGTGTAAAACTCATTAAACAATGAATGTTTGTTTTATGTTGAACTAATAATTGATTGAATTTTTAGAGAACTACTTTGTCATTAATTTTTATAATGATTCTGATGTTCCATATCTCACTTGTGTTCGTATAAGAGATGATTGGTTTACAGTAAAAGATTTTGTTGTTTTTTAAGATCTAATATTAAGACTTCGATGTTGTGTGTACAACTTGCTCTAACCATTTAGACCTATTATGTTAAGTTTGTGCCCATTTGTAATTATGTTTTATGTTTGCCTTTGGCAGGTCTTCAGTGTATAATAAACGGATCTCAATCGGCCTACGAGTTGCCTTCGTCATTTTAGTAGTATTCTGTGCCAAACCCACAACATATAGCTTAGTGTCCAGCATGTCGGGTTTCATCAAGGATGCTGGAGATCTCGAGTTCGAATTCAGACTGAGCAGACAAACAAGACGGCCCCCATCAAATTCACCAATGTTTTGATCGTTTAAAGAAATTTGGCATTATTTTTCACATAAAAGCAAACAGTGAAACACATCGTCTTTGGTAAGACTCTTGTAACTTTTCTGGAAGACGCAGAATAGCTTTAAGTGATCACCTAGTCCAAACATTTCGCACGACGAAGGGGGGTGGGAACGGGCAGGATTTGAACCCGGGACCATCGATAAATCCAAACGACAGTCCAGCGCGCAAACCGCGCGACCAGGCAGCAATCCTAGACTAGGTTTTGACTAAATTGACTCTAGATAAAGATCCAGAACTAAATCTATAGCCTAATCTAGACTAGTATCTAGACTAGATCTAGAAATCTATTTCTAAAAACTATTTTCTTAATGGATTATAAATGTAAGTTTTGTTCAAATTGTTTAATACACTTAAATCTAAATCTAGATCTATGTCTGGCCTCTATTTAATGTAAATTAGATTGTTGTCAAGTGTGTAGCCTAATGACGATGTGTGAAAACTTTGCGCTATAAAAGTAGTTCTTTTTTTTTCTTTTACAACTTACAATTGAAACGAAGTTCGTATTAAAATCCTTTTTTGAAAACAACATTTGAACCAGTTTTCTATTCCATGAGTTAGTTAATAAATGGAAAATTTATTTTATAACGATACATTGATACTTTTTCAATTGTGATCTTCGATGCAATTTTTTGTACCAATGCGCCAATCTATGAATGAAGCTTGATTTATTAATGAAGAAGCTTGTGAACTTTTTAATAAGACTTACTTCTCCTGAAGTTTTTCATTTAAAAGTAGTGTACTTTTTTAAAAACTCTGCTTGCATATATAATTTTAAACATTAGATGGTTCACTTTCGGAAAAGAAAAAATAGACGTTGCATCAAAACTTTGAATGATCTAAAATATCATGATGTCCAATTTTCATTTTCTTTTCTAGTTTCTGAGATCTAAACGGGACAGACGGACAGACAGGCCACACAAAACTAATAGCGTCTTTTCCCCTTTCGGGAGCCGCTAATAAAAATACGTCATAAGAGTAGTCACAAAAATATAACATTCTCGCGCTTTCAAAAACAAATGTAGTAGATGCAATAAAACTTTCAAAGCTGCAAATAGTGAAATTGGATTTCCCAAAAATTTTTTTAGTTTTTGAAATTTAACCGTGACGGACGGAAAGTCAACACAAAACGAATAGCTGGATCGCTTTTTGATTTATTAAATATTTTTCTCGCTATAATGGATGTTTTTTTGGGGTTTTTTTTTTGTCTCTGGAACACTTTGTTGTGGCACTTTTTGTTTATAACCATGTTCAAACGACCTAGTGATGGAGCTGAACTTTGGGATTCTATTGATTCTTGTGGATGTTGATGTAGCTGGATGGGCGGGCGCTACAAATACATCTTGACGCCAATATTCCCAGTTGACAAAACAAAACTGTAGTGTTTTTTTTTTTGCGATTATTCATTTTGAATTCTTACATACACTAACAAATATTTTGATTATATATTAGTCCCAATCACTTAATTAGCAAACACCCTTTAACAGTAATTATTTTTTTTTTACCAAATTATTAAGAAAAACAAATAAAAAATAATGCTTCATTTTTGCAAGAAGTCAGAGGGCTCAACTGAATCAAGATATTCTACTAGTGATCCAACCAATGATGATTACTTAGGACAGATTCAAACGTCACGCTAATTGGTCATGAATGTCTATTTATTTATTCAAATCTTTACTGAATACAAAAAAAAAAATTTTTAGACGATTGTGGGAATTCCCGTTAAAACGACTTACAGACTTATGCCAACTTAATTTTAAGATGATTAAATGTTGAACAATTAAAACAGTCAAACCAGAGTTTTCACTGTGTTGCCAATATTTTTTTAAAGATATATATAAACTGTCGAATGTTATTAACATTACTAGAGCCGTTTTCAAAATACCCGTCAGGATTTCATGTTCCAGTTTCTATACATTTTTTTAAAACTTCTTTAACCAATGAAGAGTTTGCAGGAAGAATTGTAAAACTGTAATCTTCGATGAGTTTACCAATGTAATACATAGAGATATTTCTGAAACGAATTTCTCTCTTGATTAACATTCAGGGGGGGGGGGCACGTGTTTTTAGCTTCGTTTACGTGCAGAAGTACATGTGTACAGGAATTAAAATAAAATAATAAAACTTGTATAAAGTGGTCATATTCATGCATATAAAAAAGGACTACAGTACAGCTATCAGATACAAATACTTTACAAATTAATGATCTCCAGGAGGAAATAAATTCACCAATAGCTTTCTAATAGTGTGCCCAGACACAAAGTAAAGTATTTAGGTCAGATCTGGAAACCATTCATTGCAACGTCTTGTTTATTTGTTTTATGGCGTAGTTTAAGTTCAACACATATAAACCCAAACTCCAGCATTAAGTCAAAAGAAGTTCCTATATTCAAAATGGTTTTTTTATAGGATTTTTCATGAATGATGTTTGTTCTTAAAAATATACAGATGATTGTATAGAAAGACATATATTTATAAGCACACTTTTTTTTTTCTCACGCTTAAGCTGTGTAGAATTGCTTAAGATCATGCTCCGTTTCTTTTGGAAGATTTCCTTGGTGATAACATACATCGCAATACACTTTATAAGCATCTCGATCAACTTGACTACGATGTCAGGCAATCAAAGTGTTGCTTTAGACTGCTGCTCAGTGTTCAATTCCCATAGGACAATCATAGTCAACTGTTCCAGCTTGAACTGGACATTTGTGGACCTTCGATGTGTGCCAGTGACTACACAAGTGTTGTTACTGGACAGAAATAATCTGACTACCTTGACCAATGGCTCTTTTCAAACACTGACATCTCTCCTGCAACTTAGTATTCAGTCTTCGAACATTCATCGGATTGAGGTAAAGTTTAGTTCTATCTACTTTTTCAGATAAAGTATAGATCTACCTTCTATCTAATGTATGGATCTACCTTCTATCTCAGGTATAGATCTACCTTCTATCTCAGGTAAGGTATAGATCTACCTTCTATCTCAGTTAAAGTATAGATCTACCTTCTATCTCAGGTAAAGTATAGATCTACCTTCTATCTCAAGTAAAGTATAGATCTACCTTCTATAGCAGGTAAAGAATAGATCTACCTTTTATTTCAGATAAAGTATTGATCTAGTTTCTTTCTCAGGTAAAGTATAATCCTACTATATTTCTGATTTAAATTATAGATCTAATTTATTTATTGTATGTCTAGTTTATTCAACATTCGTGACTAAAATGAACTAAGGAAAATGTTCCCTCCTGCTAATTAGAAAGGCAATGCCCCATTTGCAATCTATAGTTGATGTCAGAAGTTTCTTCTAAGCTTTGGCTCGTTTACCCAGGCCACTGGTATACACCTTCATTCTTCATCATTGAGGAGCTGTAACAAATTCAATATAACATTAAGTATTATGTATTATAAACAATGAATTTTGCCAGTATATGACACTATATGTAAAAAAAATATATTCACATTGAATCAATTAATAAATCGGTTTATAGAAATACACTTAAAGCATTGTTCTCTCCTTCCATAACATATTTAACAAACTAGTCCGGCCAATACGGGCCCAATTCCCTTTTTTGACCATAACGTGGTTAGATAAAGCAACATCCACCTACATCAACATCCACAAGAATCAATAGAAGCCCAAAGTTTAGCTCCATCACTAGGTCATCTGAACAGTGCCACAACAAAGTATTCCGGAGCCACAACAAAAAAAAAATTTAATAAATCAAAAAGCGATCCAGCAATAAGTTGCGTTCCAAGATTGAGCACAAGAAAGAATGGAAGCAAGAAATATATTTGGTTCGCGTTGTAGTAACTTCTGCAATGGAAGGAAACATAAAACATGTCTCTTTTCCAGGTCTCAATTAACAAGAATGACAATATAGACCGCAGTAACACAAACACACACACATACACTAAGCGAGCTAGGCTCACCTGTACAAAACAGTTCACACACCATAGAACGTAAATACATATCACGCTCCACTGACAGTGAGAATATTTGAAATTAGTATAAAAACAAGAAGCGATGTAAAAAAGAATACTTAAAAAAAACAAAAGTTTATCTAAGGGAGGGAAGCGATATATATTGCCATTTATCTGAACATTACGGGGTTCATTTCCCTTTCTGCTATATAAAACAAAATTAATTAATCCTATACTCTTAAGCGAGCAATTCTTGTATGTATGTATGTATGTATGTATATCCTATACTCTTAAGCGAGCAATTCTTGTATGTATGTATGTATGTATGTATATATATTTATATTTATATATATATATAAATTTTATTTCGAAAACGGCTCTAACGATTTTCTTTAAAAGTTCATGGTATGTGCATAATAGTGAGAAAAAAATTCTCAACTCATTGGCCACATCGGGAAAACTCGAGGTCGACCGTTATATCGGTTTGAAAATGCCTCATTATCGAAAAATTAGTTTTGGCTAGAATGTTTTATGAATGAAAATTTTCCATGACGTAAACGGGAAAAACGCTGCTTACGTCACTAGGCTTACCGCAGTACACTAAAATATTTCTTTGCAAACAATAACGAGTTCTAAAGAATCAATAGACCTAATGAAACATTTGCGCACCATCTTAATGTAGATTGATTTATTATAGAACTATGAAAGAAAAGTAATGAAATTAAATGTGCCGATATATGATTAGTTATTGTGTTTTAAGTGCTTAATAAGTTGTTTACACTTTAATTGTGTAGAGCGGTGTAGATACCTTTTACTTTGTTGTTTATTTTGCTGGTGACCTCCAGCTGTCTCGTTCTGAGGTTGCATGCAACCATGTGCTCTCTTCTATGTCAGCTAAGTCAAGTTTGCGCCATAAGCGGGTGTTTTAAGCGTTTCGGTGTTACGTCGACCACTTTTTAGCTCACCAAAAAAGACTGCCTTTGGCATGCGTTCGTCTGAGATTCGTCTCCCATACAGGATACTGCTCTGTCCAGCGTAACTGTCGGACTTAAAGAATTCCCTCTATACAGAGGCCGCGGATACACATTTGAGACCAAAAGAAAATTTGCTGCGAGGACAGACGCAGACGCTAAAAGAAAATCTTAATCGAGCACCGCGGACAATGGTTATGCTTGCCCTGGTTGTGGCAAGATATGTAGGTCACAGCTGCAATCCTCATTAATTTTCGGACTCTAAGACAAGCCTTATTATTATTTTGCTGGTGAATTATTACCATGTGTTCATGCTTCGGTGTCTACTGTCCTGTACCAAAACAAAGGAAATGGTCATAACACAGCTTCTCTACGCTTACTTGCTCACACTAAACATGATATTCATCTAGCGGTCAACGAGTTTGCGTACGCTGCAGCCTCTTTTGATTTAACTATAAACCTCGGTAAAAAGCTTGGAGTTAGGGTGTGTTGACGGAAAGCCCAGGAGAGATCTGAATGGAGGGATGTGTAAAAGCAGGTCATAGCACCACTGGAATGGATGGATGGCAAAAGCCGGTATGAACTTCTTATAGTCCGACAGTCAGGCTGGGCAGGGCACGTATGCCGTATGGGTAACGAGCATATTATTCGGCGTAACAGAGGTGCCCTACGGAAACGTTTCTTTAGAAAACTAATGCAATGATTTGAGTCTAATAAGAAAAAATGAGCCATTTTACTTTGTCACTAAGTGCATGTTTTACCCTATAACGTAGAGAAGTTACACTGCAAAGACTTTCTTCCAAGCCAATAATAGTAAGCCTACAATACAATTACGCAAAAGATGGATTGCAAAACTTTAAGACGGACTTGAGCTGTAGTTTGTCTAGACTGTAGGAGGACTTAAAAGACTTTAAATTTAATCGACATGTTCAATTAGGCCTACAATTAGAACTAACAGAACACTAAAACAACCATTTTGATTAGTAGTCTTTATCCGATCGTTCATTTTTGTAATTACAAGAATATTCTCAAAATGACTTCGGGTATATAACCTTCCGAAATTATTTAACAGAGCGAGGTTCGGCCACCTGGTACAAAAATATTCTCAAAATGACTTCGGGTATATATCCTTCCTTAACAAATTATTAATCCGAGCGAGGCTCGGTCACCTGATATTAAGTACTAAATGATTAACTAATTGGTTAATTTTTGGATTGATTCGTGTATTGTTATCGACTTTGAATAATTATACAAAATTTCAACATGATCCGAGAAAGGGAAATGGAAGAAAAAAAAACGTGTCCAAACGTAAGCAGGGGACTATATCCTCTATATCCACATTTCTCATTAAGCAGCATGTATTAGCCTTATTTCAAAATCAAACAAAATAATTATTCCCCAACAATTAATTAATAAAATGTTTTTTAATTAAGCCATGTCATGTCAGGTTTAATAAATTATAAGTTTTAACTTGATCCGAGAATCGGAAATGGGAGAAAAAAATGTGTTCAAACTTTTTACCAGACAGACAGACGGTAAGACAGACAGAAAGAGTGAGTTGATTAAAGCTTTACAAAAAAGTGTTGTTGTTTTTTTTTGTACAATGGTGGTTGAGTGTATAACGCTGGTATGAAGTCCGCTGGTTTGAGTCGTGGGTTTATTCAGAAAAGATTTTATTTCGTTATTTGTGATTTGAGGCGCTGTGGCTGAGTGGTAAAGCTCTTTCTTCCAAACCGAAGGTTGCAGGTTCGAATCCTGCTTAAGACGGGTATTTTAACATTCAGGATTTTTGTGCGCATCTGAGTCCACCAAGCTCTAAGCGGTACATGACATTAGTTGGGGAAAAGTAAAGGCGGTTGATGGTTTTGCTGGCCACATGACACCCTCTTTAACCGTGGGCCACAGAAACAGATGAACTTTACATCATCTGCCCCATAGATCGAAAGGTCTGAAAGGGGTACTTTGTTTTTTCTTTACGTGATTTGAGGACTGCTCAATCCAATACTTGGCTTCAACTTGGCTATATAAAAGCAAAAGCAAGAACTGCACAATATTGTAGTTTGCTCCTGACCTAGATATAGTTAAACTTCCTTTATCATAAACAGGAAGAGTCTATGCTGTTTTCATGTTGCTATTTTAGCATTATTTTGAATTGGATTGATAAGACAAATTCCCTTATGGATAATAAAGATTTTACTGTTATATTATATTGCATGTTACCACTTTTGATAATATATTCAATAGACACTTTGTCGTGTTGTTGGTACATGAGCAACACATTCCTCTACATTGATAGATATTGTTAGACGCTTCCGCGCTGTGTCTAATGCATATAAACCAAACGGAGGTAACGCTCAAATAACAAAATCTAACAACACAGGCGAACGGCCAGCAATATAAGTTAGTTGACGCTGATACTGAATGTCAACAAGAAGTTTAATAATAACAAGCTAAATCTATACATTAATAGAAAGCTCCTTATCAGAGTAGTCTGTTTACATTGGTTGATATTTCCCACAACCTAATCTTGTTTTTTCTTGTTGCGTCATTATCTGTAAGTCAAAACTTCCCCAATTTATGAAAAAACTAATTAATGATCAGGTATAGGTTAGTTTGTCCGTCATTGCAGTTCTGATATTCTTGCTGAAAATATTAAACCTGCCTTTTTAACTGCCTGAGTGGACCACATAGGTGGCCAATTTTGAGTTTGTGTTTCCACACAAACTTTCTTCGTAACATTGTTTTTTTTTTTAGATTTTATTTTTCTTCGAGACTTGTTATATAAGTGGCTAAGTAGTAAAGCACTTGTCTTCTAAACATATGAACTGGGATCAATTCACGGTAAAGACAGCGGTTTTATTTTTAGAATATCCTTGAAACCAAAGAATTCTAAAAGCTATCATTAATTTGTTAGAGGAAAGTAAAGACGTTTGGTAGTTTTGTTGGCTACATGACATCCTCAGTGACCTTAACAGCCAAGACGTTTGGTAGTTTTGTTGGCTACATGACATCCTCAGTGACCTTAACAGCCAAGACGTTTGGTAGTTTTGTTGGCTACATGACATCCTCAGTGACCTTAACAGCCAAGACGTTTGGTAGTTTTGTTGGCTACATGACATCCTCAGTGACCTAACAGCCAAGACGTTTGGTAGTTTTGTTGGCTACATGACATCCTCAGTGACCTAACAGCCAAGACGTTTGGTAGTTTTGTTGGCTACATGACATCCTCAATGATCTTTACAGCTTAAGTCCCATAAATCACAAATTAAAAAATGGGTACCTAACATATTGATGTTTTATATTTTACGTTTAATAGATGTTTTATATTTTACATTCATATATATTTATATTTTACTTATAGATGTTTTATATTTTACTTTTATATATATTTATATTTTACTTATAGATGTATTATATTTTGTTTTTATATATATTTATATTTTACTTATGGATGTCTTATATTTTCAATAACTTTTTGTTCCTTTTTATTCAGTCTGAACTTTTATGTATCTTATGATTTGTTTTATTTTCAGATCGATACGTTTCAAGGACTCAGCTTGCTACAAAGTTTAAACTTAGAAAATAATAGACTCAGTGATAAAGTCCCTTCATTTAACCCGCAAGCATTTAGACATCTTTCAAATCTAAAACAACTTCTTATTGGAAAGAATCAGAACATTTCTCAAAACTTGAGAAACGCTTTATTTTATTTGCAAAACCTTTCTGCCCTCTCATTGGATGGTTCTGAAACATTACATGTAGGAACGGAATTCTCACATTTGACCCAACTGAACAACCTTACTTTGCATTGCTCAAACGTAACAAACATAACAGACGAGAGTTTTGTAGGATTGTGGCACTCTAACTTGACTATTCTAAGTTTAATTAGTTTTGATAAATTTAAATTTGATCCAGAAGATATTGATCAGGATACTGTACAGAAACATTTCAGTGATGACGCTTTTCAGAATTTAGATTCATTAAAGGTTCTCAGAATTATTAACTGCAGAATCGGAAATGAAAACATGGCCAGAAAATTAAAACATTTTATCAACTCGTCGTTGCATACATTATACCTAGAAGCCACGCATTGTAAAAGAGAGTATTATACTCCTAACTTAACTTTTCAAGACGGAGTTATATTAAAGAAAACAGCTAGATATTTAAGTCAGTTAACTCTTTCCTATTTCTCTTGGATAGACAGCAATATTTTCGCCATAGAACCTGGCGTTGTATCCAGTCCACAGTGGAGACACAACTTAAGGGCTGCTGACTTCTCCAAAAACATGATGGGCTGGCTGGGATGGAGGTTTCCGCTAGTAGAAGCGGCGCGCTTAGAAAAATTGGAAGAATTTATTCTTACATCCCCCAGTGCCGAAAACGAAGTTTCATATAGCGATGAATGGCTTGATAGTGTTAAAGAAGATAAGCTACTTCCTCGTTTTGATTATCATCACAAAGAATCTTTGGCTGAGTCCCGTGCAACAAATATCAGAAACAAATGGGATACTCTAAATACAAACATAAATTACAGAAATAATAGAGACGCTACGATTTCTCAAGCGTTTCAAATGAAGCATAAAAATGATTTCGTAACTAGTTACTCATTCAACACAAAAGGAGCTTCAGTGTTTGAGCCTTTTACAGT
Source organism: Biomphalaria glabrata (assembly GCF_947242115.1). Lineage (NCBI taxonomy): Eukaryota > Metazoa > Mollusca > Gastropoda > Planorbidae > Biomphalaria > Biomphalaria glabrata. The sequence continues at coordinate 33,513,613 of NC_074719.1, read as the reverse complement.
AACTTCGTATGAAGCGTCTGCTCAGTTTGATTCTATCCGTGATCAAGATTTGGATAGATTCTCAGATAATCCTCCGTATCCTGTTGACACAGGGACCTGGACTGTCAGAATGCCCCTCTCTTTGCGCAAAATTAAAATTATGTACACGCTCCAGGGAGATAATAATTACGGCAACCAAAGTGTACACTTCATTCAGAGTCACGGTGAGGCTGCCAACTTAACACATTTTTACTTTGTTGGTAACGGTATACTTCGAGGTACGGGCACAATGACGGGACTTACCAATCTACAACTTTTTGACCTATCCAAAAACTCAGTTTTTGTTTCTCCATATTTTTTCGACGACTTCCCCTCTCTGAGATACCTTATTTTACAATCTATGAAGAACGAAAATTTCTTCCAACGTATAAGTATTTACAGAATCATTCAGAACATGCCAGAACTGAGATATTTAGATCTTACAGACAATAAACTCAATTTTCTTCCTCCAAATTTATTTTCCAGAAACTCTCACATTACTCATGTGATATTGGCTAAAAATAGATTTTCCTCTTTTCCAATCACGATGGATTTGGTTCCTAATTTAAAACTTCTTGATTTGTCTGGAAACGCTCTCAGTTATCTAACAGATGAAGAGATGACAGCTCTGACGAAACACTCGGAAAATGTTCCAGATTTTTATTTAGCTCTGGCTGAAAATAATATTGTTTGTGTGTGTTCTCAGATAAAATTTATTTGTAAGTATCTTCAGAGAATAACTTTTATCGTTTTTTATATTATTAAAAAAAAAATTTATAAATGTTATGCCTTGAACTTAAGCGACTATAAATGCATAACCTGTTATGTCATTCCCACTGGTTCTGTTATTCGAATTTTAATATTTTTATATTAAACTTTGATATAGTTAAATCTAACGTGGAAATTAAAAAAAAACAAAAAAAAAAAAAAAACATGCATTTTATTAAATCTGTTTAAACTGAAGAAGGGTCTTTTTAGAAATTAATTCGGCCTTATGCACCAAATATTTATTTTTAGAACTATACTTCTTGACAATCGAATAATTTAATAACTCTCTCTCTCTCTCTTTCTCTCTCTCTCTCTCTCTTTCTCTCTCTCTCTCAGTAATAGCTTGTCGACGTCGTTCTCATGGAATTATTCACTTAGCCCATTCGCCATGTTGGAATTAAACTTCTTATGAGACCGTAAAAGATTTTTAAAGTTCATGAAACACTTTTATTTTTCTAAATACTTTCATTGTTTGTTTTATCAAATCAGTTTGGTTAAACATCAGTGCATTTCTGGATAACAAGGGAAACTACTCATGCACTTCTCAGGAAGGTCAGCGTATTTCAACTGATGAGTTGTGGCAAGATGTCTTAGGATTTTACAGACTATGTTATGGCTAGTAAGCTAGTTTACTTATAACAGATTGACTGTAATGTATAGTGTACTTTGATAGTAAATTATAGACGGTATTCCTTTTTTTTCTGCAAATAAAAAATATATTAATATTGTAGAAGACATCTAAAACCATTTTTTCAAACATATAAACTTATATAGGCATCACAAGGGTCTATACTATAATGATGCACAATCTTATATGAAAAAAATAAGGGACTGCACCAACCGAGGCTCAAACCTGCCTATCAGCAACACAGTTCCAAGCTAACCAACCTCTAGACCATAGACATGTCAATAAAACATATTTCTGATCTAAAGCATTTCGCCAGTATGCAATTGTTACCCCAGCCATCAATGTTCACATGCCCCAACTAACTCCGCCCACTCCCCACCTCGCCACACCAGTCTTCACCAACACATCACAGACAGCCGTTATATTAGACA